>NC_139650.1:17507821-17760321 GCF_964638095.1 Poromitra crassiceps | reverse complement strand
TACAGATACATATAGACTATCTTTGTTTGGTACAGATACATATAGACTATCTTTGTTTGGTACAGATACATATAGACTATCTTTGTTTGGTACAGATACATATAGACTATCTTTGTTTGGTACAGATACATATAGACTATCTTTGTTTGGTACAGATACATATAGGCTATCTTTGTTTAGTACAGATACATATAGACTATCTTTGTTTGGTACAGTACCACTTGATCAAGAGTAGAAGCAACAAGGGAATTGACAAGATAACTCACCAAGACAGATGTTTTTCTGTTGCTTTTCCTCATTGATTACCAAAAATTCGACATCTCATTATGTTAATGAGTTATGTATGGGGGCTGTCGCCTCATAGCTAGAAGGTCCTGGGTTCGATTCCCGCCTGGGACGCTGTGAGCGTTGAGGGTGTGTTCCCCTCATGTCTTCAGTGCCTACTGCCCAGGGGCCGGTTGCACCAACTGGTCTTACACTGGTCTTAAGCTAAGTTGGTCGTAACTTTACGACCTAACAGCTACGCCGGTTGCACCAAGATGGCTTAAGCCTTATTTTCACTACGACCAGGCGTAACTCCTACGCCTGGTCAGGAGGAGGCGTAGAGCCTGCCTGTAACAGAGATCTCCGCGGAGACCTTTTTGACCGTCATCGTCGTAACACCGCCAGTTCGCCGTCTTTGAAAGCACGACGTTAGATTATAACTAACTAGTTGTGTGGCTTAGCCTTCCAAAATGTTGCCGTTAATTTTTTAGAATGTAATACATAGAATTGGGAACGTTACATTCAATTTCATTCAGACTGTCTTTCTGGCTCAATCGCCGCCATTTTTCCCCCGGAGCGAGGGAGGGTGAGAGGAGGGAGGGTGTTTTACAGTAGTGGCTGATAGAGCGTAGTGGCACAGCGCTCCAAGCAGGTCGCGAGGCACATTTTTTGCAACATCATCCAATCAGGGTGCATTCCCTGGCAATTCACATGGACGCGCATTGCTACGACCAGCATAGTTAAGACCAGACGTAAGCCGTGTTGGTGCAACAGGCGTAAATCCATGGTCTTAACTAAGACCGACATAGGAGTTACGACCAGGCATAGTTAAGACCAGTTGGTGCAACCGGCCCCTGGTGGGCTATCTCGTCGAAAGGGCCTTTTCTGTGTAGAGTTTACATGTTCTCCCCGTGCTCCCTGGGGTTCCTCTATATATAATAACCCTGCCACTAAAAACATGCAGAAGATCATCGTCTGACGAGCGGTGGTTGGAACCCAGTTGGTTCCCGTGCGCTTCACTGCAGCTGCCCACCGCTCCTGGCCTGGTCCTCCTCGTGGAATTAAGAGTCACACCCAAACTAGATGAAAGATTAGACAGGTGCATCTGAAGTGCTTCACCCAGTCATAAGTCATGGACACGCCCCCAGATCTGGCCATTTATAATGGCATCACGTAGGTGTCAAATTGCCTCTCCGATAAATAGCCTCTTAAAAAGGACATGTCCCTTTGGAGTGTGGTCAGTGCACCTAGCTGACCCCCTTCACAGAATTGGAAAATGTTGTTGAGAGTGTTGCGACCTCCGGTGCCAACTTCCAACACTTTAAGTTTCAGATAAATCGATGTGGAACTGGAGAAAATGATTTGATTGTCGCTGCTCTCACAGCCAGTGGCTGCGCTCACTTTTTCACTCTTCATTCTAAAGGTGTATCTTTTCTCTCATTTCTTTGGCTTCTTCTTGGCCCTTTTTGGACACTATCAAATTGCCCTTTGGACACATTGATGTTTTTTTTCTTTTTTGGGGGGATGGAGTTTGTTGCTTGACTGACCCTTCACTTTAGGTTTAGTGTTCATAGAAAATGCCAACTATATGTTCAATCTGTAAGGGGGCATTTCTATGCCATACATCCTACCAGGAAATGTTTAACGGCAAACTGAGAGAGAAGCCCTTTGCACTGAGAAAATGTTATTTTGAAACATACTGTATATATACTCTTTGGAAGATATGTGATGTGTGTGTGTGTGTGTGTGTGTGTGTGTGTGTGTGTGTGTGTTTGTGAATATTTCCTGCTCAGTGCCCATGCAGATTCCTTTTGATGTATAAACTCCACTATATGTACATGATATACATGATAGAGGAGACATATGGTTAACAATCGAGGTGCATTAAGGACACAAAACGTGCAATTTTAGCAACTGCATTTCATGCAAACCTATCAAATAGATCATCTCAGCATTTTTGTTTCATTTTCACTTCCCCCCCATCCACAGTATAGGCCTCTTCTACCCAGCAGGCCGTGTGAGGAATCACTCGCACCAGCGACCATCACCCCCACAAACACCACTCGCCATTGATCCTATTCCCATGTTCAGAGGACTGCTGCAGAGATGCACTATGAAGGATGCTATTACTTTAGTGTAACAATCTCCCAGAAGAGGCTTTTCCACACAGGCATATTTGCACCCTGCCATGTGAGAGGGACAAGCGATTGTGCGTGACAGCTGTTTCAGCTACTGTCCATTTCAAAGGGACTTGAACACGGGCGTCATGCTGAGGAGAGAAAAGAGCCAAGAGAGGAAACAACTGTCACTTTCTTCTTGTTGTCCTGCTCCCAGTAATATGCCATTTCAGAGGAGAGGTGTTAGTGCAAACAACGTTGCTGCCCAACCAGATGTTGCAGGTGTTTCTGTCCTGCACCTGTCAGAGATCATTTTGCAAATATAGATAGTATTCGATCAGCGTCATCACGGTCGCTGCGGCCATGTTGTTGACATAAGCGCTGCAGGCCTATTTGAGAGCAGCGCTGATAGGAAGCTAGCCACCATTAGCGTTATCTCTGTCGTCTATTACCGTTCCTGTTGTGTTGGGATGGTGGCCTGTGTTATGCACGGCTGTACTGTAGTAATGACGGCAATAACGTCCACAGACGTGAAGGGAGCGAGACGGAGGATACGTCAGCAGCACAGAGAGGTGTGTGGATAGTTAGGAGAGACAGGTGAAACTTTCTGACAGCTCCTCACAGCAAAGTCTGTTCACCTCGTTTTTTCTTTTGTTTATTATTACAGGCATTAACGGCAGCATACAAACAACAACTCTGGGTTTTTTATTGCTGTCATCACTATCGCTAGTATTTTGTAATAGACCTTAATGCAACAGAAATGGCAATAAGGCTGTTACTAGTTGTCAGCTGCAGCGCTGTGTGGGCAGGACGGTATGTCAACAATAGGGATGTCGACGGTTAACCGTTAACCGGTTAACCGCCGACAACGTCATTGGTCGGTTAAGCATGTCGGTCAAACGGTTAATTTGCATATTAAATTGGCATACAACGTGTTGCCAATATGGTGTTTTTTTTCCCTCCTTCGCGGTAAGCAACAATGTTAACTAGCCTAAGTAGTTACTGTAGCAGCATTATATAGGAATTAAAAGCTCCTGCCACTGCCAGAACAACATTCATTTAGAGAAAGGCTTTTCCAAATGGAAAAGCAGTGTGCACTGTCCGCCTCTCCCCCCGCGTGCGAGATGTGCTCTGTGATAAACTCAGCTCCACACATGCGCCACACAGTCAGTCATGCTCCTTCTGTGTTCCAGCCGCGCTGTCATGAGACCATGAGGTTACTTACTTTCAATGACGCGTTTCAAAACAAGCTGCATCTTCCACATCGATTCACTGAGGAATCCACACTTTTACCGTAAATTGAGTTCTCTCCGGGTTAGGCTGGCCACCTTTCATTCAGAGAAATAAGGGACACCCCTCGCAGTAGGGCCCACGGATGCCGCCGTCCGAAGGGCGGCGGCGGAAAATTTTGGCCATTTGGGGCTCCTGTCAGTCAAGGGCCCTTAGAATCGTCCACACTTTTCCACATCTGCCTGTAGCTAAGTCACACCATCCAAACAGTGATACCACACAGAAATCTTCACAAACATTTGTAATCTGAGAAAAACATATTAATACATAATATGTTTTTTCTCTGAGCACTTTTTTTTTTTACTTTTCTTTATCCTGTTAATAAATGCAATTTTCCAGATTAGTTGATCATATAACATTAACATAACATCAACGTTGTTTATTTTCTTATCATTGTACACTATATTTATATTGATACATATATATTAAATAAATGTTTATGTATTAAACTGTAAAACTCAACTTAAACCAAAGACTGTAAACAAACGATAACATCATGCCTAGGCCAGCCAGTCCATAAGGGCGCCACGCC
The DNA here is from genome assembly GCF_964638095.1 of Poromitra crassiceps. Taxonomy (NCBI): domain Eukaryota; kingdom Metazoa; phylum Chordata; class Actinopteri; order Beryciformes; family Melamphaidae; genus Poromitra; species Poromitra crassiceps. Next base: position 17,756,118 of record NC_139650.1, on the reverse strand, counting down.
CCCCTCAGCAGCCAAAACCAGGAGTCAGTCCCTTGTGCTGTGATTAATTTTCCTAGTAAATAATAGGAAATTAAATCTAATCGATCAGAACATGACGTCTCATCAGGGATTCAAAAGTTATCATTACCGTATCAGCCTCAGGAGATGCTTGTGGTATGAAGAACTGTGTCACTGCAGCTTGGTTCTTCTGGGTCCTGACGTTACGGGAATGTTGCTCTCCAGAGGCATGCTGTCTGACGTCGGCCAGGCCACCATGTGCCACAGAAAACACCCGCTGACATACTTTGCAATTGGCTTTGTATTCATTTTCAGGTCCACTCACGCTGTCCAGCCATGTGTTTGCTTGTTCCCATTCACGTCTATATTTCTGCATACGCTTTCGTTTTGCAGGACGAGGCGGAGTATCATGTTCAGATTCAGAATCAGCAGCAGCCGGTTCAGCCATCTTCTTCCAATCCCACTACATTCTGAGTAGAAGACCCGCCCCTACTCTGCTCTGATTGGCTCTCAGAGAGACCAGAAGGGCAGACTGACGCTATGCTGCGTTCATGTGCTGTCGGACTAACCATCTGAGGAACGGAGGCACCGTGTAATATTCAACCAGACGTATATAGGGCGGGTTTTCATCACGCAATGCGGGTGGGATGAAAAAACGGGACAAACTGCGTTCCGTATTGGTTCAATACGGAACGCAACATTTAATTCCCAATTACGTAACAAATACGTATTTCAAGGAACGGGTGGGAAGCCTACTCCGGGTCTGTCTGTCTCTCAGGTGTAATAATCCCACAACGATTACAGCAAGAGTGAGAATGCTCTTCTAAACACATCGGCTATTAATATATAATTATTTCTCTGCATCTCATATTAGATCGGTAAAAAGTTTGGACAGCCTGCCTCATTTGTTCATCCTCGCGAGTCCCGCAATGCTGACAGCTGTCAGCGTGTGGACTTGCTGCACTCGTCGTCATGTCGTGCAGCCGGACACACAGAGAGCATACAGCCCTCGTCGCAGATAAAGAGAGAGAGGGAGAAGCGTGGAGAGGGAAGCAAACTATTTTTTTGCACATCTCAAAAGCAGGTAAACCACTGTTGAATTAGTGAGAATGTCAGAAGGAGAGAGCAATAAGCGCTTCGTCAGTGCGCCCTGCAGCGTGAAGGCTTGGGGCGGTGTCTTGATGTGCTATTCAAAGTGGAAATTCGTTCAATTAGCGACACGTTTCGTTCTGAGCTTTTAAAATTAGTTTCTGCTGGTTTTATTAGACTATTTACGACACATGCAGTAAGATAATTCATTTAAGAATTGTGAGCGTGAGTATGGGTTTTTTCCCTCCGTATTTCCCCCTTCTGCAAATGCGTGCAGCTCCTATCATAGCCTATCCGAGGAATGTTTTTGTTTAGATGGCTGGAGGATTTAACTTGTCTTCTCGTTTTGTTAATGTGTTTTTTTCTGCTTGTAGATGTAAAAATAAACGCTTTCTACTGAAAAAAAATCAAGCATTTGGTAGGCCTAAGGTTTAATGGGGCACAGACAGTAAAATAGCGCATTTTAATCTTCTCGGTTAACCGACAGTTGTCGGCTAATGAGTGTCGGTTGTCGGTCAAGAAAAATTATGATTTTCGACATCCCTAGTCAACAATATGACCGTGATGATGCTGATTGAATACTATCTATAGTCACTATTGTGGCATGCTTTTCCTTTGCATTTCTGTAGGTGGCGCTGTTTGCTTTGTCTGTAGCCTACAGCCATATTGGCTATCGCTGCTCATGCTACCACATTGTTCTGTTTACTCCAAACAAACCATTACTGCTGCTGGGAATGCACGTTGCATAACTCAATGTACATGTACATGTATGTAGAAATGTAGACATGTAGGAATTTTATAAATTTTTAGCTTTTTGTGCAGATGCTTGCAGACAGGCAACTTCCTTCCTACAGTATTCTCAAAACATGTACCCACAAGTTGTGTTATTTGCCTAAGCATAAGCAAAGTTGTTTTATTTGCGTTTAATGTTGGAAAGGCCAGCGTTTTATTTCAAATTTCCGTTGAGATTGTAGAGGTAAAATTTCAGAAACCTATTTTGCAGACGTTTTGTTTCAAATGTACGTTGATATTGTAGACGTAAAACGCCACGTTTTCTGAAATGTTGTTTCAAATCTACCTTGATATTGTACATATCCTGGTTTTCAGATATGTATACTGTACTGTTAAAACGGCAACGTTTTACTCTGGCGAGTGGCGACCGGGTTGAAAGCAGGCCAGCTCAGCAGCCAAGGAAAAACAATTAGAGACAGCCTCTCTCCCCCCAGTGGGTTTAATGCATGTGGGCAGAGATAGGTTCTGTAATAGATTTTTGCCGGTGTAAAATGAGATGGTGACCTCTAGGTCCAAGACACTCAAAGACATCAGAAGAGTGGGACAGCACACTCCCAGTGGGGTTAGAGGAGATCCATCCAGGACATCATTCTCCAGCTCGCCGTGAGTCATAGCAGCAGCCATGACAGCTACTTCTCATGGTAGTTATATTGCCAGAGAGAGAGAGAGAGGAGCCTCTGAGGATGTTCAGTGTCCAGATTGCATCTGTGCAATCAAGTTCCTCTTTAAATGCCATCAGACCCCGGCTATTGACATTAGCTTTATCAGCCTCCAGTTCAGTTTGTGTTGTTAATCATGTCATCTGCAACGATTCAAGCTAAGACCATTTGAACAGATTGTGCTTCTACTGTAGTTCACAAAAGCTACAGTATAATGCTTACTAGTATCTCCGTTCTTATATTATTTGCGTACAGTATGTGTGTGTGTGTGTGTGTGTGTGTGTGTGTGTGTGTGTGTCTGTGTGTGTGTCTGTTTATGAGTATCAGAGTTGTTTATGAGTATCAGAGCCCACAGTTAGTTGTGACATCTTTCTTCACACTTTAATGACAACTTGTTATTGCAATTTGTTAATTCAAGTGTGGGCATGTTGTGCCTCGACCAACTTTTTGATCATTTATTTATTTAATTAATTAATTGCTGTAGCCTGCGGGGAGGGTGGGGGGGGGGGGGTTCAATACTTGAGGGTGTTATGGCACTATACATATTTGTGTCCGTTGAGGCCAATAAAAGGTCTCTTAAGTTGTGCTTATCTGAAGAGGTAGGGTACACTGTAGGGTACACTGTAGGGTACACTGTACTGTACAAGGGTCAGCAGTGTGAGAGTGACTGCTCAATACCAACAAGTAAAGTGTTTCCTTTACGAGGTAAAACATCTTTCTATTTTACTTGATTTCACCCAAAACTGAAAACTGTCATCATCTCCTCCCCCTCATGCCATTTTGAAACACAGGTGGAGTTAACTCCTCCCCCTCATGCCATTTTGAAACACAGGTGGAGTTAACTCCTCCCCCTCATGCCATTTTGAAACACAGGTGGAGTTAACTCCTCCCCCTCATGGCATTTTGAAACACAGGTGGAGTTAACTCCTCCCCCTCATGCCATTTTGAAACACAGGTGGAGTTAACTCCTCCCCCTCATGCCATTTTGAAACACAGGTGGAGTTAACTCCTCCCCCTCATGCCATTTTGAAACACAGGTGGAGTTAACTCCTCCCCCTCATGCCAGTTGGAACACAGGTGAAGTGTGTCCATATGACACACAGGGAGCTTGCCAGCACCGCTCCATATAGCAGCCTTCTCCAAAACAACTGATTGACTTGCAACACATATTGGTGTATATTTCTATTCACAGCGTGATCGTTTGGTGTATATTTCTATTCACAGTGTGATCGTTTGGTGTATATTTCTATTCACAGTGTGATCGTTTGGCTGCGTTTGTTTGGTCGCCTGTTTCTTTTTCTACAAAGACTGGCTCAGATCGATGGTCTGGGAAGGAGGCAGGCATTTTATTCAACTGACCAATTGCATCTCTGCTGCATAATTAGCCGTTTATCAAGTGAAGTTGATTCATACACAGTGGTTGATGCCTGCTTCTCAAGAGATATGTCTAAAACTCTGTTGGCTTCACCAAATGGAATTAGACAGTACTGTAATAATAATTATTATTATTCATTTATTCTATATAGCGCTGTTCAATGACTCAAAGACACTGACAGTACGAGTACAACAGAAAACAAGATAACAGCGAGCAGCAGGCAACAGATACAAATAACAATTAACAAGATAACAACAAGGTAACGATTAACACATCAATCAGGGATATATGGAAACAGAGGGGAGGGAGGGAGGGAGAGAGAGAGAGGGAGGGAGGGAGGGAGGGAGGGAGAGAGGGAGAGAGGGAGGGAGAGAGGGAGGGAAAGAGAGAGGGAGGGAGGGAGGGAGAGAGGGAGGGAGAGAGGGAGGGAGAGAGGGAGGGAAGGAGAGAGAGAGGGAGGGAGGGAGAGAGGGAGGGAGAGAGGGAGGGAGAGAGAGAGGGAGGGAGGGAAAGAGAGAGGGAGGGAGGGAGGGAGAGAGGGAGGGAGAGAGGGAGGGAAGGAGAGAGAGAGGGAGGGGGGGAGAGTGGGAGAGAGGGAGGGAGGGAGAGAGGGAGGGAGGGAGAGAGGGAGGGAGAGAGGGAGAGAGGGAGGGAGAGAGGGAGAGAGGGAGGGAGAGAGGGAGGGAGAGAGAGAGGGAGGGAGAGAGAGAGGGAGGGAGGGATAGAGGGAGGTCGAGAGGGAGGGAGAGAGGGAGAGAGGGAGAGAGGGAGGGAGAGAGAGAGAGAGAGAGGGAGAGAGAGGGGCCAGACAGAAGAGAGGGAGGGAAAAAGGGCAGGTTACTGTACTACCTTCTATTGAATATTGTCATCTTGAAGCATCTCTGTATACCTGTTAATACTTTTCATTTAAACGGACACGGTTTCTCTCTCACGTTATAACTCAAGTCCACTCAAAGATCAGCATAAAAAAGCCCAAACCTAAGCGTCATATACTGTGCATTATAGGCCTTCTTTCCAGTAGAACATGTCAGCACGGTGGCTATGCATACGTTTATGTCACAACAGTTTTATGGGCTGAGGCGCACGCCGCCCGGTACCATTGACCCGCGCTGGATCATTCATCCCTCTTCAGTCTGCACTCTGATTTATAAATGGACCACTAGGTTTAATCCCCTTTTAGCCTGATGTGATCCAACAAACCAGGCTCAGCAGCCAACACAGAGATGTGTGTCATTTAGCCTCTCCTGGCTTCTCTGCCCCCCCGCTGAGTTAGCACATGTTCATTGGAACCTGATTGATCGATGGACCACAGAGGCAAAGTGTTGTGTTAGTGCTCCGATTACTGACACACTGATCTATTGACAAAACCATTCACATGTCTCCCTCTGCTGCTGCTGATACATGTCTGTGCTCTTATGGATTGTAACATTATTGGTAACAGGAGGGCTGCTTCATATGACCTTATACTATTTCATCACCATGTTGATTACTTTTTTCTTTTAATCACCCCCCCCCTCCATGTGCCAGCCGCTTCTTTTCACCTGACAGCGAGGAGTTTCTCCGGCAGGATGTATAGCGCATGTGATGATCACGCTATTCCCTACAGTTCCCCTCCCCCCGACCAGAGGAGGCACTGCAGTGACCAGGACACATAGCCTTAATCCGGCTTCCCACCACCCACAGGCACGGACAATTGTGCCTGTATGGATGCCCGACCAAGCCGGAGGTAACACATGGGGCTCGAACCTGCGGCCCCTCGTGTTTGTACTAAACAAGGAATCTACCGTTGCACTACCCGGACACCCCATGACTTTGAATTTTTGGCAAAAACAAATCTTGAGTCTAGTATCTCCACTGCCATTTCTTCATCATGACTGACTCAACAAAAGCCAGTATCATCAGTCAGTGAATCAGCAGACACTTTGGTAGTTTAAAGGTGCTTTCTCACTGGCGCCCCGACACCGTTCCCGAGCAAACTTGTCCCCAAATTGACCCCAAGTCCGGTACCTTTGATGAGTGTGAACGTTGCGTTCCATTCTGTGACCGGGCGCAGAACGGGGGAACCGTGACAGGATCCACTTGAAAAGGTGGTCTGGGGAACGCTTCGGCGTGCCCGGGAACGCAACATCTGCGAATGTGAACGCCAACCGTTCTGAACCACATAGACAACACACGGGCGAGGATAAACTCCAGGCATAGTTGATGACGCAAGTGCACTCTGCTCCGTTCCCGAGCGCGGAAGAAATTCTGTAATGTGAAAGCTGACTAGCGGGGGAGAATGGAGGGGGGGGGGGGGGGGGGGGCAATCGTGCCCGGGCGCGGACGGAATGGAACGGAACGCAATCGTTTCACTGTTTCAAGCTCTTCTAAAACACATCGCAGCACCCCCTCCCACCCTCCACACCAATGACATCTCCCAGTGAAGTTGAAGGTGGGGTCAGACAGAACTCTTCAGACAGTCTGGGTAGGTGTTGCTACAAGACAATTAGGAACAAACTTTATTCCAAAGTACGTTGACGTGTATCAAGAAGAAAGAGATCAAAGCAGGATCATCATTCAGCAGACTCCAGCAGAGGGGATTGCATCATCCTGAGCTTGTACATTTTCAAAGTTCTGAGACGTGGTGCTGTACATGGTGATGGAGTTCAGTCTAAAGTTCTGAGACGTGGTGCTGTACATGGTGATGGAGTTCAGTCTAAAGTTCTGAGACGTGGTGCTGTACATGGTGATGGAGTTCAGTCTAAAGCAGAGTGGATTTGAATATATCTATGACACAGCGGGGTCGACAATTCTAGATGTGTCTGTGTACTATAACTGCATACTTGAACATTTGTATTAATTAAACGTTAAATTAATTAAAAACAACAGTGATTAGGGACCACCGTTCCTGCTGTTAGCTGCAAGTAACGAAGTTCACACCCGTAGAGATGCAAAAATCTTTGCTGTGGCCTAGTTAAGATAAAAAGCTTGTTTCAAGGCCTTGATTTTTGATTCATTAAACTGTGGGAAGTTTTTTTTTGCTCTGTATTCTGCTGAAGTACACAACTGTTCAGTGATATACATCAACTGTTCAGTGATATGCGTCAACTGTTCAGTGATATACAGTACGTCAACTGTTCAGTGATACACGTCAACTGTTCAGTGATATACATCAACTGTTCAGTGATACACGTCAACTGTTCAGTGATATACGTCAACTGTTCAGTGATACACGTCAACTGTTCAGTGATATACAGTACGTCAACTGTTCAGTGATACATATCAACTGTTCAGTGATACACGTCAACTGTTCAGTGATACACGTCAACTGTTCAGTGATACACGTCAACTGTTCAGTGATACACATCAACTGTTCAGTGATACACGTCAACTGTTCAGTGATACACGTCAACTGTTCAGTGATATACAGTACGTCAACTGTTCAGTGATACACGTCAACTGTTCAGTGATATACAGTACGTCAACTGTTCAGTGATATACAGTACGTCAACTGTTCAGTGATACACGTCAACTGTTCAGTGATACACGTCAACTGTTCAGTGATACACGTCAACTGTTCAGTGATACACATCAACTGTTCAGTGATACACATCAACTGTTCAGTGATATACAGTACGTCAACTGTTCAGTGATATACAGTATGTCAACTGTTCAGTGATATACAGTACGTCAACTGTTCAGTGATATACGTCAACTGTTCAGTGATATACGTCAACTGTTCAGTGATATACGTCAACTGTTCAGTGATACACATCAACTGTTCAGTGATATACGTCAACTGTTCAGTGATACACATCAACTGTTCAGTGATATACGTCAACTGTTCAGTGATATACGTCAACTGTTCAGTGATATACGTCAACTGTTCAGTGATGTACGCAGGGCCGGCCCGCCCATAATGCGAACCAAGCGGCTGCCTAGGGCCCCGGGATTTTTTTTTTTTTTTTTTTTAATAAACATAGGCTATAATAATATAGGCTGTGTGTGGTAGTTAAAACATAGGTTGATGTTTATTTATGTTTGTAGTTTAAACAAAAACATAAATACTGCAGGCTACATACAACACAAAAGGCTGATATTTACCTTTTGTCGCCACCTGGTGAGTAAATATATATGTAACTAAAACCATTAAAATTGACAACCGGTCCTGCATGTATCTACCGGTCCTTGGCACAAAAAAGGTTGGGAACCCCTGGTTTAACTGACCTGGCAACCCCTATGGCTGCTGGGTTCTACACGCTTGCTTGACACTGATAGGGCTACAAACGAGCGTCATTGTCATGTTTGTTTGTTTTAAATATTCTTCTAAATATGGCTAAAAGTCCAAAAACGTCAAATTTTCTTCGGCGCTGCCCTAGCGGGCAGCACCGAGAGTCCCCTCCTTACAGCACCCCCTACTTAAAAGTACTTCCAGCGCGGATGCCCCCAAACCCCCGCCCCTGGGAGGGGGCCCCTGATCTATATCCTGCTTAGGGCCCCCAGATGGCTAGGGCCGGCCCTGGATGTACGTCAACTGTTCAGTGATATACGTCATAGTTAGAACTAATGACAATTGTGGGAGGCCCGTTCCGATATGCAGCACTGTAAAGCTGCAAGAAAGGACAATTATAGCCTTTCAGACTATTGCTGCTTTAGCTACACCATATCAAGCATAAAATGTTGACTTTTAAATGTCATAGTAGGATTTTAAAGATTATTACCTTTGTCAAAATATGATAAAGCGTGATTTACTTTGGAGTATAGAAACAAGTTGCATGCAACACTACATAGGCTACTTAGTACAGCACATCTCTAGAGTCTCCCTGGCATTCAAGAATAGTAGACATTGTGTTGTTTTGTAGGGCTTGCTAATTCACAGCACCAATCAACTGTAAAATAAAGTGCCTTTAAATGCCAGTACATCCTCTGAGCTTTATTTTTCTTAGGAAGGAAAGGCATTAGAATATTGCCAACTGGTGCATTTTATAAAGATAATGAAACTCTCAGAGTCTGGACCATGCACACAGAAGAGGCAACCCACTGTTGCTATGTATCCCAGCCCCAGCCCTGTTACCAGCCCCGGCCCTGTTACCAGCCCCGGCCCTGTTACCAGCCCACGCCCTGTTACCAGCCCACGCCCTGTTACCAGCCCACGCCCTGTACCTTACACAACACTGCTCTCACTCAGATTGTTTTAAACTACAGTGTTTCCCCTACCATTCTACAGGCCAACGCCAGGCCAGAATTTTTTTTTAAATAAACCTTTATGGCATATTATTACAATACATACTGGTGTTGACCGTAATAGAAGATGCCAAATCATTCAAAACAATAATCATTTGGCTTTTAGCAGCATTGTGCCAGCGTGCGGCGCTGTTCCAAAACGTGTCAACGTGTGTCGTTGCCTGGGAAACGCACATCCCATAATACAACTGTTCGCATCACATCCCATAATAGTATGATGATACTTGGGATGCCATTGCGAACATAGATGCGAACAGGTTAGCTCAAAGTTTAGCGGCGCCAGCGAAGGCCCCCACCGTTGCGGTCGGGGTACGTTTCGAAATCCCTCCAGGCCTGAACATTTTTCTAGGGGAAACACTGACACTATGAGCATACTTCTGTGACAACAGCCACACAATGGTGATTAAGAAATAAGAACGGTTATTACTGCAATTGCTTAAATTATGAGAGGTAATGAGAGCCCTCCATAACCACAACATGCACTCCTTTTCCTCTTTTAGGATCTTTAATATATCACCACTGTTTATCCTTCATAGCAGCCAACCGAAGGCTTTCACATCTCATTTCCCTTTGAGATTTCAGAGGTATCTCCTTTGAAATAGACTCAAAGTCCAACAGCTGCCTTTCATCCATGCTCTTCGTCATAAGTATGGAGAAAGCGGTTATTCTGGGCTGTATTGGGGAGCCTGCATCTCAGCTGGGATTAGATACAGTCTGGGTAAACCCTTTTCCTCAGCAAGCTAATGACTGAGGCATTCTGAGCCAGGCGCCATCATCATTTTTCTGACAATATAGCCGACTGTCTGCCCAATATGTTGACAGATATTTGCATTTGGTTTTATCGTAGCGCTAATTTGTTAACAAAAAATGCTTATTGAAGTTCAACCTTGTTGAGCAAGTCACAGCCCAGTGAGCACTGCCAACACAAAGCACAGAAATCACCCCCACTAAAGTGCATACAGCATCTCAATATGCTGACCCCAGCCTCAATATGCTGACCCCAGCCTCAATATGCTGACCCCAGCCTCAATATGGTGACCCCAGCCTCAATATGCTGACCCCAGCCTCAATATGCTGACCCCAGCCTCAATATGCTGACCCCAGCCTTTGTGATGTGAGTCGTCTGAATTTTGTGTCCGTTTTTCATGCGATTTGTTTCCGGAAACTTAAAGTATACATTACGCATGTCATCTGGCAACTTTCATGACAGCCTAACTTCTAAGTATCTGAGTGAAACAGGATCTTCTGATAAGCCCGGCCTGTCTGATGTTACTCTCCATGCTTGTTTGTTTTGACCTCACTGAAAGCATCACTGGAGGCGCTGTGCGTGGAGCGTGAGTAACGGGCCATTCCTTTTATATTGGAACTATAGGGATATCCCAGTTGAGTGACATCACACCCGAGTTCAATGCGTTCCATTTAAACAGTCAGGAAACCAGCCAGGGCTAGCTCTAGCCAGGCTAGCCATTGTTAGCATAACAGTTGGTAAACAATGCATTTAGCGGTATTTTGTGCATGCAAACACTATAGCAACATGTCCACACATGATAGAAGTTAGACAGTGCTGTGTGTATGACTGATTTAATGAGACACAAATTAGACAGAAGTGCTAATAAACCGTATGTTACTACAACTGTCACTACTGTTGAAACGTGGACCTGCCATGTTGGATTTTGAGGTCTGGGCGAGATACTGTAGGCGGGGGAAATCCAAGGGCAGGTGACATCACAGGGGGCATTCTTGACCTTTGAACCGTGAAATCCCCAGTTCCCAGTACAAAAGGAATGCCCCATTAGGTTTACAGGAGAAGCGGGTGAGCCAGCTGTGAGAGTGCCATCGCAGCTGCATCTCAATCAAAAGTTCCGTGTTCTAATCTTGTTTGACGCACCTCTCTGACGTAGCTGTCCTCCTGACACGTCCACTCAGGCGGTAAATCACTCAGACAGACTGCTGTAGTCGGTTGACCTGTGGCTCCAGATGACTTACAAGGCAACAACAACATTAAGAGCATCAAGTCTGATGCCTGGTTCACACCAGGTGCTCCGAGCCTTCGGCCAGCTGTTTTCGGAGCTCGGCGACGAACCCCCGCTGATCAGAAGCAAATCACGTTGGCTCGGCGCTCGCAAATCGATGCTCGCTTGATCAGTGTGAGCCGTCCACAGACACGAGCGGTCGCCGACGAGTCACAGAGGCATTGACAGATATCTAGCCGGCTAAAGTTCTCTAAAGTGTCAGGAGAGCAGAGCGTAGTGAGGCAGACATGGTCAGGTGATGTCTGATGGCTGCAGCACGCCACAAACAGGCAATTGGTCTGGCTGAGGAGGCCATTGTACACGATTGGTACAAACTGCTGTCCCACAACCAAAAAACATATTTAAAAAGCAAGTAGCTATGCAAATCTTAGACTTTTACTAAAGTTCATTCTACTGTAGGCTAGTATCTATTGAAACCCGAAATAATATTGAGATAGGAGTACACTTGATAACTCTGACTTAATAAATCTTACTTTGAACCAATTGCATAGAATGACGCGTGTGTTTAGAAAGAATAAAACCCGGGTGAGACTGTGTTTGTGGACTGGTCTGGGATTCTCCTAGTGAACTATCTTGTAATGTGTGATCCCCTGTCGCAGCTCAGTCATAAAGTGTGAAAACCACAACGACACAACGACTCCTGATCACAAGACAACACGTTGTGTAGTGTGAAAAAAGAACAGCAACTGATGACTGGCAACTGTTGGGTAGTGTGTACGAGCCATTACCGAGGTGAAGTTCTGAACTTAGATAGCCTTACCGAGGTGAAGTTCTGAACTTAGACAGCCTTACCGAGGTGAAGTTCTGAACTTAGATAGCCTTACCGAGGTGAAGTTCTGAACTTAGACAGCCTTTCCGAGGTGAAGTTCTGAACTTAGATAGCCTTACCGAGGTGAAGTTCTGAACTTAGATAGCCTTACCGAGGTGAAGTTCTGAACTTAGACAGCCTTACCGAGGTGAAGTTCTGAACTTAGATAGCCTTACCGAGGTGATTAAGTTCTGAACTTAGATAGCCTTACCGAGGTGAAGTTCTGAACTTAGACAGCCTTACCGAGGTGAAGTTCTGAACGTAGATAGCCTTACCGAGGTGAAGTTCTGAACGTAGATAGCCTTACCGAGGTGAAGTTCTGAACTTAGATAGCCTTACCGAGGTGAAGATCTGAACTCAAAGTAACAAATCCATGATGTAGCTATGTTTGTGTGGTGTCCACTTTTGAATGATTTTTTTGTTTTGGCAGCCTAGCACATGGAATGTTGTTACACCAAACTGATGATCTCTATACTGTTTATTAAGAGGTTGAATTGGTTTAAGTTATGTTTAAATTAAGTGAAAAGTTCCTGTTTAACTTGGTTTAATCTGCCAAGGACGTTGCAAGGTCCCTGCGCCAATTCAAGATTGCTGCATCTGTATTTATTTGTTTTCCTCAATAGCACAGCAGTATGGTTTCCCCCCGCAATATGCTTTGTAATAATAAAAGTTTTTTCTGCGCATATACCTCATTTTGAACACACACACAGTGTACTGTATATCATACCGTTGCTCTGGCAATTAAACCAAATAAACACATCATTTTGATTGATTTGACACCTTGATTCGCATGCAGCAAGAGTAACTTGCCAGTGCGGATCAAGTTAAAATGTCTTGTTTACCGCTTCAATTACCCTGTTCAAATAGTCGCATAAACGGCAGGGATACATAAAAATCAGCTCGAATTTATGGCACCAGATAAATCTGTCACGGGGCGTCTTTATGCATCTTTTGAAAGCTGTTAAGACTATCTTCGGAGGCGAGGCATTTTCTCCCTGTATCAGAAACATGCACTGAATGTACAGCTCGAGCCAATTCCTTTATAAATGGAGTTGAGAACGAGTGACAGAGAGATCAACTGAACGGAGTTGAGAACAGTGACAGAGAGATAAACTGAATTGCAAAGCAGCTGTGATGCATTGATAGAGAGTCTTTTGTAAACATCTCCACCGGGGCTTTTGGAATGAGAAGAACGTCTGATTGGATCCGTTGATGTGGCTTATTGTGCAGGCGTTCCACACGCTCCCCTGTGTCTTCTCAGGAAGCTATACTGTAGCATTTGTTTGAAAGATTTCCGCACTTTGAAAATATTTTGCCATACGACATGTCAATTTCACCACTGTGATAAATAACTGGTTAAAATAGTCTCTCTGGGGTCGCAGGTTTGAGCCCCCGTGTTACCGTTTAAAATAGTTTTTATATTAATTACACAAAAGGCAAAGAAAATATGATCATTTTGACCTAGAACAGCCAGATTGACCACTTGGGGGATTTCTAGTAGTTTTGGAATTCTGGCCCTAGAGTTAAAGCAGCTACGAGCAAGATTTTCGATTGTTATTAAACAGTCTAAATTTAATATCGATGCATCACATCTTACCTGTAATAGTAGACGATACCAACGCAGAGTAGTCTCGCTTGAACCCCGAGTGAATCGGCCAGTGTTAGTCTCTCTGTGGCCAGGGCAGATCAGGAAGTGAAATGAAACGGTTTGCAGCAGCCACTTCGGCCATAACCACAAAATAACTTCCAAAAAACCTGTTAGAATATAACGAGAGATGTTCGCGAGAATAGCAAGCCCCTGCATGGCGTTCTCCTTGTTTATGGTCTGTTGCTAGGCAGAGCGAACGGGGGAAGGCAGGCAGCTGTGTTTCACTTCCAGGTTTCACTTCCGGGTTTATCCGGTCCGCCGGTAGAGAGAGAGCCGCCTGGTGACGGGAGGTTAGACAGACACAGACTCTATAATCATCAAGAGAGCAATCTCCGATTCACACGGCTTTGGTCTCAGCTACTATTATAGACGGTTTTAACTTGACAACAAAAACATTCTAAATTGAACCCCCGCTCACTTCCTGTTGCAGTGTTTGCTATGGACATAAAAGAAAAAAAACATTCAAGTGCAGGACTGACCATTCCGTGAAAACCGTCTATACAGCTGAGCAGCGAAAACAAAAGTAACGATGTCGAGTGAATATTTCTGCAGTTTGCCGAATGCTGAGAAAAAGGAAGTGCTGTGGGGTTGCGCTCTGGTGAAAACCATCTATAGGTAAGATGTGATGCATCAATATTGTAATTATACTGTTTAATAACAATCGAAAATCTTGCTCGTAGCTGCTTTAAGGGTATGTGTCCTGGTCTCTAGTTGGTCGGGGTGCCTGTTTGGGGGGGAGGGGGACTGGGGCGAATAGTGTGGGGGAAAGCAGTGAAACATAGGTGGGTGTATGCACTTAAACACGTTTTTTTACCCTACGGCTATTGCGTTGTTTCAGATCTGCTCATTGAAGCTAAATATTTATTACCTCAGCCAAGGGAGTTGGTCGGGAGGTTAGCCCCTTTCGATATGGGCTGTCTACACGTTTTCTCACCGTGGCCACATGACAGAGTGCCATGGAGGGCAGAAGTGTTGCCTTATCAATCCAAATGTGATCATCTCATACGTTTCTAACTAATGGCTCATGGTTTTGTCCTGACAAATCCCTGGACAGACATTCCACTGTACAGTGAAGTTCATTGGCTTCAAAGTAGACAAATAGTGTTGGTAGTGTTTCATGACTTCCTTGCCCTGTTCAACCACCACTGGGAATTTAGAGTGCTTTTAGCCTGCGAGCCTTTCAGACTGAGCAATCATTCCTTCGTGTGACCTCCACCCATTGCATAAAGAATTCCAAGTGCCTCCATCACACATTTACAACTGGCCTTCACTACAGAAGCCTGGCATCAGTTTCACTGGGAGGGTGTCAGCAGCAGCAGCAGCAGCTAAGCGTATGTGATGAGAAAGAAAGACACAAAGTTGTGTTTTCCCCTAGTTGCCTCATGTGGGGTTTTTTGCGGGAGCACTTTGTGATTTCACTGTATGAAATGTTTTCCCGAGGCCTCGCTGGCTCAGTAAGGAAACAATAGCTTTCTTCAGAACATCTGTGTGACAGCCCTTGCTTGCAGCTGACTTGAAGTGATGTGCACAACACACAGAAGCAGACTAATGAGAGGAGACTTGTGAAGAGGGAGAGAAAAGGCAGATTCTTCTTTTAGATGGTGCTTTTCTGCACCCTGCTCCCTCTTTGTCCTCTTATACTATTGTCTCCAGCTTCATTAGTCTGGGATGCTTGATCACAGGACATCCCTCACCACATGACCACATGATCACAGGACATCCCTCACCACATGACCAAAGCCCCGTTAAAACACGCTTTACATTTCCTTCATCCCCCAGACCATAACTAGGCATCTACGTGTTCTCTACCCTTTCACAGCCAGCCTGAATCTTCTCTCATTGCCTCAAAGCAAGTCAACATTTATGTCCAGACATCCTCGCGTTGTTTTCCTCAAGCTTCTCCCCTCTAATTGGAAACCATTGTCTTTGGTGAGTCCAAAAACACTGCGTCCCTTTCAGATGAACTGTGCGACTGAATGCACCTCCCTGGACTGCAGATTTCAGCAGTCGCAGGAGAGGGGAGCAACTACAAAAGCTTGAGGGAGCGTGCATGTGAGAGAGCGTGCATGTGAGGGAGCGTGCATGTGAGGGAACGTGCATGTGAGAGAGCGTGCATGTGAGAGAACGTGCATGTGAGGGAGCGTGCATGTGAGAGAGCGTGCATGTGAGGGAACGTGCATGTGAGGGAACGTGCATGTGAGGGAACGTGCATGTGAGGGAGCGTGCATGTGAGAGAGCGTGCATGTGAGGGAACGTGCATGTGAGGGAGCGTGCATGTGAGAGAGCGTGCATGTGAGGGAACGTGCATGTGAGGGAGCGTGCATGTGAGAGCGTGCATGTGAGAGAGCGTGCATGTGAGAGAACGTGCATGTGAGAGAGCGTGCATGTGAGGGAGCGTGCATGTGAGAGAACGTGCATGTGAGAGAACGTGCATGTGAGGGAGCGTGCATGTGAGAGAACATGCATGTGAGGGAGCGTGCATGTGAGATAGCGTGCATGTGAGTGAGCGTGCATGTGAGAGAACGTGCATGTGAGAGAGCGTGCATGTGAGAGAACGTGCATGTGAGAGAGAGTGCATCATGTGAGGGAGCCTGCATGTAAGGGAGCGTGCATGTGAGGGAGCGTGCATGTGAGAGAGCGTGCATGTGAGAGAGTGTGCATGTGAGGGAGCGTGCATGTGAGTGAACGTGCATGTGAGTGAGCGTGCATGTGAGGGAGCGTGCATGTGAGCGATACACAAGCTTCCACATGGCTCCATTCCTTTCCGAGGAGCATTCAAAATAACAGCTCATCGTTCTTTTTTGTTCTTTTTAATATGAAGTGCTGACTTCGCCCGCCCGGGCCAGTTTCAACGTCCCCCGGTACAGTTGACCCTATCCTACATTCCCTGCTCTCAGTGGAGGGGGGCTGCGCTGTGTGGAAAACGCTGTAATCACCAGACCTGCTCTCTGGATTAGACAAGCAACTAGAGAAAACCGCCATCAGCTGTGCCAATTTATTGCCAAATGCTTTGGGATTCAACACATGATTTACACATGATTTACACGTGATTCACAGCAGGCAGTCGAATTTGGAGACCACCGAGTCGGACTCGGTTCCCTTCGTTTGTACCAAAAAGCCATCGAATCGAATGGGATGGTTGGCGAAGGTCACATGACTCTTCCACCGTGCTGTGTACAGGTCACATGACTCTTCCACAGTGCTGTGTACATTGTGTAGTGAGCTGGGCTGTAACTGGGGCTCATGGACAGGCCAGCTGATGGCTCATTGCAGTGAAGATGTGCCCAGAAGGGAGAGGGCAGAGGTCAAATGGGCGGCTCGTCGTCTCTCGAGTCTCGTCTGATTAGTGGTTCTGTCCAGACGGCCCGGTGGCTGCGGGGCGCACGGGGTCAGGCCCCCTTGTCCAGCTCAGCACCAGAAATGACGCAATGCAAGGACATACACACAGACAGCCAGCGGCATCGTTTTCCACGCTCTGATCCCCCACCGAGCGCCCGGCATCATAGCCAGACTAGCCCACGACGTGCTCACAGCAAGAGGCACGTCTGGCCACCTGGTCCGCCTGCAGAGGAATAAACTAGGCCCAAGGAAAAGCCTTCCATCTCAGCTTGAATGTATGACAGATGCCTATACTCTCTACAATAACAACAGCTACATGGTTCTCACTGCTGGCTAGCAACTCAAACGGAGGTTTAGTTTCAACTCAAATGTTTTCAAATTTAGCCTGATATTCAGACTAAATGGCCATTTCGTTACCACTCCATTATTCAGAGGTTGCCTCCATGTTAGAGGGGGTTGATTTTCCCTGAACAAATCACTGACTGTGTTTACATGATGGGCATGACTCTGAGGCTCATCCTGGTTTTTTGATCATATTCAGGATATGGCGTTCACATGGAACACAGAGAAATCTCCTTCTTCATATCCCTGTATAGCCTACACCTTAAATGTACTACTAGTATCCCAGTTACTGATTACTGCATTTGTCCATGTAAACACACTCACTATTGAGGTTATTTTCAGTGGCACAGATGCTGGCCGTATTTCCTCACCTCACAAAGAGTTTTGGATGTTATTTTTTTAGTTTTGTTTCTTTTTTATAATGCAATAAAGACCCACAAGAACAAAAAACAAAGACAAAGACAAACAAGCTCAGTCACAGGAAAGGAAAAGAAAGAAAAAGCATACACATATCAACATTCTGACATTATAATGAGGTGTTACCAGGTGCTTATGTGCTTCTAAGAGACGTTATATATAGAATCCAGTGTAAGGAGTTATGAGAGATCAGCTGGGTGAGTTACCCGTTGCCCCTAACCTCGTCCAAGTAGGCCATAAATGGATCCAATGTTGGATGTTTTTGACAAAAATATCTATAGAATGTTGGTTAAGGGGGTGATTTCAACAGATATTATTCTGCTGAAATGCCAATGAAAAAGTTTTGCACGAACGGTTTGAACCGAAGTCAACACCAGACTCTCACTCGCTCGCCAAAATCTGAAGAGTGGGCGGGATGTGATTCCGGAGTCTGGAGACAGGCTGATTTTGGCCATGGTGTCATACACTAAACAAGTCAACTGTTAGACGTTAGACCCAGGTTCAAGACCCATTAGGTACATGTAGGCATCCTACTTAAGTGCCCTTGAGCAAAAACACTGAATCCCTATCAGCCCCTGGGGTGCTGTTCTGTAGCTGACCCCGTCACCCCGCTGTCTGAACTCCCTGTGGAAAGGAGGCTAGAGAAAAGAGAATTTTACTGCACGGATCAATCAAATATCTCAAATAAATAATTTAGCACATAAATAAATACATAAATAAATAAATAAATAAATAAATAGGGCGGGCCCAAAGGGAACCCTTTCAGTCCTATCAGCTCCAGCGTTTGACAGGCACGTTAGCTAAATGTCTTCACTGCAAGCTAGGAGACACTTACCAACTCCTCATCCATACAGAGGCAGCCTCTTCAGCACAGCAGCTAAACAAAACTGACACAAAATCAAGTAAAATGTTTCCATGTTTTGGGGAGATTTTCATCATATATATATACCGTATATATACCGTATATATATATATATATATATATATATATATATATAGCATATATAGCATATTATTACAATACAGCAATACTGGTGTTGACAGTGTTGACTGTAATGGAAGATGCCAAATCATTCAAAACAATTTTGCATTTTGCTTTTAGGCGCTGGCACAATGCTGTGCCAGCGTGCAGCGCTGTTTCGACATATGTCAACGTGTGTCGTTGCCTGGGAAACGCACATCCCATAATACAACTGTTCGCATCGCATCCCATAATAGTATGATGATACTTGTGATGCCATTGCCAACATAGATGCGAACAGGTTAGCTCAAAGTTTAGCGGCGCCAGCGAGGGCCCCCACCGTTGCGGACGAGGTATACATTTCGAAATCCCTCCAAGCCTGAACATTTTTCTAGGGGAAACACTGATATATATAAATATATATATATAAATATATATATATATAAATATATATATACGGTATAGAAACATTCCTTTCGATGGCAGCCTTTCTTGTAGATTCCAGACCTCCTCTGCAGTCTCTGATGTTGTCTATCCATTCTGTCTTCCTTCTCCCCCGTCCTCCTCTTGCTCACACTTCACACTCTAGTGTTGCAACACTAAGCTGTCGCCTCGTCTCTTCCACTGCTCATATCTTCTCCGCTTCCTCCTCTTGACTTCTTCCAGCTTTCCTTGCTCCACAGTTATCCCCACTTTGGCCCTCACCCAGTCATTTGTCCGTCTCTCCTTCCAACTGACTCTCAGTACTCGTCTCCACAGCCACAGCTCAAACACCTCAATCATCCTTTCCTCTGCCTTCCTTAATGTGCAGCTTTCACATCCTAACAGCGCGACGCTCCACGTCAGCGCTTTCGCTAGCTTCACTTTCTACTTTCGGCTTAGATCTTGTGATTTCCACACTTCCGTCAGGTTTGCTGCAATGCTCCTGGCCTGTCCTATTCTTATCTTGATGTCTGCAGTGCTGTCTCCTTAAGGGGTGATAAAAGATCCCAAGAACTTCAACTATATATATATAGATAGGGGGGGGTGAATCTTAAAGAACAAATATTGACACATTGTACCAGGATGATACTCGTATTTGTAAAAAGTACATGATCTGTACCGGAGTGTTGAGCTCAGCCCTATAATAAAACGTTGCGTATGTTTAGGCTTATGGTTTGGGTTCAGCTTAAATAACAAAAAGTTAAATGTGACTCACAGTTGAAATGTCGACTTTAGAAACATTGTGACCATGTGACTGGGACTTGAACCCGGTGTGAAAGGCAAAGTGTGTATGCCCTCCATCCACTCTGGCCACCGCACTCTTTCCCTCGCAGACTCTATGACGTGTAGAACGTTAATATTCACATATCTATAAATGTGACATGTAACGTATTTGGGTTCAGAAATGTTGATATTCTACATAATCTGTGGATTGTAGAAACGTACAATCCTGACATGTCATTGTGCCGACCAGGCAGCACAGTGAGAGACAGCCTGGCCTGTCAGGCTGCTGACACAGCGAGAGACAGCCTGGCTTGTTGTCAGGCTGCTGACACAGCGAGAGACAGCCTGGCTTGTTGTCAGGCTGCTGACACAGCGAGAGACAGCCTGGCTTGTTGTCAGGCTGCTGACACAGCGAGAGACAGCCTGGCTTGTTGTCAGGCTGCTGACACAGCGAGAGACAGCCTGGCTTGTTGTCAGGCTGCTGACACAGCGAGAGACAGCCTGGCTTGTTGTCAGGCTGCTGACACAGCGAGAGACAGCCTGGCTTGTTGTCAGGCTGCTGACACAGCGAGAGACAGCCTGGCTTGTTGTCAGGCTGCTGACACAGCGAGAGACAGCCTGGCTTGTTGTCAGGCTGCTGACACAGTGAGAGACAGCCTGGCTTGTTGTCAGGCTGCTGACACAGCGAGAGACAGCCTGGCTTGTTGTCAGGCTGCTGACACAGCGAGAGACAGCCTGGCTTGTTGTCAGGCTGCTGACACAGTGAGAGACAGCCTGGCTTGTTGTCAGGCTGCTGACACAGTGAGAGACAGCCTGGCTTGTTGTCAGGCTGCTGACACAGTGAGAGACAGCCTGGCTTGTTGTCAGGCTGCTGACACTTACCTGTTTGTTTTGCAGCTCACAGATTGTGTTGCCTCAGAAAAAGCCCTGCTGTCACTTTACACAGCTTTAAATGGCAACAGAGCTGCTGTCATCACAGCCACCCAGAGGGGGAGATTTCTGTTAGTATTATTAATAATAATAATATTTTCATATAAGCAATAACTCCAACTCAAATGGCTTGGGGGAGCTTAATTTCAGGAGGGAATTTGTTTGTGAGCGTGCGTGCGTGGTGCGTGCGCGCGCGCGTGGTGCGCGCGTGTGTTCATGTGGATGTTTTTTTTCAACAAATAATTGGGTCCTGCTGTGAAAGCATGATGTTCTGCACCACTGACTTCCTGCTAATAGACACATTAAACTGTATATCATTTCCTGATCCACTCTCACATGTGACCTTTACTTTATGGCGTAGGGAATATTCTGCTAATGCGACGGGATGTGTTAGCCCCCTCCCTCCAATTTGCTTTGCATCGTGGGATATGTTTACCATTCCTTAATGACGGCGCTATCACTGATATAGCCTTGTGCAGCCCAGCTCTCTGTTTCATTATGCTAATAATCTCACAGCGACGTTCCGTAAACAAGTTGGGTAACATTTTACGGGTAATTACAACTCTACAAATGTCCCTGCAACTTTCGGCCGTTAGTAGTGATTTCATAATTTGCAGCAGGTTTACGATGTTTCAGGGAATTCTTTCTCTCTCTCTGTGCTCTGAAAGGCTATCTTAGCCACTATTTCCGTTAGTGCCACTGCCAGTATTGTTAATTAGCATCTGATATGGGAAGCATCTTTTTAATTAAGAAAGCCCATATTACACCCTGAATGGAAGGAGGAATAAAGTCTGGGCTCATTGACAGGTTCAGTTCTTTTGGTGAGGTGCAGTGTTCCCGTCTCTAAGGAAGACATTTGGGAAATAAAGAGTCTTGGCACAATTCCCCCTCTACTGAGTGGACTTTAACAAGGAAGATTAAAAGTTTTAAATTTCATAAAGAGTCGCTAGCGGAAAATAGCCTACATTTCTCTTTTAATAAGCTGTGTTGTTTGAACTGCGATAAATCGGCGCGAGTCACTCGAGGGATCACAACAGGAGTTTGGAAAGAACATGCATATATCTTGGACCAGGTATTAACAGTATTCTCATGTTTAATTAATGTGATGATATATTTTCAGATCAGATATAAATTTGGAGTCTGCAGTACAATTAAGGTATCACCTTACCGTCGAAGCTCCTCTGTATAGCTCCAGACAAAAAGATAAAACAGTGGAACATGAGATTAGGCGAGTGGAGAAAATGAGAAAAATGGAAGCTTTTGATATTAAATTAGCATTTTTGTTCCTCAGTGCTGAGCTCAGTGGAATGAGGAGACAAAGTCACCCTGGGAACTAGCATTAGGAGTAAATAATGTGTGCCACTGTCTGCTTCCTCAATTTAACTCAAGCATGTCTCATTCAAAATGGAAAAAGGGCCCGTGCCACATTAGGGATTAGAAATTTGACGTATTTATAAGCATGAAATGAGCCCTGTGCTCAGTGCTTTACAGTCGGAGACATATTTCCACCCAAGCCAGGATCCATATTCAGGGGATTTGCATGGGAAATGTGAAGAAGAAGTGGTTCAAATCTGTACATTAATCCATGATAACCTGTCTTAACACCTCATCATATGTGGAACGGAATTCCTGAAACGCGTCTTCATAATGGAAGCAACGCCAGTGGCCAGCAGATACCAGCAGGTACCAGCAGGTACCAGCAGGTACCAGCAGGTACCAGCAGGTACACCGCCGGCACTAATCTCTCAAGACACATTATCCATTTGCATGAAAATCTGTCAGCGTGATCGATGAAAATCCGGATAATAGCGTTCTTAGCAACTTGTGAAAGAACTAGGGATGCACACAATTAATCGAAGCTCGATTACTCGCTCGTTAAGGATTTACTCGAGCATGTGAGAAATTACTTGATCAAAACAAAACAAAAAGCAACGTGCATTCTGTCAGTAGAACGGTGTTTTCAAATCAGTTTTTAATGATCCTCCAGAGGGCAATGATATCACTGTAACAGACTGTTCAGTGTGTATGCGAGGCTCTGTGGATGTCCCCTCAGAGTTGCCGTAGAACAGGAAGTGGCGGACTTATGTTGTTGACAGAGCCGGTGTTGACGAGTGTGCTAACGCTAGGCGCTAGCTGTCTGAGAATAAATGTGGAAACGTGTTATAACGTTACAGCCTGACTCTCATTGTTTTATTAACAAAGTGTAAGTAATAGGCGGACCTGGACACTCAGCTACATCACTAATAGCCCTTTTCAGACAAGTCATAAGATGCTCTACTTGAACAGTGTTCATTCGGATAAATTGGCTGTGTATATATATATATATATATATATATATATATATATATATATATATATATATATATATACAGCCAGATGCTGTATATATATACAGATGCTCTACTTGAACAGTGTTCATTTGGATAAATTGGCTGTGTGTGTGTATATATATATATATATATATATATGTGTGTGTGTGTGTGTGTGTGTGTGTGTGTGTGTGTGTGTGTGTGTGTGTGTGTGTGTGTGTGTGTGTGTGCGTGTAACCCACATGAAATATATGGTTACTAAACCTGTACACTGTATGTTAGTTTAGGGGTGTCATTTCATGTTTCCACCAGAGGGCGGCACACACGCTTGTCTCAGGTTAAAGACTGTATAGACCAAATCAGCGGGATGTTTACATTTACTTCCGGGTACCCCTGAGGTCCACACATTATAATGGCGGTGGACGGCACAAACTGACATGTTGAAGACAAAAACAGACAAAGAAGACAAAAATGGTTCGTCCGTGTTGTGTTGTTGTTTAATATCATTCATAACAACACTTTCACTAACGTTAGTGGAGACCAGACTAGCTAATTTACCTGTTGGACCAGACTAGAGTAGACTTGAAGCTAAATTAAATTGACCTGGCGTCAGTAGCTCTGTCTGTACCAGGCTCTTTCGCGCCGAGAAGAGCCTGGTGACGCGAGGTTTACTCTGTCTGTAACGTAAAAAAACAGCGAGTTTGACAGACAAACAAACTTTATTAGCTAGCTAACACTACATAAAACAAACACAGAAGAAAGGCTAGATACGTCGGACAAGCATGTTTACCAACCGTTTAACCATTTAAATTGAAAGTAGTCGGCCGAAAACAACGAGAGGGTTTGACAGCATTTATATGACAACACGCACATTTAAACCTGCCGCCTTTCCCAAGTGGTACCCGGAAGTAAATTTGTTTACATGGTGACGTCACGGTGATTTGGTCTATAGACACGTCCTTCCGGGTTTCCGCTTCCTTTCTATCTAAAGAACTGGTATGAAACATTACACAAACGTCATAATGTCTTGATTAATTCCCCTTATATCAACTACTAATAAGTTGTTTGTTTATCAGGACCGAAGCCTGTGCATGAAACTGAACGTGAGGAGCCGTTTCTGTTGAATGGTCCCTCTGTGAGCCGTAAGCAGAGCAAATGTTGCTAGTGTGACAAACCTCAATGTTAGCCTGTTGTGTTGCCAACAATACACTCAGATAGTTTTCATAAAACCAGTCGGAGCTATGGAAATGGTATCTAATGTTTTAACACTACAGTGTTGCAGATTGTATCATTGTAAATGCTCTAGAATGATTACTAAGATCGCTAAATAGATGCTAACAACGTTAGCCGCGATGAATAGATGCTAACAACGTTAGCCGCGATAAATAGATGCTAACAACGTTAGCCGCGATGCTAATAGCTAACAGTGATAACACTGTATTACTGTGGCTAGCTAAGCCAAGCTAGCTACTGTATATCACTGCATTCAATGCTGTTGGAGGGTGAAGCAGTGATAGCATGGTCCAGTTAAAGGTGCATTGCATCAATTTATGTTTACTTTGAAATCATTGCTCAAAGAAGTATTCATTCACTGTAGCTAATGTCTGTGAGACAAATACAGTCTATTTCATTTTGGTTATTAAAATACATATGTTGAGTAAAATAGAAGTGATAATTCAGTCCATTAAAAACATGTTGGTGATGTTGTAAAAGGGAATATGTACATTTAAAAATAGGTTTAAAGCAGCTACGAGCAACTTTTTCGATTGTTATTAAACAGTATAAATTTAATATCAATGCATCACATCTTACCTCTAATAGTCGACGAGAGCAACGCAGAGTAGTCTCGCTTGAACCCCGAGTGAATCGGCCAGTGTTAGTGTGTCTGTAGCCAGGGCAGATCAGGAAGTGAAATGAAACGGTTTGCAGCAGCCACTTCGGCCATAACCACAAAATAACTTCCAAAAACCTGTTAGAATATAACGAGAGATGTTCCCGCGAGTATGCGTGGCGTTCACATTGTTTATGTTATGTTGCTAGGCAGCGCAAACGGCGTTGGAAGGCAGCTGCGTTTCACTTCCTTGTTTCACTTCCGCGTTTCACTTCCGGGTTACCCGGTCCGGTCGCTCTAGAGAGCCCCCTGTTGGCGCGAGTTTAGACAGACTATAGACTTAATAATCACCTAAGGGAGCAATCTCAGATACACACGGCTTTGGTCTCGTCGACTATTAGAGGTAAGATGTGATGCATTGATATTAAATTTATACTGTTTAATAACAATCGAAAAAGTTGCTCGTAGCTGCTTTAAAAGGAGAAATAATTTAATTTGTTTATTTTAAAATACCAATTCTAATGTTGTGATTCATGATGGATAATTATTTTATTTGCACTAAAATACCTTTGTAGTGATGCATGTTAATTCATTTCATGATGATTGAAGTACTGTATACTTCATACTTGGTTATATATGATAAGATATTCAGGATGATGGAAGTAAGTTAATGAGACCGAATGATTAACGGAAATAGAAAATAGATAGTAACTTATGCATTCTGGACTATGTGTCTAGATTTTTTTTTTTTTTTACCAGATTGAATCTGGAGGGTTCAGTGGCGAGCCAAGCTTAACTGATTGAGTGCCAGCCACTTTTGGAGAACGGACGCTTCCAGTGCCAGAGTTTCAGAGCGTTTTCAGTGATTTCTCGAGGCCCACAGAATATTGTGTGATATTACTATGTAAACACTGAACACGCCCAAAGAACGATGAGACTCTCTTCTATCATCAGCAAAAAAAAGTTTATTGATATCATTTTCCGTTCTTTAGTTATCAGCCGGAGAAGATAGGTTGATTTCAGCAAAAACAGAGGTTTCCATCTAGAAGCTGAGATAATCAGCCTTTTGTGAAATGAAGCATTTCAAGCAAATCACTGACTCTGAAGCTAATATTTTCTGACCTGAAACATCTGAACAGTAATTTCCTTCAATAAACAGCACCCCCACTAGGGATGGGCATTTTAAGCAATTTAAATAGTCGAGTACTCTCCTTCTATTACGGACGAGTGCTCGAGCACTCGCGCAGGAGGGGGGGAGGGGGGGGTGTCTGTGTCATTACTATGGTAATGACTGAGCAGGGGTAATCTGCTGTGTGGGGGGCTGTTCACACATTACGTTTGCATTTTTGCATGGAAAAAGCGCTACCTGGAGCATTTTTTATCAGGAGAGGAACTGACTGATATTGGGTGACGCTAAGCTAACATCTAAAGCCTACCTCAGACAGTAGCCTATCTCCGATGGTTGGATGGATGGCATTAGCGCTTTGGAGCAGACACGTTGTGAAACAAGCAAAGGCATTTCCATGTCTTGTCCAGCAATGTCAGGTTATTGTCCAGTATCATCCATTTTACTTTATGATCACTGTTACATTAATGTAAATCCACGGATCACAAGGTCCGGGGTGTTCTGCCAAAAAGTGAAAACTGACCAGTGTGATTAACGTTACAGCTGCAGCTGAATAGTGATCACCATGAAGCGATTGTCTCCCAAAAAGTGATTCTTTCTCCACATTTTTTGTGACTAACGTTATGGGAAACGACAGTGTAGTCAGTAAACTAGTGCAATGTTTTGAATGAGTTTTATCGGGCGTGCGCTGTGAAGAAGCGTGCGGGAGCATATCTCCAGCCACCATTTTCGGGATGAGCTGGAAAACTTCCGGTTAAAACTTTCAAAATAATGTTACTTAAACAAAAGTAAATAGCTTATTGATGCACGTTGGAGGAGAAAAAGTATTTCAACGAATGAAGCAGCAAACCTTGTATCAAAATACTCGTTGTGATGTTATATGGCGTGAAACTGGCTGTAACGCATTACTCAAAATAAATAAGGTTACGATAAGCGTTTTATTTTGAAAGCAACAAAGCGGATGACGTACTTGTACATTCTGGCTGACTTGACGCCTGGCCGTGCAGTTTGCTGCTGGTTGCTGCCAGATCCACATAACGATGCGTGCATAGATCTTCTATACCATTTTTAAAGGGGTGGGGAGTGGGGCGAGTACCCGAACAGCAGAAACGTTACTCGAATACTGACGTTATGAACGAGTGCTCGAGTACCCGAGTACTCGCGCCCATCCCTAACCCCCACCCCCCTCAACTCCAAACTCCTCCTCCGTGGGAGTGTCTCTGGTGGCTCTGCTGGCTCTGCTGCGTGTGTCAGGTGAGTCTCTGCTGCCTGCTATGGCAGGCTCTGCTGCCTGCAGATCCACGTTCGGATGGCGGCTGCTCGTCGGGGGAGTCTGGATCGGGCTCGCTGAGTTCGTCTGCGTTTCTGGGGTTTCGGTTGTGAGCTGGGATGAAGCTGCGTCCGATTCTAGGCTTTCTGCTGCGCTTTTCAAAGTGCGCTGCACCCAGTCTATTTTCGGAGCGCTCCGCCTTGTGCGCCGGCTCCCAGCGCGACACTGAAAAGCCAAACCATTCTCATGAGAATGGTTTGGCTTTGGTTTTATTTTCTGGCGGCTAATCGTGTGGAGAAACTATGCAGCAGAGACAGAGGGGCTCAGTTGTGGGAGCGGATTGGCTGCTGTTCGCAGCTAACGTTGGCTCCAGCCAGAGCAATCTGTGCCGCTCTGGCTCATGCATCGGTTTCTCTTTCATCACGGCTTTTTCTGCTGTTTTTCCTCAACTTTCTCTAATCTGGAGAGCACTGTCGCCACCTAATGGGTCCGTAAAATAGGTTATACACCTTCAATAGCTACAATATTTTTTACAGGAGATGCACGAGGCTTTGATCCACGTCCCGCCGTCAAAAAACGCATTTGACGCCGATCGACGTGATTGGCACTCTACGTTACTATTCGATTTGACGCCGATCGACGTCATTGGCAATCAATGAGTTAAAGATAGACTGTGGACGGACCAGCAAAGCGGTGTGGTCAGCCGTAGGATCCGCCCTCAGAGGACATCGGACCGGCTCGACTCATTCCATTCATTCAGGACCAGATAAGAACACAAACCCTAGTTAGCTACCCAGGTAGTAATAGGAGTCGTGTGCGAACACAAACTAAAGGACTACTTCTTTCACCAGAACTGAACACGTTTCTTGCTCCTTAAAGGAGTATCCCAATTCAAAGGAAGCAAACTCTGAATTCTAACTCCGTAAGGGAGGATTCCACTCAAGGGACTATTTTCTTTGAACTTTTTTTATTTGATTTATTTATTATTTTTGAAGAGCTCCATTTTGTATTTGTATTTTTTTTATTTCTATACTGCGTGCTAGCACTGCCACATATTGCTTTGTGAGGCAATACAAATTGTCGACTGTTCAACTTCATATCAGCTCTCTCCACGTGAGTTATTCAACTATCTTCAAGGTATCTACTTCCGAACCTAGGTGAATGTTAGGGGCACTTTACACGAGGACGGTTTCCTATGGTGACGGGGAATTATTTTATCGTTAGTGCCTCCCTTTTAGACGGCGATTGCGAATTTGCGTTTAGGAAACGATACATTTTGAAACCACCCTCCAGAATGGAATTCTTGGTGACGCTCCCCGCTGAGCGCTCCATGTAATCGCTTTAACACGGCTCATTTCAGGAACTCTGACGTGCCTGCACACGCGACACACACGATTACGTGATAGCCGTGCACGAGTTACACAACAACATCAGTCAGGAAAACAACACAACCTCTTCCTCCGTCCAAACAAAGTAGTCGGACTTGCTTTTTGCTTTCGCCATGGCTGTAATTCTGTTCAAAGTTTACCGCTGCTGTGAGAGAAGTGTTTTAAAAGGAAGTCGCAGAAGTATTTATAGGCTGACCCGGCACTCTCCAAGTTGCCACCTAGCGACCTGGCATGTACATTACGGCGTTTTAAAAATTCAACAGCGCTCATGTAAACAGGGAGAAGGTGTGAAGGAAAAGGTGTGAAGGAAACGCTATTGTGTCGTTTCTTCCAGAAAAATGTATATAGATAGATATATATACAGTATATTACAAAATGCCTATGGCAGAAAATACAAAAGACGGTGCTGCGGCTCTACACTACAGGATTGGAGATTCAAAAGCAGGTACATTAGACGTCTTTTACTAGTCGACTAGTCTTCCCTAAAGGTAGTCGACTAGTCAGAGTTTTTTTCTCCCCCCAATAAAAATGCTCAACTCACGTCAAAAGGTCTCAAATACAACCAGGCAGCAGGGCTATTGAGATGCAGGCATAATGTAGTAGACCTTTTCTGACCAAGCTTGATTCCCAAAGTATTTGGCAATAAATGAGTATAAAACGGCATGCCTGATGGCTGTTTTCTCTAACGTTATACTTTTATAATCCAGATAGGCCGAGGCTTCACACGATAACGTTTCTTCGTTTTTCCACTTTTAATTTGAAGACAAAAAAGGGAAATGGTACGTGTGAAATGATAGAATTGACAGACCAGTGTCAATTCAATGTACTATCACACCATTTCCCTTTTCGGCCTTCAAATTAAAAGTGTGAAACCCAGCTAACAAAGTTAGTTGCATTATTCACAAACAAATGGGTAACGTTACTTAAGTAATGGCAGCTAGTCATTTAACAAAATTGAGAAGGGAGCTCCTTGAATTTTTCAAAAATAGTATTTAATTCAAGTCATACGTCAAAGTCATTACGTAAATACTATTTTTGAAAAATTCAAGGAGCTCCCTTCTCAATTTTGTTTACTACTTTGCCTGCTGAGCTGCCTTGGTCCACATCTCTGTGCTCCCTCAGCTAGTCATTTAATAAAGCATGGTTAAAACAACCACTCACTGAACAGCAGGCCAGGCGCCGCCTACTGGTTTACTAGTGGTTTTATTACTTTATTAGTTAGTCTGAAGTAATAATTACACTTCAGGGTTAAATTGGGTGCATCTCATTGTAAAATTGGACTTCAAACGGCCCAAATCAGGCTTCAAATGGCCCAAATTGGGCTTCAAACGGCCCAAATTTCACGCACGGCGGCCCATATCGGCCTGGCCTGCTTGGTATCTAATGCCCGGCCTGAATTATGATCCCAGTCCGCCCCTGTTTTTAACTATATCGCCCAGCCCTACTCATGATATATAATATACAGTCTCTAGTGTATGATTCAACTTTTCCCATGTTCTAATCTAGTGTAAAAAGTAAACAAACTGAAAAAATAAAAGAAAAAAATAAACAAAAATCGCAATAAATCGTAATATCGAATCGCAATAATCGTAGAATCGCAATACTTAAGAATCGCAATATAAATCGAATCGGCACCCAAGAATCGTGATAGTATCGAATCGGGAGATAAGTGAATTGCCACAGCCCTACACACACACATATACATACACATTAGGGATGTTCATCAATTATCGAAAATCGATAATTGATCGTTAAGGATTGGAATCGATCCTGTGGCATTTGGATCGATTTTTTAATTATTAATTTTTTTTTTTTTTTTTTTTTTTTGGGAATAGGTTTGGGTGGAATTCGTTCCTCCTCGCACCACTCCATTGCACAGCCGACTAACGTGAGGTGGAGCTTCATATAGTCTCTAGTTTTCTGGCTGGGCACGGGCCTTTGTGCCAACAAAACTGTTTTAAACATGGGAAATTCACACGGGCATGCGCCGGGGACAGCAGTGTTGGAGAGGAGACACATTGAAATAAAGAGTTCATTGAGGAGAACACGTTGTCTTTCGTATTTTCTGCCATAGGCATTCATTTTGTAAAAAAAAAAATGAAAATTTTCTAAGTATTAATATGATCGATAATCGATAATTGATCGTTAATTTTCACCAATTATCGATTTTGGAAATTTTTCAAAATGAACATCCCTAATACACATACAGATTAAATCAATAATTTGGTTGGCTATTGCTTGAACCTTTGGAATTTGTCCTGCACAATAATCCCTATGTGAATTCCTGCTTTCAACCAGTTTCTGTCAGAGGATTGTTGGAGTGAATAATTGTCTTACAGTATCAAGACTGAAAGCGCTTCATCATACAGTAATAAACTCAAACGTAGGATTTATCAAATGAAGGAAAACAAAACTTTTAGTCTCTTTTAGCACTCTGCCAAATCCAGCATGCTGTTCTTTGCTCACAAGCTGCTGTGGGATTGATGCATTGAATAACATTCCCTGTATGTGCAGATGGTGACTCCAGTTATCTGGAGGATAAGGTATGAAACAGGGCGAGGGAAGGGAGTGCGTCGCTGCAAACATATGCAGACTCGTTATGTCCACAGTGGCCCTGATGTCTTTTCCAACCATCTGTCTTCCAACGTGTGGGCCCACCCCTATCTGTGATCTAAAGAGGGAAATGGAAAAATGTTGTCGGACACCGGTTTGGTCGGCACAATAGCATCATTAGTTACATAATGAAGGAAAAAATATTCCTGCAGACAATTGTACTTTGACAGGTTGGTAACCCAACACATTCGTTCTGTCCGTTTTTATTGATTTATTTTGATTTTATTTTATGTTTTTGTCTGTGTTGAGATCGTA
This sequence comes from Poromitra crassiceps, assembly GCF_964638095.1. NCBI lineage: Eukaryota > Metazoa > Chordata > Actinopteri > Beryciformes > Melamphaidae > Poromitra > Poromitra crassiceps. The sequence goes on along the minus strand of NC_139650.1, from coordinate 17,724,507 downwards.
TGCAAGGATGTTTTGGGACAGCCACATCACAAGAAGCATATTACATTTGCTGGCGTTCTCTCCAGGACTTCCTCATCTCATTAAATCCACTTGCCTTGAGCATTTAACCCTTTCACAACCAGGCTATACTTGACCATTAACACATTCACATGTAGGATGGAGTCTAAGAGCAGAGGGATTTGAGCCTGTGCTGAAGTTGAGCCACCCCTTGTTTCTAGGCAACCATAGACAAAATTGGGCATGATGATGTGACCACACATTTTTGAACAGTTACCCATTTTACTTACCCTGTGATAGAGAGAAGCATATGGAGTAAACACATTCAAGTTGAACAAAAACAAAAAAAAAACATATGCCTGAACAATTACAGACAAGTCCTCCCCCCCAATCTCACACGACACGTGTTAGTGCTTTAGGAAGTTACAATAGTTACGGGTTAGCATGGCGTTAGCTCTAAACCGCTGGATGATACAGGTTTATTAAAATGGCGGGAAGAGGGGGGGTAATTTTTATATATATATATATATATATATATATATATATATATATATATAATTTTTATATAACAATATATACGAACAAGACAAACAGGCTCAGACACAGGAAAAGAAAGGAAAGAAAAAGGGAAAAAAACATACCTTGTGTTTGTAAAAAATAATGTGCATGGGATCCCAGCATCCCACACAAGGGGTCCATGAGAAACCAGCCGGGCGAGTCATCCGTCACCTCTAACCTCAGTCACTTGTCATTCTTAACCTCGTCAAAGTAGGCCAAGAACGAGGTCCCAGATAGTTGAGAACCTTCTAAGCGAGTTGGTTTTCAGGAACCTGAGTCTCTCCATCTGTATAACAGAGATCATGTCCATCAGCCACACCTGAAAAGAAGGTGAAGAGGACGACTTCCATTCCTTCAGAATGAGTCTTTTAGCAACAGTTGTCCCCAGTGTCAGAGATTGTTGCACAGATGTAGGGAAGTTCAGAGAGGCCTCGGAGCAGCCGAAGATGGCGAGTTCTGCCTCCGGTTGTAGGGTTATTTTGTGTAGGCCTTAGAGCACCAATCAAATATTTTGGCCCAGAATCCCGTTAATGAAGGGCAGAACCAGAAGGCATGAGATAGCGTGCCCTCTGACACCTGTCACACAGTGGTGAGACAGATGGGAAGATCTTGTGTAGTTTATGCTTGGAGTAGTGAAGACGGTGAGCAACTTTAACTGCTATTAACTGAGCAGAGTTGTACCACAGACAGACTGAGGGGGGGGGGGGGTAATTTGAGCGAAAAGACCATACCACGCCTCTCCCCAGGCTCTCAACTTGACTCAAGTTGAGCCGAGACCCACTTTTTAAAAATCTTTTGAACTTTAAAATCTTTATTTGTCTTGCTTTGATATATCATTATTTGAGTTGAAAATGTTCAGTTTTACTTCAACATAATCAATGGCACAATTTATCCTACCGCCATATGGCTCAACTTACCCTCTCCTTACCCCTCATCAGGGGCAAGTTGAACACAGACTGTTTTTTTTGGGGGGGGGAAGTCGGATTTTCAAAACTATTTTAGATGCAAAGTGATTATCCCTAGGGATGCTGCACATCCTGAAATATATGCACATATTTTAGTTGCAGACATTACTGCCCTCACGTTAAGGATGCCTTAAGTAAAAACTAGCTCTCCCCTACAGCAGGTGCCTGAGGGAGTTGTGGCAGGAGGGAAGGTTGCACACACATACATTACTCACATGTCTCAGCTGCACAGAGCTAGTGGAGTCTTTCACCGCTGACCACAGAGCAACATCACTGGAGCCACTGGGAGTAGAGTCACTGTTTCAATGTGAGTGGTTAAGGCAGCGCAGAGACGCACTCATTCCACTCGTCTAACCTTCAGGCTGCCACCGGCCCCACATTTAACATTCACAATTCCCATGTGCCAGGCCATGTAATGGCATGGTGCCACACAGCTTGCTCCACACTCCCTACCTAAACCGTTTGGAATCTGTCACCAGTGCATGTCACCGGTGTTGTTGAGCGCAGACTGTCTGGATTTCATGGGTTTTGCATATAAAAGAACATGCATCGATATTAACGGGTACAAAGTAGAGGAGGGTGACGTGCAGGTTCCGTACACGTATTCAAAAATAGACGCTTTTGTTCATACACCTATTATTATGAATAATTTTACCGTTATCAATATTATTAGGGGTGGGGGGGGAATCGCTACACCATAGTATCGCAATATTTTGCCTGACGTCCAGAGAAGCTTAATAATGTAGCCTACATGTGGGGCAAAAACAAAACAAAACAAAAAAACACTGCATGTTTTACTTCCGGTGAGGTCAAGGAAAAGGAGTTAGACAATATATTGAAATATCGCAATATTCAATATATCGCAATACTAGCATATCGCAATACTATCGTATCGTGACTCAAGTATCGTTTTAGTATCATATCGTGGGCATCTAGTGATTCCCACCCCTAATTATTATTATTATGATTATTGAATTGTATAGCCGTTAAAGGAACACTCCGCCCATTTTCAACCAGCTTTGTATCATTAGAACATCAGTAGTATATCAGACAACTGTAAACGGTTTTGAAGTCTGTCATTTAATTTGACAGTTATTGAGTGTTAAGGTGTGGACCAGTGACATCACTGGTCCACACTAACTCAAATTAATAACTCATTAACTCAAATCAACTCTCAATAACTGTCAAACTATTCATCATTCATCTAGTTTGACAGTTATTGAGAGTTGATTTGAGTTAATGAGTTATTAATTTGAGTTAGTGTGGACCAGTGATGTCACTGGTCCACACTTTAACACTCAATAACTGTCCAATTAAATGACAGACTTCAAAACCGTTTACAGTTTTCTGATATACTACTGATGTTCTAATGATACAAAGCTGGTTGAAAATGGGCAGAGTGTTCCTTTAATGTAAATCTTTAACTATCCTTTGCTTGTTACTCGTGCCTGTCTCAGACTGACCATTCACTGTCCTTCTGTGTGTGAGTACATTGAGAGCTAATGCGATGTATGTGCACATACTTATATCAATCTGATTCTGATTCTGATTCTGAGGTTGCAGCGGGCAGCCTGAGGATAGATGAGTATAGGTCACTGTTTCAACCACCTGGACCAACAGCTGTGGAGGCAGGGGTTTGGAAATAGAGTGAATGGGAAATACCATGGTGGCCCTGAAATTGACCAGTATACACTACAGTATAGGCCTATATAGAACTATAATGATTATTTTCATTATCGATTAATCTGTCGATTATTTTCTTGACTAATCAATTAGTGTCGGAACTGTGTGTCGGAAAATAAGCTTTTGACTAGACATCAATACAATCATTTCAGATGCCCCGTTTTCCTGTTTTCCTCGTTTTCAGGTCGCAGTTCAAACTGATGATCGCTTCTGCTGCCTGACGCTAATCAAACCCAAGTTCTGCTGATGCTAATCAAACCCAAGTTGTCTGGGTGACTTAAACATCATATTTAACGCTGGAAATAAGGTCCAGGGTGTAAAAAACTCTCCTTTAAGCTACTGTACCTCCAGCCCATCTGTACTGTTTACAATACATACATCTATTGTATCAATAGATTGTGTAAATTAACATGGTCATTTTTACCAGCAAAATATAAGCGAGTTATGAAGACTGTTTGCATTGTGTATGTTTGTTTTCTGTTATCCGTGCAACTTGAAGTTTTCGGGTGACACAATACTAACTTTCAAAATGATGTGTGTGTTTTCCTTGTGTGTGCTGCTGGCTCAGCACATTGCACCTTGCCAGCTGTCTGATGAAGACATTGTCAGAGGAAGGTGTGAGCGTGGAGGCACTTACTGCTCATTGATCAAACAGATTAGGACAAGCGCACACACACTGATGTCCTCACCTTGCTGCTGCATCTCATCACCTCACCTGGCTGTCCTTGATCAAGCTCTTTGATATGGACTTGGAGTCACTGTATTGCAGAACATGCCACTAATTGCTCCAAGTTTGCAATGCTTTTTGTTTCCACCGTCAGTGCATGTTTAGTGCATGCAGACATGCAGTTTAGTTTAGATTAGATTAGATTTGTTTCGTTTTACAACAATTACAAAAGCAACAGGACAAATACATCATAGCTTTAAAAAATGGTCCACAGAGTTATTTCCATTGTGGTCCTTGAGATCTTCACATCAAAGATGGCGTACGTCCGATGGGCAACATCCAACCATAAACCAACCACAAAAGCTAGTGAACATTAACACTAGACAGCTTGCAATAACTACAATAGATCTAATACAAATAAAACAGAGTCAACAACCGTGTTAGGAATGATTTCTGTTATTGGCATCATTCCTATCATTCCATTCTAAATGATCCAAAAGCCAGGGTTTGACATTTGTCTTAAAAACATGTTGATTGTGTTCTGTATTATGCAAAGGTCATGTGTTCCAGTTCACAGCTCCACCAAACCTGAATGAACATTTTCCCATGTTGGTTTTAAACTTCACAAGCACAGGTCAGCAATGCTAGCTCTAGTAGTGTTAAACTCCCCACACATGATCCGCGCTAAAACAGCTCTGCGCCCTCGGTGCCATTGTTTTTCTATGAGAAGAGTGCTGCCGACCAACTATGCAGCAGCGCTAACCGTGGCGTTGCGCACTGCTCGAATTGTTGGGGGGGTGGGGGGGCTGGGAATGAGTTGCCCAGGCACGCAAAGGGCAGGCACTTTGAAAAAATAGCTGGCAGGTGATTGGATGAAATGTCTGTCCATCACAGGCTCATAGGCCTCATAGGACGCTGATTGGTGCGAATCACTGGTGGTTCAGATTCAAACCAAATGATTGGAGCGTGGCTAGATGGATTTATTGTGTAATCGTGATCTCATGATCTCGCGTGAATCCAGCTGCCTCACAAGGTGAACTGGTGAATCCAGCTGCCTCACAAGTAGGGCTTTCACACCGGCAGGGCTCCGTGCCGGTTCCGGTTCCAGAACCCTAATCTGAACTGGCCGGCGCGTTCAGACCGAAAAAATAATTGGTTTGGAACCTGAAAAGTTGGTTCTCAGCTGAACCAAAAAATAGTTGGTTTTCCTTGGGAACCGTGACATCATCAGTGGGCGTGTCTCATTCTAGGCTGTGAAAACGAGCAGGAAGGAGAAGAAGGCAGTGACAACACAGAGAAAAATAATTTGCATTGGTCTCCTGAGGAAACCAAATGTTTAGTGGCGATTTGGGCATCTACCGAATCTCAAGAAACACTAGAAAGCAGTAGAAGAAAGAGCAAGTCATATGCTGAACTTGCAGAAGAGAGGGCCAAGGCTGGGTTCACTCGAACGCCAGACCAAATAATTAATAAACTTAAAAAAGCAAAAAAAAGGACTACCGAATAATGTCCTCCCACTTTGGTTCCGCTTAAACTGGTGTGAACACGGGCTGGTTCGCCAGAAAGCACCAAGGTTCTGAGACTCCAGCACAGAGCCAGAACCAGAACCTTGTCTGTCTGAAAGCGGTAAAGGTGAACTCTTGAATCCAGCTGCCTCAAGGTGAACTCGTGAATCCAGCTGCCTCACAAGGTGAACTCGTGAATCCAGCTGCCTCACAAGGTGAACTCGTGTGCTGCTCAGTTGAACTGAAGCCAGCCCAGCTGCTGGGAGAGCTGTTTTCCAACACGCTCCCTCGAGACACATCCCAGCAGCACCCGGACTCATTTATTCTGGGAGATCTGTAACTTCTCTTTTAGGACTGTGATGCCTTTTCTTTTTTCTGTTTTCTTTTTTGTCCTCCAGCCCTGACATCATGACCAGCCCTGACATCATGACCAGCCCTGATATCATGACCAGCCCTGGACTATGCCCGCTAAATCAGCTTCTGCTATGCTGTGGGCCAAAAAGTGAGCCCAAAAGCCGCCAGTCAAAATAGTGGTCGCACTAACGTTAAACGGCGGGGTGATTTTACAAGTGGCATTCAAGTCATATCTGACTAGTTTTCAATTTATTTCTCTCCACAAAAGTAATGTCTCGAATATATAATGAAACACTATCACCCTCTTGCATTTTCACGATGTAAGACAGGTCGGGAGGAAAATAAACTATTCAAGCCGTTGGCTTGTACTTGAGGAAACGCATCTGACCATGACTTTGCTCGTTTAATTCATTGATATGTGCAAAGATTAATTAATATCATATAATATTAATAATGTTAATAGCGGGCACTATCACCCAATAGCCCAATACTCCTTATACTCATTTTCACTTAAACTGGCAGATGGAGGAAAATAAATGATTCAACTTTTACTTTTTACTCACCAATTTACCTCTCTTCCAAATAATCCAGCCACGTAACTACGTCCATTCATAAGATTATTAAATAGCACCGGGACATTCATGATTTGTAAGAGTGCCATTTAACCACTCGCCTGCTCACGGCATGTTCCGGACAATGAGCTGGGAGCTGCTAATCTAAACGCACTCGAACGATGTGGACTTTGTCCTTGAGGCTGAGGTGGTCATGTTCCAGCAATGTGGACTTTGTCCTTGAGGCTGAGGTGGTCATGTTCCAGCAACGTGGACTTTGTCCTTGAGGCTGAGGTGGTCATGTTCCAGCAACGTGGACTTTGTCCTTGAGGCTGAGGTGGTCATGTTCCAGCGAGGTGGACTTTGTCCTTGAGGCTGAGGTGGTCATATTCCAGCGAGGTGGACTTTGTCCTTGAGGCTGAGGTGGTCATGTTCCAGCGAGGTGGACTTTGTCCTTGATGCTGAGGTGGTCATGTTCCAGTGACGTGGACTTTGTCCTTGAGGCTGAGGTGGTCATGTTCCAGCGAGGTGGACTTTGTCCTTGATGCTGAGGTGGTCATGTTCCAGCGACATGGACTTTGTACTTGAGGCTGAGGTGGTCATGTTCCAGCAATGTGGACTTTGTCCTTGAGGCTGAGGTGGTCATGTTCCAGCGAGGTGGACTTTGTCCTTGAGGCTGAGGTGGTCATGTTCCAGTGACGTGGACTTTGTCCTTGAGGCTGAGGTGGTCATGTTCCAGCGAGGTGGACTTTGTCCTTGATGCTGAGGTGGTCATGTTCCAGCAATGTGGACTTTGTCCTTGAGGCTGAGGTGGTCATGTTCCAGCAACGTGGACTTTGTCCTTGAGGCTGAGGTGGTCATGTTCCAGCAACGTGGACTTTGTCCTTGAGGCTGAGGTGGTCATGTTCCAGCGAGGTGGACTTTGTCCTTGAGGCTGAGGTGGTCATGTTCCAGCGAGGTGGACTTTGTCCTTGAGGCTGAGGTGGTCATGTTCCAGCGAGGTGGACTTTGTCCTTGATGCTGAGGTGGTCATGTTCCAGCGACATGGACTTTGTACTTGAGGCTGAGGTGGTCATGTTCCAGTGACGTGGACTTTGTCCTTGAGGCTGAGGTGGTCATGTTCCAGCGAGGTGGACTTTGTCCTTGATGCTGAGGTGGTCATGTTCCAGCGACATGGACTTTGTACTTGAGGCTGAGGTGGTCATGTTCCAGCAATGTGGACTTTGTCCTTGAGGCTGAGGTGGTCATGTTCCAGCGAGGTGGACTTTGTCCTTGAGGCTGAGGTGGTCATATTCCAGCGAGGTGGACTTTGTCCTTGATGCTGAGGTGGTCATGTTCCAGTGACATGGACTTTGTCCTTGAGGCTGAGGTGGTCATGTTCCAGCGAGGTGGACTTTGTCCTTGATGCTGAGGTGGTCATGTTCCAGCGACATGGACTTTGTACTTGAGGCTGAGGTGGTCATGTTCCAGCAATGTGGACTTTGTCCTTGAGGCTGAGGTGGTCATGTTCCAGCAACATGGACTTTGTACTTGAGGCTGAGGTGGTCATGTTCCAGCAACGTGGACTTTGTACTTGAGGCTGAGGTGGTCATGTTCCAGCAACGTGGACTTTGTACTTGAGGCTGAGGTGGTCATGTTCCAGTGACGTGGACTTTGTACTTGAGGCTCAGGTGGTCATGTTCCAGCGACGTGGACTTTGTACTTGAGCGTTAGGACCATTTCCCATGTTGAAAACAATTAGTCATGATGTTGTTGAGATACCCTCCAAACATTGCCTAAAGTGCCATAAGGCTGAATGGCCAGACCACTGTGTCACCATGGAGTTCAGTGCCTTGCCTAAGGGCACCTCAGCAGGAGAGAGGGAGACATTGAGGGAGACACGTGATACTGAGGATCTTTCCTTGCCTAGATTGTTCCAGCCAGTGAGAAAGTGACATTCCAGTCCCGAGCTAATTTCTCTAACCTCTAGCCTAGCATTGCCCCCCTATTTCCGCTGAAGGAGAAAGGAATTTTTTAAGGTTTTTGTTGAATGTACCACTTAAAGAACAAGTCATGTCCATCTCAATCTTCAGCCTTTCTATGATATATTTACTGAGGACACTGGTGTCCCGGTACTTTGTAGAATACATGATATAGATCAGCAGTCTCCATCAAGTCTGGCCTGCATTGATCTCATCATCTCCTTCCTGTCAGCCCACAGTCAGCCTGTCTCCTTCAGAATGACGGCCATAATAACTGTCTCCGGGTGGCCTCGTCTCAGATGGCTTTAGATAACTGCCTGAATTTATACCCCGGCTGTGGCCGACCCTCACCCTGCTCCCCCCACACCCTGCTCACCCCCTCACCCTGCTCCCCCCACACCCTGCTCCCCCCTCACCCTGCTCCCCCCTCACCCTGCTCCCCCCACAGGGCAGCCTGGTGCAGCCTGTCGGTGGCACAGATCCTCACATGTAATCTGGCAGCTCCAGAAGCATCCAATCTAGGGATGTTCATTTTGAACAATTTCCATAATTGAAAATCGGGAAAATTAACGATCAATTATCGATTATCGATAGCGTAATAATAATAATAATAATAATATATATATATATATATATATATATATATATATATATATATATATATATATATATTTTTTACTCTGGTCTGGTAATAACGTTGCGCGTTCTCGGCCAGCTATAATGGCGATGCCGCTGTGTAGTAAGAATATCAGACACTAGCGCTGTGGCCAGGTAAACAAACATGTTACATGTCAGGTTACATGATGTAAGGCAATCGCCGTCTTCCAGCTTATCTGACAGCACAAGAGTCAAACCAACAGGCCTGAGTCTCACTGAGGTCCACAGACCGCTGGGTGCGTTTGTTTGTGTCCCCGGCGCATGCCGGTGTGAATTCCCCATGTTTAAAACAGTTTTGTTGGCACAAAGGCCCGTGCCCAGCCAGAAAACTAGAGACTATATGAAGCTCCACCTCACGTTAGTCGGCTGTGCAATGGAGTGGGGCGAGGAGGAACGAATTCCACCCAAACCTAGTCCGCAATTATTATTATTTTTTCTTATAATAACAATAAATGATCAAAATTCCACATGTTCGATTCAATTCATTAACGATCAATTTTCGATTTTCGATAATTGATGAACATCCCTAATCCAATCCCAACCTGTCTGTCTGTACTCCGTTATTGCAATGAAAATGAGTGACAGCAGAGAGCACGCGATGTGACACCGATAACAGGCAAGAGAATGAACGCCGATGTTCATCTTTGCCTTGTGTTCTTATGGTATTAGTTAATAGAACATTTTGAAGACTGTCATTAAATTAAGAACACTGTCATATACCCAGTAGCCCCAGATATAGAGATTTTTTTTTTAATCAACAACCCCCTGATGGAGAAGCCTTTTCACACTGATGATCTCTGAATAGTCAAAATAATAGGTACTAGTACTATGCGTGCACCACAATAGCACTCAGACTTGCCAAAAATAAAGTTGGAAAATGGAAAAACCAGCGTTCTCAGTCCCCTGCCTATGCCAACGCTCGATGCAGTTTCAGATTGATTGGCCAACAGGTTGAGGAGATAAATGGATGCAGACAGACAGTGTTCCTCATTCTATAGATATCCTCTCATTATGCTCCCTGGCAAATAACCCACCGACCTCAATCAGCCAACATGGTCCCCAGAATACACTTTGTGTCAATACAGCAGGTCCATGTGTCTGATAAACCTCATCAAAAATACAATTGAAATGCTGTACTAATAAAGCCTGTTGATTTGAGCTTTCATACGTTTTGAAGAAAGGGGGGGAAATGTTTGCTTTCCAGGTGATGCTAAACTCATTTCCCTCGCTAATTCAGCGTCCGTTTAGATTAGCATGGCAGAGCGTGACGAGCCCTCCTCAGCACCGAGCATGTTTGACGAGCCCTCCTCAGCACCGAGCCCTCCTCAGCACCGAGCATGTTCATCAGTTAGCTACCTGGCTGCATTAGCTGTGGCTCCCCCACTGAGAGCAGTGACAGACGGGGGGAGCCGAGGAGCCCACAGGGAAGCATGAAATACTCCCTTTAACCAAGGCCTGTGTCACGAGGCTGAGCACACGGGGTGCCAAACTCACAGGTGAAGAGGCAGGGCCACCGACAGCTGCACGCGCTGTCTGCTCCCCCTATGGAGTACCACAGGGATGATGGCTTTTTGTAGTCTTACCCAGAAGTCCCTGCGCTGCTGGTTTGTAGGGCGGAAAGGCAATGGCAGTTATTAAATGCATGAAATAAGGTCTGTGTTAACGAAAGTTTATGAAACAGAGAAGTTTGTGTTCAGCACGATAATCTTCACAAATGAATGACTTTTGAAGCGTAAATGTGTGTTTTTTTACGCAATTTTCAGAAAACACATCAAAAGTTATACAAGGTTTTTTTCTCTATTTTCCAATATATATACCAGGATGAAAAACATGTTTATTTCTGCTGTCAAATTCAAACATTTGAACACGTGTTGTTGTTAACACGTTCACTGCCAATGACGTATTAATCCGTCAAAAAAAAATCGTTTTTTTTTTTTTGACGGTGGGATGTTGATCTAACCCTTTTACATCTCTTATATAAGTATTGGACGTGTACAACGTGTACAACCCATTCCACCGACCCACTAAGTGGCGACAGTGCTTTCCTGACTAGAGGAAGGCAAGCAAAAAGCAGTGTGACAAAGCCATTCTCATGAAAATGGATTGGCGAAAACGCTTTCGTTTTCGCGCTGATTGCTGGCGGTGCGGGATTGTACATTTGCATAATAGATTACGGGTGGAACACACTTTGAAACACGCAGCATAAATATGACCAGAATCGCAAAAGCTTCATCAAAGCTCTCAACCAAAACTCCAAGAAGCGAGCGAGTCCATCCAGACTTCCTCAAAGAGCGGCCGCGCAGACAGGCACAGGACAGCAGCAGCAAAGCAGTGAGACTGGTGACAAGCTTGTGACACGGCCGCTGCAGCCAAGAAGAACGCCCACGGAGGGAGGAGTTGGAAGCAGAGGGGGGTTTCCTACTGTTATGGAGGAAATTACTGTTCAAAACTATTGTTTAGATGTCTGACGTCTTACTGATGCCAAAAATGAATGGTTAAAGTGACTGTTCTATCGAATTTCACAAAAAGCCGTTTATCTCAAAATAATTTTTCTGACGCTGAAACCATGCTGTATTCAACTGCTAATGCTTACATAACTACTAACTCTACAAACTAACTCTTTTAGACAGAGAAAGCACACATTCTATTAGTTCTTTTGAGATATTGTGTGTTCACAAAATCTTAGCAGAAAAGAATCCTCGGGTCTTGAAAGATGAGCCAGAATCCTCAAAAAAACCCTCTGGCAGAACCTACCTACAGTAAAAAAAAAAATGGCTGGCAGTGAATGTGTTAACAACATGTGGTGAATGGGGAATGACTCCCTTTTGCAGCCAGCCTCAAGTGGCCATTCAAGGTACTTATGCATTGGCTTCAATTTAGCAAGATGTAACTTACCGCTTGATCAACACCTCAGCACTCATCGTATTTACTGTACACTCGGCAGCACAAACTGCCACAGACTTATAAAGTTAATACACAATGCAATGCACTTTTATTCACTACATCACATTTTGTTTGGTGTATTATACTTTATTATACTTGTACAGGTACAACACTTTTGCCACTTTCCTCTATAGTGGGCCTAGTATATCACGCTCTGTGCTCCATAAAAGCAATGACACAAGGATTACCTTCTCCTACCTCACTGGGACATACACACACCGTGTGTTATTATTGTACCACAACACTCCCTTACTGCACACCGCATGCCTCCCAGTGCAGGTGCTGCTCTGTTGTCTGCCTCTTTGCTCCAGTAGGTTAAAGTAGGATTTGTTATGAGACAGATGGCTTGTTGTCCCAATAGACGGTATAATAAACATGGACATAGCTACCGTGATGTCACCCATTAGTTTGAACTCCTGTTTTGAAGCCTCGAGTTGGTATTTTGACCGTCGCCATTTTGGTTATTTGGAGCCAGATGCAGCTAGCACGAGACCAGCTAGCACGAGACCAGGGGTTTCCCACAGAGCCAGATGCAGCTAGCACGAGACCAGGGGTTTCCCACAGAGCCACTGCGCCGCCTGCTATTGGTCTGTGATCATCAAGCTGACTTGATGACTGGACAGGTGTCCTGTACATGTTTTGGCTAGTAGCGACTGACAATTTGCCACTTGCCAGTTATAAACGAATACAGCATTAGACCTTTGACCACCAAAATCTAATCAGTTCATCCTTGAGTCAAAGTGGACGTTTGAGGCAAATTTGACAAGATTCCGTCAAGGCCTGAGATATCGCGTTAACGAATTTCAGACAGACGTACGGACGTATGTACGGATGGACGTACGGACAACCCCAAAACCATAATGCCTCCAGCCTGGCTATGGCCGGCGGAGGCATAACTAGCGATTGAGACCATAAACGTTTTAGGAAAGTGTTTACTGAGGTAATAAATCAAGTGAGAAGTAGGGCAATTTTCCCATTGACTTCGGAGTTCTTTTCGTAGTCCCCTGCTGGCCATTAGAAAGTATGCAGGTTTAAGCCACTTCTGTATTGGCTTAATCTTTCACATCGGCGCTACCTCCGTTTGTCCCCCTGATGTCGCCATAATGTCACATAGTGGGCCTCAGTGAGCAGATCTCATGCTTTCCTCAATTAAAAAGGTCATTCTGGTCCAAAAAGTTTTATATTTAATTTAATTTTCATATAATTTTGTTTTAATACTTGCTCATCATGACTTTGGCGATTTTGCTGGTACCAAATCCTGGATTTGCTGTCCTGAGCTCGCACACGTTGACATCTGGATTTTATGCAAATGACAACATTGTATCATTTCTTTTTTGCCTACAGTAATTATACCATTTCTCTATCTAAGAAAATGTCTATAGGCTTCTGCCCTGCTTCAAAAAGACACGCTTGTCTTAGAATAATGGATTCCTTTGTGAGATAATAATATTAGTCAAATTAGCTCAGATATGAAGGAAAGTGCCAAGTCGATTCATGACAATGCTTTGATCATCTCTTTTGTTGTTGCTTGTCTAAGAATATAAAGGAGGGATTGAATGAGAATAAATCTCATTAAGACTTTATTTGAGAGCCATTCACTGCAGTGCTGTCCATCCAGCAGAAGTGTAGGACGTGTTGATGTAGATCAGCAGTGCTGTCCATCCAGCAGAAGTCTAGGACGTGTTGATGTAGATCAGCAGTGCTGTCCATCCAGCAGAAGTGTAGGACATGTTGATGTAGATCAGCAGTGCTGTCCATCCAGCAGAAGTGTAGGACATGTTGATGTAGATCAGCAGTGCTGTCCATCCAGCAGAAGTGTAGGACATGTTGATCTAGATCAGCAGTGCTGTCCAATCCAGCAGAAGTGTAGGACGTGTTGATGTAGATCAGCAGTGCTGTCCATCCAGCAGAAGTGTAAGACGTGTTGATGTAGATCAGCAGTGCTGTCTATCCAGCAGAAGTGTAGGACGTGATGATGTAGATCAGCAGTGCTGTACATCCAGCAGAAGTGTAGGACGTGTTGATGTAGATCAGCAGTGCTGTCCATCCAGCAGAAGTGTAGGCCGTGTTGATGTAGATCAGCAGTGCTGTCCATCCAGCAGAAGTGTATAGGACGTGTTGATGTAGATCAGCAGTGCTGTCCATCCAGCAGAAGTGTAGGACGTGTTGATGTAGATCAGCAGTGCTGTCCATCCAGCAGAAGTGTAGGACGTGTTGATGTAGATCAGCAGTGCTGTCCATCCAGCAGAAGTGTAGGACGTGTTGATGTAGATCAGCAGTGCTGTCCATCCAGCAGAAGTGTAGGACATGTTGATGTAGATCAGCAGTGCTGTCCATCCAGCAGAAGTGTAGGACGTGTTGATGTAGATCAGCAGTGCTGTCCATCCAGCAGAAGTGTAGGACGTGTCGATGTAGATCAGCAGTGCTGTCCATCCAGCAGAAGTGTAGGACGTGATGATGTAGATCAGCAGTGCTGCTCATCCAGCAGAAGTGTAGGACATGTTGATGTAGATCAGCAGTGCTGTCCATCCAGCAGAAGTGTAGGACGTGTTGATGTAGATCAGCAGTGCTGTCCATCCAGCAGAAGTGTAGGACGTGTTGATCTAGATCAGCAGTGCTGTCCATCCAGCAGAAGTGTAGGCGTGTTGATGTAGATCAGCAGTGCTGTCCATCCAGCAGAAGTGTAGGACGTGTTGATGTAGATCAGCAGTGCTGTCCATCCAGCAGAAGTGTAGGACGTGTTGATGTAGATCAGCAGTGCTGTCCATCCAGCAGAAGTGTAGGACGTGTTGATGTAGATCAGCAGTGCTGTCCATCCAGCAGAAGTGTAGGACGTGTTGATGTAGATCAGCAGTGCTGTCCATCCAGCAGAAGTGTAGGACGTGTTGATGTAGATCAGCAGTGCTGTCCATCCAGCAGAAGTGTAGGACGTGTCGATGTAGATCAGCAGTGCTGTCCATCCAGCAGAAGTGTAGGACGTGATGATGTAGATCAGCAGTGCTGCTCATCCAGCAGAAGTGTAGGACATGTTGATGTAGATCAGCAGTGCTGTCCATCCAGCAGAAGTGTAGGACGTGTTGATGTAGATCAGCAGTGCTGTCCATCCACCAGAAGTGTAGGACGTGTTGATGTAGATCAGCAGTGCTGTCCATCCAGCAGAAGTGTAGGACGTGTTGATGTAGATCAGCAGTGCTGTCCATCCAGCAGAAGTGTAGGACGTGTTGATGTAGATCAGCAGTGCTGTCCATCCAGCAGAAGTGTAGGACGTGTTGATGTAGATCAGCAATGCTGTCCATCCAGCAGAAGTGTAGGACGTGTTGATGTAGATCAGCAGTGCTGTCCATCCAGCAGAAGTGTAGGACGTGTTGATGTAGATCAGCAGTGGTGTCCATCCAGCAGAAGTGTAGGACGTGTTGATCTAGATCAGCAGTGCTGTCCATCCAGCAGAAATGTAGAAGTGGAACAAAATCCCTAATGAAATTAAATCTGCAAATGCTCTGAATAGTTTTAAAAAACCTTATAAAAAATTCATGCTGCGTAAGCTACAGTAATATAGTGCACAACCTTTCTTTGACTGGTTTTTGAACTTGTGTTGGCTTGTGTCTCTTTTTTATTCTTGATTATTCTATACTGATGTTTTCTCATAGTATAGTGTAGTATTGTATTGTATTATTGTATATTGTAGCATCATTCCCTTTTCTGTTTGCCTCTCAGCCGAGACCTCAGGACCACTATAGGTTGAGGCGATGTCTCGTCATAGACGCTGGGTTAGCTGGCTCAGCCTGGCTGGGGGCGTGGTCAGGGTGGGGTAAATCCCCCGTTCTATCCATTCAGCAAAGTTAGAATTTAGCTGCTAGCCCAGCCCAGGCAGACACGATCGGGGACTTAACCACCGCAGTAAACGCACATCTGAACAGACGTCTTGTGTTCTGCTCTAGAATCCCCAAACCTGTAGTTTAGAGCAGCAGCACCTTCCTTTGGTGAGGCAGCCCATTGAGATATATGGGCGGTTTGACCCCACTCGCGCGCCAGGCGTATAACATGTGGGCGTTCCCACACACGCCGACTGTCTCTATGGAAATAATTTTAATGACTTTATTGTGATATGCTGATTAATTATTTATGCTGTATGCTTATTGGTGTATTGTATTTTTAATTAGTCAAATAAATTCAATCAATCAATCCCCCCCATACAGGCGCACCAACTGACCAGAAGAGGCACTAGTGCAGCGACCAGTAGACATACCCTTAATTCAGCTTCCCACCCACAGACATGGCCATTTGTGCCAGTATGAAAGCCTGACGACACCGGAGGTAACACGGGGGCTCGAACCTGCGACCCTCGTGTTGGTAGGCAGGGAATCTACCGCTACACTACCCGGACACCGCTAGAACCACTATTGTCTACTTATAAGACTTCATGTGGTGGGTGCACTGGTGGTACTCAAATCTGTCTTGGCATAAACTCTCTGGGGTCCTTTGTATCTGTGTACCTGGGGATTATAGAGTACCACAGGGATGACGCATTTTTGTAGGCTTACCCAGAAGCCCTTGCGCTGCTGGTTCATAGGGGGGAAAGGCAATGGGATTTCTCTATGGGAATTTTGGTTAAATGCGTGAAATAAGGTCTGTGGTTAACAAAAGTTTATGAAACAGCAAAGTTTGTGTTCAGCAAGATATTCGTCACAAATGAGGAACACTGTTATGACTCTTGAAGCGTAAATGTGTATTTTTACATGATTTTCAGAAAACACATCAAAAGTAATAAAAGTAGTCCTCATTTGTGAAAAGAAGAAAAGTTTATGAAACAGCGAAGTTTGTGTTCAGCCAACTTTGCTGTTTCATAAACTTTTCTTAACCGCACAGCCAACACAACCAATTCCCATGCAAAAAAAACACATCGCCTTTTACACCCACGAGCAGGAAGTGTTAGCAGCCATGTTTTCCAGACTCTATTTCCAGTCTCATACTCCCATGCATTCCTTGTTCTTCTGTCTCTCTTTCTACCCAACTTGGACAAACCATAAAGCGCTTCTCTGCCCGCTGCCTGAACTCAGGAGGCATATTCAGGTTGAATCTCAGTGTGTTCGCTCAATTCCCTCCAGTGGCTGCTGATGCAGCTGCAGCCTATAAATAGGCCCACCCCAGACAGGCGAAGGCCGGGGGGAGAGGGGGGGGGGGGGGGCGGGGGGGAAGAGGGCTCTGGTTAACCCTTGAGACCCACTCCTATTCTGACCCCAATAATGGAAAGCATGATTAGAGAGTAATCTGAGCTGCCTGGCACAGGAAGGACACGTACAGGCCACCCTCCATCTGGCACCATCTCTGCATGATCACATCTCCGGAGAGCCCCGGGACCCATGTCTGAGCACCTCCCACTCGCCTTATTGTTAGCTACCTGTCGTGGGCTCTCCTCGTTAGCCCGCTCCAGCCTGCACCCAGAGTCTGCCACGCTGCAGACGAGGGAGGGGGTCTGCCACGCTGCAGACGAGGCTCCACCACCCATGACTGTCTTGTTTCATATCTCCAGATGGTGGAGTGTTGGAGGGGCTCTGGTGGCTCCGTGCCTCATATGCAGCGCTTGGCCTGGATTCAACAAAGCAGTCGTAGCAAAGCTTTGCGTCCCCGCAGCAGTGCTTTTCTGCAATCAAAGAGCGCTCATCTCCCTCGCCCTCCTCCCTCTTGTACGGCCATTTTGGCACCGTTCCGTTCCTGCATCTCTCCCTCTCACTCTCTCACTCTCCTCTTCCTTCCTTCCTCATTCAAAGAGATGGGAAAAGTGCACGCATGCTTTAGAAGTACACACATGCTTTAGAAGTACACACATACTTTAGAAGTACACACATACTTTAGAAGTACACACATGCTTTAGAAGTACAGTTGTGTAAAAAAAAAAGACTGTGGTACTGTAAAAGTAGAAGTAGTGACAACTTGTTTACAGCTAACTGAAACTCGCGTATTAATATAATTCAAAGACTATTAAAATGAAAAGATCCCCTCCAAACATGTTTTAAAAGGATAGTTGTGATTGTTTTGATGTGGGGTTGTATGAGGTACAGTCAGTGTACTACATGCAGTAGAATGCAACCGGCGCGGTCCCAGTTTGGAGAAATGGAGAACAGCAAGTCGAGTTAATTATTTAAATTTGTACTTCATTAATGTAGAACAGTCATTTGTTACTGAGATTACTTTTAGCCTTTTAATCATAAAGATTATTGGAAGATATTCCATATTCCAGACTGAAATATTATAACAGAAGTAGAGTATTGGCCAGAATGACATTAACATTTGGACACTTAAGGGCTCATTATACTGGAGCAAGCTCCGTGGGGTGGAGCTCCGCGAGTCACCGTGCGGACCTCGCGCTGGGGCAGATGCTTTTATACTCAGAAGTGATCAGCATGTTATTGTACAATGGTAATAGTGAGAACAGCCCGTGAAAAGTCGCAATGAAACGCTATTATGTGCAGTACTGAGTGTGCTTTCACTCTCAAACGACCGTACATGGTAAATGGTAAATGGTCTGCATTTATATAGCGCTTTTATCCAAAGCGCTTTACAATGAGTAGATAGTCTACATTCACCCATTCATACACCAATGGCGGCAGGCTGCCACGCAGGGTGCCTACACACCATCGGGAGCAATTTGGGGTTAAGTGTCTTGCCCAAGGACACAACGACAGCAGCTGGGAGGGAGCGGGGATCGAACCGCCAACCCTTGCGTCATTGGCCGACCCGCTCTACCTCCTGAGCTAAAGCCGTCCCCCCGTACATCAGCACATGAATGAATCACCAAACTTGTTTTTACTGAATAGCCGTTTCAGTTCTCAGCCCTGATAGCCTACTCTGTGCTGCTTTTAATCTCTCTCAATAATGCTCTCAACACAACACATTTACATTTACTTGGTGAAATGACTCAAAACGAACAGTTGCAAATCAAAGTTTATAGCCTACCACATGGGTCAAGAAATGTGGTGAAAACACAGCTCAGTGTTCAGGGCTCAGTGGCTTGAAAGCGGCCATGTTTGGAGAGAAGCCGTGCGGAGGTCACGCTGTGTGAAAAATCTTCAGGTACACGGTGGGCGCCCTACGGAGGTAGCGCCCATCCACGGCCAGCACATTTACGTCATTTGACGTAACCACCCCCGCGCCCTTCACGGCATGGTGAGCATAAAGCAGCCTTTATTCAGCGGGTATCTTGCAGGTGCACTGTTTTTTTTTTTTTTGTTTTTTTTTGCAATTCCAGCGTGGCCTTCTTATATACTATAAGACTATACTTTGATTAATAATTTGTGTGATATGGTTTTTCCACACAAACTAACTAAACTAACTACTGTAGCCTGTTTTGAAAATGTAAGGAGTAGAAAGTATCTATATTTGTGTTAAAAAGTAGGGAGTAAAAGTAAACGGTTGTCAGAAAAATAAATACAGATATACAGATGCCTGAAAACCCTACTTAAATATTTGTACTTTTTAC
This sequence comes from Poromitra crassiceps, assembly GCF_964638095.1. Taxonomy (NCBI): domain Eukaryota; kingdom Metazoa; phylum Chordata; class Actinopteri; order Beryciformes; family Melamphaidae; genus Poromitra; species Poromitra crassiceps. Next base: position 17,705,189 of record NC_139650.1, on the reverse strand, counting down.
CGTATACTTCCCATCTCTGGCCAGCACAAAGCAGCTCCCCCTGTGGGCAAAAGGAGACATGTGTGGATTCTTCCAAACGTATTACACACGGGGTCGCTCTTAATTAAGAGCAGGCATCATTAAGGAGGTATAGATAAAGACAGGGTGCCAAAGAAGTGACCTGTCTGCCGCAACAAGCTCCTCTCTGATCCGTAACAGCTTCCAGACAAGCTGGATCTGACACCACTTTATCCAGCAGGGTCTTCAGGGGAGGACAGGAGCAATTATAATGCCTGTTGGATTAGATGGACTGTGGAAAAGCAGAGGTTAGGACATGTTCTCTAACTCACCTCAGTACTTCAGGCCCACAGAGCACTTTGGCATTGGTTTATGAAGCCTGGCGTAACTCTAAAGTCAACTGTAATGTTTTTGGAGTGAGGAGACTGAGTTTTCCTGCAGGGGATATGTAACCCATTGCTAAAAGTAGTTGCACTTGTTCATCTGTATGAATAAATAAGCAGAGGCGGGCCCTTTTCCCCCCACGATGCCAAAACAGCTTTGCCACTTCTCTAGCTCCTCCTCCATGCTATTCTGATTTTTCCTCGCAGAAACAGAAATTGTATTTGAAATGGCTGAAATGTTTTTGTTTTCAAAAATAAAATGTTTTAGCAATTATAGGACTTTTGAATGCAGGATAAAATTGGAGTGACCATTTCAGGCTTGGCAGAGTTTACTTAGGTGAGTCAGCCTCAGCTCACAGATATTTACGATCCAGAAGATATGTGCCATGCAGGGCCCGAAATGAACACTCGTCATCGGCGAGTAGATTTTAGGTTTGGCGAGTGACTCTGAGAGGTCTGTCCGCCACTTGGCGAGTGACAAAATAGTCATGTAAAACATTTAAAACTGCGGTGTGTTTTGGTCTTACGACAGTCGCTTTTTGGCAGCCTCCAAGATCTCCTTTTGCGGCATCTTCGGCCTCATTTTCGGCATTGTTTATCGACGCACAACCTCTAGTCCGCTCACTCCACTTTCCATCTGCATTGCATCCCAAAATAGTCATCATGCAAAATTAATTGTTTAGCGTACGTGACGTTAACGTACCCTCTTTAACTCATTGAGTGCCAGCCACTTTTGGAGAACGGACGCTCCCAGTGCCAGAGTTTCAGAGCGTTTTCAGTGATTTCTCGAGGCCCACAGAATATTGTGTGATATTACTATGTAAACACCGAACACGCACAAAGAACGATGAGACTCTCTTCTATCATCTGCAAAAAAAAAGTTTATTGATCCCATTTTCCGTTCTTTAGTTATGAGCCGGAGAAGATAGGCTGTTTTGAGCAAAAAGACACTTTTCAAATTAGAAGCTGAGTTATTCCGCCTTTTGTGAAATGCAGCATTTCAAGCACATTCACTGAGTCTGAAGATAATATTTTCTGAGGTGTGACGTGGTGTAGTTGTGTGGTGCCTGCGTGCCCCACCCCCCTCTCCCCCCCTCAGCTGCAAACTCCTCCCCACACTAACACACAGCCTTACACGCACCCAGTCTATTTTCGGAGCACTCCGTTTTTTTGCGCCGGCTCCCAGCGCGACACGGAAATGCCAAACCGGACTGCAGGGAAAGGTTTGGCCCTGTCTTCAGCACCACTCACACCCTGTCCTCAGCACCACCCACACCCTGTCCTCAGCACCACCCACACCCTGTCCTCAGCACCACCCACACCACAAGCTTCACACTGGCATCTCACAGGTCCAACTCAGAGGTCGGAAGTGATGCAACTGCAGTAACCCTGTCAAATCTCCTAGCAACCAATGCTGGTGCCATTATAGAGGTCCATTGAAATTGAAAATTGGCTGTGTGCAATTACTGTCTAAGTAGCCTAACTAGCAGTTTACAAGAACAGCAACATGTTGAAAAACACTGCTGTGGAGTGGGCGTAACTCAGTGAAGTAATAGTGAGTAGTTGATATGGCAGATTTGTTTGCTTGTGTGTGTTTTTTCTACTTAAGAGCACTATGCTTGTTGCTTAAGTCAGCTCTGTTAACCTAAACAAACTGGCACTGCTAGCATGCTAATTCATCACACCAAGCTAATGTTAAAGGCAAACGTTATCATTACAGTGTGGGTAGTATGCAGATGAACACTGTTGCCTGCACCCACAGCTCCCCGTTCATTTGCCAGCACAAACTCCGCCCCTGCCAGCTGGTATGCCTTGGATGTGGATGTGGGCATACAAAAATGAGTAAATATGTAGCTTGAATAACAACCAGCGCAACTTCATCTCTTCCGTGAACCAATGACATCACTGGTCCACGGAAGAGCAGCAGATCCTGAAGCCACACAGCCTGCGCTCCAGAGGGGAAAAATCATACTATATCCTGATAGAGAGCTGGTTGAAAAGCAGCAACGTTTTCCTTTAACATGTCTGTCTAGGGAGGTACGGTGGTGCAGTGGTTAGCACTATCGCCTCACAGCTCGAAGGTCGTGGGTTCGATTCCCACCTGGGGATGAGGTGAGCGCTGAAGGAATGCGTGCCCGTCCACACACCGCATGTCCTCGAGTGCCCACCGCCCAGGTGGGGTTGGCAAAATGGCCTTTCTGTGTGGAGTTTGCATGTTCTCCCCGTGCCTCCCGGGGGTCTCCTTCATATAGGAACGGTAGGAACCCCCTTCACAAAAACATGCAACATCCTGGTTGCTAATGTGGTTCCTCCTCTGATCGTTAAGGGCGCCTGTTCAGAGGGAGGGGAACTGGTTGGAATAGCGTGAACCTCCCACGTGCTATGTCCTACCGGTGAAGCTTCCTCTGGCAGGTGAAAAGAAGCGGCTGACTGACTGCCCATGTCTCGGAGGAAGCATGGAATCAGTCTCGGCTCTCCCCAGATCGGCAGAGGATGGAGTAGCAACCAGGATTGAGCAATCAAATGAGCACTAAACGGGGGATAAAATGGGATAAAAAATCGGGAAAAAAATATTAGAAAAAAAAAAAAAAAAAAAAAAAAAACATGTCTGTCTGGACGTATTGATGCCAGGGCCGGCGCCAGGATGAAATGACTTAGGGGGCGGTTATAACTGGGGAGGGGGCTGATATTTTTATATCGTAAAACATAGGTTATATACCCGCTATGCCTCTGAAAAGCGCAATAACAACACAAGAAAGACTACTATTCAAAATCAAATAAAACATTTATTTCACGGCAGCAGATTAAGGCATTAATAGAGCTGAGCTTTGCATAACGTGAAATGCGGGACCTGTCTGGAGCACTCTGAACATATATGTCTATATGAAAAGTCATAGAATAAACAATTGCTGCAAAAATCAACAACTAAACAAAATAATAGCCAGTCAGTGCCAGGTTCATTAAATTAAAGAAATAAAGTGATCAGATGCGTTGTCTCCGTCTTTCTGCCCTTGTGACAACCAAAGCACAGCAAATAGCGCTTCCCTGCCAATTCTGAAACAACAGAGCTATGTTTATAGGGGGTAGCCTATATTAACTTAAACTGATCAAATTTGATGAAGACTGCAGAAACAGCAGCTGAAACATGTCAGGTACAAACACTGCCTAACTGGCCTTTATAGATGAACTATTCTAAAAATAAAATAAAGTGAGGGGGCAGAAAATTGAACTGAGGGTGCAAAGCCCCCTGGTGCCCCCTTGTGGCGACGGGCCCGATTGACGCTACGCATTGCTCCATTGTACATTGTAGCCATGCAGCTGCTGGACCGGCTGGTGCGATCTCGCCCAATACTGTATCAATTCCCAAAAAATGTCTGCTCTGATTAGTTAGTAAAAAAAAAAAAAGATTAGTTAGTTAAACATAAAAAATATACAAAAATAAGGTTCAGGTTTAAAAATACCGACATTCCCCTTTAACATGTTTTTTTTTTTTTGCCACTAATGCAAACTTCTACTAAATGTTAGCTACCAATTGTGTTAGCAAAAGTCATGGTTAGCTGAGCATAAAATAGCTAACAAGCTGACACCTAAACACAAACTCTGTGTCAGTGCTGAAATGATTCAATCCCAATCAAAACAGCAGAGAAATAAACGACGTCTATTGAATTGTGTTTGAGACTACGAGGCTACAGGTGGACTGTTTAGTAATGCAGTGAGCAGTGTAGTCTACAGGTGGACTGTTTAGTAATGCAGTGAGCAGTGTAGTCTACAGGTGGACTGTTTAGTAATGCAGTGAGCAGTGTAGTCTACAGGTGGACTGTTTAGTAATACAGTGAGCAGTGTGCATCATGGGCACAGCTAATTGATTTGCTGATTGGTCACATGAAGTAGCCGTTGTTAACATGCCATGCTTTCCTTTTGCACAGTTCTGCTTTTACTGCAGTGATGTGTTTTCTCCTGAGCATTATCTCATGGTTTGATGCAGTTCTGTTTATTGCGATGTTTTAAAACCTGAGCACAACCAAACATTCCCCCTGGTGGGACAACCCTGAGTGTGAATGTCAAAAAAACAATGTATAACATTCACACTGAAATGGATTTAGATCGACTGTACGACTGGAAGCTTGTGGGCTGCTCGAAACCAACAAGTAAGATGAGCCGAATCAAAACAGATGGCTCTTTGTCTGACTTTAGTTGTTCCAGCCTATTGGTAGCATATTATTTTGAGACTGACAGAAACAGAAATATATTTATATATTTCTTTTGTAAGATTGTAAACAGAGATGGGAAAATGCTTCTGAAGAGAGAAGATATTTGATATTAGTCGCAGGGTATGACAAAAAAACATCGCAGCCAGGTGTTGAAGTAAGCGGTGCAGGTTTGCGCAGGTCGGACCCTTCTTCTCCACCCCACTCTCCCCTCTCTCTGGCACTGTGTGCGTGCGTGTGTGTGTGCGTGCTTTACCAGCTCACAGCACAAAAGTCCGCTCCGGGTTTTACCGCGGATAAGGAGATCTTGAGAACTTGATTCAACAGTGACTATTTACAACAGGGTCTTTAACGTCGAGCCCTGGCACTGTGTGTGCTGCGTACGTCGAGCCCTGGCACTGTGTGTACTGTGTGCATGCGTGTGTCTTTCCCTACAGTCTCAGTCTAGGTTTTACCAGCTTGGTGCCCATCGGCGAAGTTTGAACTTTAAGGTTGAGGGTGCAGAAAAAAATCGAGAGGATTATCTACACAAAGTGACTGTCGCCCAAAGTCAGATTTACGGCTTTCTGGTTCTTGTTCATGACTAAGTTTGTAACTTAATGCTTTACTTTATATGCTTAAATGTGTAGGTATAGCTATTTATGACATTTGATATCTAGCGATGTGTGAATTTATGTGACTTAGCTGTCGGTTGGGAACTCCGTAAACTCGATCGAGAGTCTCCGGAATTGGATCGAATTCAGTGTCGTCAGTGCATCGAGATGGAGAGAGAGCGCGATGTAACAGGAAATCAACCTCTCAACTTTGTCTTTATAAATGTCTGCCTTATCCTGTACTAATATGTAATGTATATCTCAGTGACATCTCATCATTTAGCCAGTAAAAATGCACGGCACACCCAATTTGTCATATCATTTAAAGTACACTCAAGCATGACATTGTGTTCAGCTCTGTAGAACAGCTTTCACATAAAGTGAAGAAATGCCTCCTGAAAGGTCCGTTACTGTGCCTCCAGTGGTGGCACGAGGCAGGGCTGGTTGGAAAGTCCAATTTCCCCTACATGGCTTTGCTTTTAGTGGCTGACCTCTCCCTGTTGCCCCGGAGCGATGCCCCGTGTCTACACCCCGGAATTGGTATTAAAAGAGGAGCAGATGGCCATAATAATCTTCATAATCATAATAAGCTCCTCGAGAAGGGTGCCAAAACCTTTCTCGGGAAAAGTGGTGTCACTCCCAAAGTCTCGAGCGAATGTGCTCGCAGATGAGCGAATAGTTTGGAAACTTGTGTAAGCAATCATCTTGACGTTTAATATTTCACGCTGATGACGGGTACTTGAGCGAAAAATGAACCCACTCAAGTCTTGGAAAATTCCAAAAGTCACCCTCTTATTTGGTTACAGGTGACAAAAGTAATTCAGCCCCAGAAATGCTACCGAGATGCGTTTTATATTTCCACGCCCGTGCTTTTAGTACTTTCAGCATTGCCAACTCCCCGTGCAGCACCACTTAGCAAACGCAGCCTGAGGCAATCTGCCTCCTCTAGAGGCAAGAGGTTATACGAGTTACCCCGCAGTCGTTCACGGGGGCCACGCAGGGAATTGTTTGCTCAAATAAAGACAATTTAGCATCGTCTCTTTCACGAAGGCGGTGGTGTGTACATTGTGCCGGGGACGAATCGTGAAAAGTGCGCTGACTTTGTTTACCTCACTGAGGGGATTGGATTGGCTGACGGAGCGACAGCAGCAAAGGGAAGAAAGAGCCCCGGCCCACCGACAATTTCCTGCTTCAAAGCCACATTAGTGACTCCATTAAAATCCTGTCACCCTTTTTCCTTCTTTACGTCTGTCTGCCTGTGGCTTCTGAGGAGAGGAGAAATGCTCTGTGGCGGCCTCCTCTCCTCCTCTCCTCCTCTCCTCCTCTCCTCCTCCTCTCCTCCTCCCCTCCTCTCCTCCTCTCCTCCTCTCCTCCTCTCCTCCTCCCCTCCTCTCCTCCTCTCCTCCTCTCCTCCTCTCCTCTCCTCCTCTCCTCCTCTCCTCTCCTCTCCTCCTCTCCTCCTCTCCTCCTCTCCTCCTCTCCTCCTCTCCTCCTCTCCTGTGAATATTATAAAGAACTACTCCATCATTCCCGGGAAGTAAAAAAAACAAAAAAAACAGCAGCAGTTTTGAATATCCGATCCGCCTTACCTCGGCAGTATCACGGTCACAAGCCATTAGCTCTGCAGAAAGTGCCAGACACAGAGAACACCGTGCTGTGTCAGTCTTCATTAAGACTTAACCGTAATACACGCGCACACACACATATAACCCGCAGCTGCCTAAGTGACTCGCTGATCTGATCACGTCGGCAGTTTGAAGGCCCCCCCGTCTTCAGACACATAGATGAAATGTGCTCGTCAGGGCTGTTTAAATGGATCATTCAAATAATTGTAGCCATTGTAGGAGCATCGCTCCAGGCCAAGATGTTCTGCTGTATAAGATAGGAGGGACAACTGCTCTGGGGAAAAAGGTATGCCACTCACATCCATCATTTAGGGAAATGGTCCTGTTAATGTTCTCCTCCTTCTTTTTTGCTTGACAGGTCACAGATGGAGGCACCATCAAGCAGAAGATCTTCACCTACGATGCTATGTTTAATACCAATTACTCTCACATGGAGGACTACCGCCGACGTGAGGACCTGGTGTACCAATCAACCGTGCGGTAAGCTTCAAAATCAATTAACGTTCGTTTCAAAACAAGACAACTCCTTTAAGTCAGCTTGTATACCCACTCAATTTGTGTAATTAGGTGATTCTGGCCTAATATCAATTTGTGAACCTTTAAACTCACTGCTTACTCAAACAGCCTCACAGGAAGAGCACTAAGATGGATGCTGCTCAATGCTATACGCAACTTATAGTTCGCAGCCATCTGCTGTTGATCAGACTGGAATGACCCGAATAACACCTCCTCATAACGAAAGAAAGCAGGTCTCTCACGATGAGGAAGTTGGAGGACGAGAAAGTTACCGGTCCACCAATCCCCACAACAGCGAGCTATTTCAATATGTGACTGTCCTCCAGAGGTTGCCGCTACTTCCTGGTTACAGCCGTTTTAACCACCTTGAAAATGGATCAATGTTGTCGTCCCCCTTGTGAGGATGGCCTGGAATGACCGAACGAAGGGGTCAGCACATTAGTGTCTTGTCCGGGAGCGCGTGAGGACAGGAGGAGGCGGCAGCGGAGAACTTTAATCAGGCGCTCCAGCGCTGAGGATAAAGAGTTCAGTGTTAAAGTCAACATCTGGCCAGGCCCATCCTATTCCCACCACAATGGTGCATATATTGAAGGTAGCACGGGCACATTATCTTGCAGAAGATGTAGTGTAGTTTCACTCCTCTCTGGAGCCAGCATACAGATACAGAGCCCCGCTGTGTCTGTATGCATTAGCTGTCTTCACTGAGAGAAGGAGCCAGAGAGGGCAGGAGATAGAGGGAGTCGTAGTAGGAGCAATCATCTGCCTCTGTTTGAGTTGATTACATGTTCGCCGAGTCCTGGGGAATGTCTTCCTTTACCTCAGGCACCCCCCCCCAGCTGTCTCTCTCTGCCCATCTTCTCATTGCTGCCCCCCGCCCACCTGCTCTGGCTCTCCTGCAGTAACACACACCCTGTCTCATTGCCGGCATGTATACCGTGGCATTAGGTCCGTATGAGCAGGGTAGTCCTTCATGTATACCGGGGCATTAGGTACGAGCAGGGAAGTCCTTCATGTATACCGTGGCATTAGGTACGTATGTGCAGGGTAGTCCATCATGTATACCGTGGCATTAGGTACGTATGTGCAGGGTAGTCCATCATGTATACCGTGGCATTAGGTACGTATGAGCAGGGTAGTCCATCATGTATACTGTGGCATTAGGTACGAGCAGGGAAGTCCATCATTGACCTGGACTTGAGCACTGAGGACTCAGTATTTATCAATGAACAAGTCCGAGTCCGAGTCTCCACCTTCCGAGTCCGAATGCTCGAGTCCACATCATGTGTCATCACTGCTCAAGTCCACGTCATGTGTCATCACTGCTCAAGTCCAAGTCATGTGTCATCACTGCTCAAGTCCACGTCGAGTCACGAGTCCTGAAAATGTGTCCAGGACTCGCACTCGAGTCAGACTCTACTTGACTTGACTACAACATTATTGTCAAGTCCCTCGGCGTGACTATACCGATGTATACTATCCTATATATTAGCCTACTGAACATGAGTGGGAGTCTGCATACATTGTGCCTGTCCTTGCACGAAATTGAATAATGTCACAATATTAATAATATAGCTATAAATATATTATGGCAAATTATTAGGACCTGTTACAAAAGAAAATGAGAGATAAAAACAATATTGATCAATTAACAAGTCCATTTTTCTCTCTTGTTTTTTTTTGTAATAGACCCTAATAATTTGCCATATTAATGCTGTGATTCAATTTCGTGCAAGGGCAGGCCCAATGTATGTGGATTCCTGACTTGGACTCAGGTAATGGGGTCTTGACTCAGAATTGAATTGAACACCGGGGACTCGAGACTCCACTTGGACCCGAGATATAGTGACTCGACGACAACACTGCTTGACAACAGAAAGGACAAACTTGACACGGCCCGTTACTTCCCTTCCAAATGGAACGTCTCGTACTTTTGCGTCCTTTTGTAAAGATCCTCTTTCATCTCTCTCTTTCATCTCGTCGTCTTTGTCCTGCTCCTGGTGTTTGATTCAACTCATCCACATTCCTGCCTCATCCTCTCCTCTGTGTTTTCTCATGTTGCTGTGGTCGCCCAGCTGACGATGATGCATCCAGACAATCCTACCATCCCTTTGGGACAGTCGGCATCATCACAATGGAATGAGCTGCACACTTTCATGGACTCAGACAGAGAAACACCAGTGTACAGACAAACAGTCAGGAATATGACCCCCACACCCACGACACACAAACACACACACACACACACACACACACACACACACACACACACACACACACACACACACACACACACACACACACACACACACACACACACACCGGATATGCAGGATTGGAACATTTCTGAACCAAAATACGTTTCTAGATACGTGAATTAACGTTATACGTAGATTCTGCTTTTGAATGAACGCAGTGGCGAGTAAGGGTACTGTTGGAGTACTCGAGATCGGTCTTTTGATGGCCCTCCCTCGGTCTTGGTCTTGACTCTGTCTCGGACAAACCCTGTTTTCCATTGTGTGAAATTATTTTAGACTGCAGACCAACAGGTTTACATTTCAAATAAATGTTTGTTTCAACATAAGCACTATACATACTCCCCCTTACAGATCATATACTGTATCATCATACAGGTTGTTACATACTGTATAATTTACCAATCAGTGGCTGACAGTTTGGGGGAGTCATTAAAATTACACTTCATTCTGCGCACTGTGTTGAGCCTTTCTGAAGGTCAGTGATATGTTACACTTCATTCTGCCCACTGTGTTGAGCCTTTCTGAAGGTCAGTGATATGTTACACTTCATTCTGCCCACTGTGTTGAGCCTTTCTGAAGGTCAGTGATATGTTACACTTCATTCTGCCCACTGTGTTGAGCCTTTCTGAAGGTCAGTGATATGTTACACTTCATTCTGCCCACTGTGTTGAGCCTTTCTGAAGGTCAGTGATATGTTACACTTCATTCTGCCCACTGTGTTGAGCCTTTCTGAAGGTCAGTGATATGTTACACTTCATTCTGCCCACTGTGTTGAGCCTTTCTGAAGGTCAGTGATATGTTACACTTCATTCTGCCCACTGTGTTGAGCCTTTCTGAAGGTCAGTGATATGTTACACTTCATTCTGCTCACTGTGTTGAGCCTTTCTGAAGGTCAGTGATATGTTACACTTCATTCTGCCCACTGTGTTGAGCCTTTCTGAAGGTCAGTGATATGTTACACTTCATTCTGCCCACTGTGTTGAGCCTTTCTGAAGGTCAGTGATATGTTACACTTCATTCTGCCCACTGTGTTGAGCCTTTCTGAAGGTCGGTGATATGTTACACTTCATTCTGCACACTGTGTTGAGCCTTTCTGAAGGTCAGTGATATGTTACACTTCATTCTGCGCACTGTGTTGAGCCTTTCTGAAGGTCAGTGATATGTTACACTTCATTCTGCCCACTGTGTTGAGCCTTTCTGAAGGTCAGTGATATGTTACACTTCATTCTGCGCACTGTGTTGAGCCTTTCTGAAGGTCAGTGATATGTTACACTTCATTCTGCCCACTGTGTTGAGCCTTTCTGAAGGTCAGTGATATGTTACACTTCATTCTGCCCACTGTGTTGAGCCTTTCTGAAGGTCAGTGATATGTTACACTTCATTCTGCCCACTGTGTTGAGCCTTTCTGAAGGTCAGTGATATGTTACACTTCATTATGCCCACTGTGTTGAACCTTTCTGAAGGTCAGTGATATGTTACACTTCATTATGCCCACTGTGTTGAGCCTTTCTGAAGGTCAGTGATATGTTACACTTCATTCTGCCCACTGTGTTGAGCCTTTCTGAAGGTCGGTGATATGTTACACTTCATTCTGCCCACTGTGTTGAGCCTTTCTGAACGTCGGTGATATGTTACACTTCATTCTGCCCACTGTGTTGAGCCTTTCTGAACGTCAGTGATATGTTACACTTCATTCTGCCCACTGTGTTGAGCCTTTCTGAAGGTCAGTGATATGTTACACTTCATTCTGCCCACTGTGTTGAGCCTTTCTGAAGGTCAGTGATATGTTACACTTCATTCTGCGCACTGTGTTGAGCCTTTCTGAAGGTCAGTGATATGTTACACTTCATTCTGCCCACTGTGTTGAGCCTTTCTGAAGGTCAGTGATATGTTACACTTCATTCTGCCCACTGTGTTGAGCCTTTCTGAAGGTCAGTGATATGTTACACTTCATTATGCCCACTGTGTTGAACCTTTCTGAAGGTCAGTGATATGTTACACTTCATTCTGCCCACTGTGTTGAGCCTTTCTGAAGGTCAGTGATATGTTACACTTCATTCTGCGCACTGTGTTGAGCCTTTCTGAAGGTCAGTGATATGTTACACTTCATTCTGCCCACTGTGTTGAGCCTTTCTGAAGTCAAGTCAAGTCAAGTCAAATTTTATTTATATAGCACCTTTCATACACAAAGGCAATTCAAGGTGCTTTACAAAAAAATAATCGAAAAAACAAGCAGCAAAGCAATGCACATATAAAAAAACACATAAAAAACACAGCCGACAGTTTTAGTTAACACATTGAATGCCAGCCATGTTTTCATTCCTGTAGGTAAGTTGTGCCAGGGGTGTTTTTGACGATTCTGGCTCATTTTAGAACAGCCGAGGATTCTTTTCTGTTAAGAATTCATGAACATCAATCATCTAAAAATAACTAATAGAATGTGTGCTTTCTCTGTCTAAAAGAGTTAGTTTGCAGAGTTAGTAGTTATGTAGATATTAGCCGTTGAGTACAGCATGGTTTCAGCGTCTGGAAATTTATTCAGAGATAAATGGCTTTTTGTGAAACAGTCACTTTAACCATTCATTTTTGGCATCAGTAAGACCGTCAGACATTCTAAACAATAGTTTTGAACAGTAATTTCCTCCATAACAACAGGAAACACCCCTCTCATTCAAACTCCTCCCTCCGTGTGTCTTCTCCTCCTTCCTCCTGGCTTCAGCGGGCGTGTCAGAAGCGCGTTGTGCTGCCTGCCTGTCTGTCTGCGTGCCTGCCTGCCTGCTTGCCTGTCGGGCAAGACGAGTCTGAAATGGATTACTGTAAAATCGCGTCGCCATTTCCTTGAATGGCTTGCTTCCGCGGTGTGTGTGTGTGTGTGTGTGTGTGTGTGTGTGTGTGTGTGTGTGTGTGTGTGTGTGTGTGTGTGTGTTCGCGCGTTGCTGCGCGGCTCTGGGGGGAAGGGATCTCTGTCCGTTCTGTGTGTGTGTTTCCGCGGGAGGCGGCTGCTTTTGTGGCTTTTGGGTCCCGTGGCTGTGACTTCTCTCGGTCTCTGTCGCCACTTAGTGGTCGGTAAAATAGATTACACACATGCTCTTGCTCCAAATAGTTATCTCGAAGATGTAAAAGGGGTTGATTGATGTCCCACTGTCAAAAAAAAAAAATCTTTATGTAAGACGAGTTAGTCCGTCCTTGGCACTTAAGCGCTGGATTATGTAAGACGAGTTAGGTCGTCTATGGCACTTAATGAGTTAAAATATATACTCAAATTAACAAACATGAAACATTATTTCTGTTTTAAATAAGTTACAAGGCACTCTTCAGTATTATTATTACATGTACAGTCCATTTGTTGGAAATGTACAGGAAAAATCTTTTTAAAATTACAGGCCGAGAGAGGCAGTAGTTTAGTAGCAGTTAAAAGCAAGAGTAAACATAAAGGTCTTTAGCTTGGATTTAAAAATAGGCAGAGTAGGGGCAGATCTAATGTGTTCAGGGAGTTTGTTCCAGTTATGAGAGGCATAGTGGGAGAACGCGGCTTCACCATGTTTAGATTTGGTCCTTGGGACAATTAGTAGACCAGTGCCTGAAGATCTCAGGGATCTGGATGGTTCATAGTGTAGAAGCATTTCAGAGATGTAGTGTGGGCCTGACCCGTTGAGAGATTTGTAAACTATTAGCAGAATTTTAAAGTCTATTCTAAGATTTACTGGCAGCCAATGCAGGGATTTGAGAACTGGTGTAATGTGTTCAGCTTTCTTGGTTCTTGTTAGAACTCTAGCAGCCGCATTCTGAATGAGCTGAAGTTGTTTAACAGCTTTTTTGGGAAGACCATTGAAAAGACTGTTGCAGTAGTCTAGCCTGCTAGAAATGAAAGCATGAATTAGTTTTTCAAGATCTTGTTTGGACATATAGCCTCTAATCCTTGCTATATTTTTTAGATGATAGAAGGCAGATTTTCTTATAAGCTTGATGTGGGAGTTGAAATTTAGATCAGAGTCAATAATAATGCCAAGATTTTTTACCTGGTCCTTTGGCTTCAGAGATAGGGATTCGAGGTGAGCAGTAACTTTGAGCCTATCTTCTTTTTTGCCGAAGACAATTATCTCTGTTTTGTCTTTATTAAGTTGGAGAAAATTCTGGCACATCCAATCATTAATTTGCGCAAGGCACTGACACAGTGACTCTATGGGGGCATAGTCATCCGATGAGAGGGCTATGTAGAGTTGGGTGTCATCTGCATAGCTATGATAAGCTATTTTGTTTTTTTGCATAATTAGGCCCAGAGAGAGCATATAAAGGTTAAACAGGACAGGACCTAAAATTGATCCTTGGGGTACCCCACATGTCATTTTGGTTTGGTCAGATGTGTAGTTGCCAATGGAGACAAAGTAGTTCCTGTCTTGCAGATAAGATCTGAACCACTCTAGGACCGTGCCGGAAAGCCCGACCCAGTTTTCCAGTCTGTCCAATAGAATTTCGTGGTCAACCGTATCAAAGGCAGCGCTGAGGTCTAGTAACACTAAGATTGAGATTTTACCTGAATCAGTGTTCATTCGGATGTCATTTATAACTCTGATAAGCGCAGTTTCGGTGCTATGATGGGGTCGGAAGCCTGATTGGAAAGGATCTAGGAGGTCATTGGAGGATAGAAAGGTATTGAGTTGTTGGTAGACAGTTTTTTCGAGTATTTTGCTAATAAAGGGAAGATTTGATATTGGTCTGTAATTGCTGATTATAGAGGGGTCGAGGCTACGCTTCTTTAGCAAGGGCTTAACAACTGCAGTTTTTAGAGATTTTGGGAAAATGCCTGTAAGAAGAGAGGTATTAATTATCTTCAGTATGTCGGTCGCCAGGCAACTGTAGACATTTTTTAGAAAGCTTGTTGGCAGGGTGTCTAGGCAACACGATGAGGATTTAAGGCCTCGTATCGTTTCTTCTAGTTTCTTGTGGTCAATGACATTGAACTGAGTCATGTTAATTAAGCACCTATTCTGTGGGTGCGGCGGAGCCACATTTGTTCTTGATGTGGAAATAGTTAGTCTGATATTTATAATTTTATCCCTAAAGACTAAAGACTACGAGCTGCTGTCGGTATCTTTCAGACCGTTCTATCTCCCACGGGAGTTTGGGCAAATCACCGTAATACTCGTCTATGTTCCAGGGCCAAATAATAAGGACGCTGCAGAATCTATAACTGACAGCTACAATGCTGCGCTCTCTCGATCGCCAGATCAGCCTGTTTTTGTGTTGGGTGACATGAATACATGTGAGCTGTCACCTTACCTCCCAACTCTGCAGCAATATGTAACCACGCCCACCCGCTCTACTCGCATACTGGACCAGTGCTTCGGGAACATCCCGGGCGCATACAAGTCTGTGAGCCGACCTCCTCTCGGAAAGTCGGATCATAATGTCATTCATCTTCTCCCAACATATAGACAGAGAGTCAAGCGGGAGATACCACGCTTGAAAACTGTTCATCAATGGTCTGACGATGGAGAAGAGGAGCTTAAATATTTCTTTGAGACAACAGACTGGGATGTATTTTTTGACGCATGCCCTGACCCTGATGAACTGACGGACACAATCACATGTTATATTAAGTTCTGTGAGGAGTCTGTTATTAAAACGAAGACAGTCAGGGTGTTTAGTAACAACAAGCCATGGCTGTCCAAAAATCTGAAAGTGTGTCTAAATGAAAAAAGGTCTGCATTCCTAAATGGTGATATGGATTTAGTGAAGGAGAAAGAGAAGGAGTTTAGACGCAGGGTTTGTACTGAAAAAATAGATTTTAAAAATAAAGTTGAACAAAAATTTTGCACAGGCAATATAAAGCAAGCATGGGCAGGTCTAGATAAAATGATGGGCAAGGAAAGGAAGACAAAAAGTGTGAATACAGTGGACAGTAAATTTGTAAATGACCTGAATACATATTATAGTAGGTTTGATGTGGTGAATCCAATGTCAGACTGCAATAACATCTGCAATCAGATAGGTAGTTTTGAACCTATTCAGTTATCAGAGGATGAGGTAGCCACTGTCCTGTCCAAACTTAAACTTAACAAGGCACCCGGGCCTGATGGCCTAGACGGAAAGGTCCTTAAAGTATGTTCCCAACAGCTCAAAGGGGCTGTCACTAAGCTAAACCAAACCCTGCTCAATAATCTAGTGTGGCCAAACCCATGGAAACACTCTACAGTTATTCCTGTGCCTAAAGTTCCTAGAGCAACAGCTTTTAAGGATTTTAGACCAGTGGCTCTTACGTCAATCTTATCCAAATGTATGGAGAGAGTCATTATTAAGCACCTTATATCCTCTGTAGAAGATCAACTTGACCCCCTACAATTCGCGTATAGGTCCAAGAGGGGAACTGAGGATGCGACTCTCACTTTAGCCGATTTAGTAGCTAATCACCTACAGCTACCAAAAGCAGTCGTTCGTATTTTGTTTATTGATTTCTGTTCCGCATTTAACACTATGCAAATTGATATTCTGTTGGAACGACTATTAGAGATGAATGTGAATGGGGGTCTCATTCATCTAATTAGGAGCTTCCTAACGGACCGCCCTCAGAGAGTCCTGATGAACGGACTGTACTCAGATGAACTTGTCTTAAACACTGGGGCACCCCAAGGTTGTGTACTGTCCGCACTGCTGTTCTCAATTTATGTAAACATGATGTGTGTAAATAACTGTAACCTGAAGCTGCTTAAATACGCAGACGATATGGCCCTTGTTGGTCTTCTTAGGGAAGATGATGCCATCTATGAAGAGGCATACCTCAAGCAGGCCACTGCACTGCAGGACTGGTGCCGAGCATGCAAACTAGAAATTAACGTGTCCAAAACAAAGGAACTCATTATGCAAACAAAACCAGGGGAAAGTAACATGGTCCCTATCATGCTCAGTAACCAGCCTGTGGAAAAGGTCAAACAGTTCAAGTATCTGGGGACAATCTTTGACCAGACTTTGACCTTTAATGAGAACACAGACTATATATATAAGAAAGCCAATCAGCGTCTGTTTTTAATCAGGAAGCTGAGCAGTTTTGGTGTCAGCCAACACATTCTCCAAACGGCATACAGCAGTCTGGTCGAATCAGTCCTGTATTTTAATATGACCGCCTGGTACGGCAACCTGAACGTAAAGAGCAAAAACAAACTTTCTAGAATAGTTAAAATAGCAAGTAAAATTGTTGGCAAAACACAAAAACAGCTTTCCAACATTTTTGAAAAGGCTGTTATCAGGAAAGGAAGGAAGATCAGTGGTGATGCCTCGCACCCACTGAACTCTGCATTCCAGCTGCTTCCATCCGGTCGTCGATTCAGGGTCCCAAGGGCCAACCGGAACATTTACAAAAACTCATTTATCCCCTGTGCCATACGGTCATTAAATAAATGAACTGTCCTGTGTGCTGTCACTGCTGCGCTATGTAATATTTTAGATAGGTAGGTATATGACTGGAATTTTAGATAGTTAGGAATTAGGAAGCCATTTTAGTTAGGTATTGTATTTGTAATATTTTAGGTAGGTAGGTATATGACTGGTATTTTAGATAGGTAGGAAGCCATTTTTAGTTAGGTGTTTGTATTTGGAATCATATGTTTATTTGCACTATCTGTCTTAACTTGTACATGTGTGTTTTATGTTCTATGTCTTTATGTTTTATGGTGTGCTGACTGTGCACAATGTATCTTGATGGGAAGAGAAGCCAAAGAAAAATTTCCACCATGGTGGACAATAAAGTATCAAATCAAATCAAATCAATAAAGAAGGTCGCAAATTCATTGCATTTGACATTGGATAGAAGATCAGGGGCAATTTGTGGGGGGGGGTTTGTCAGCCTGTCAACAGTGGCAAAAAGAGTGCGAGCGTCATTGGTGTTTTCGCTGATAATGTCGGAGAAGAAGAATTTTCTGGAATTTTTTAGTTCCTGGTTGTAGGAGTGAAGACTATTTTTATAGATGTCATAATCGATGTGAAGTTTAGTTTTCCGCCATTTGCGCTCGGCTTTCCTACAATCTCTTTTTTTGTTATTTACAGAGGGAGCGTTTCTCCATGGTGCTTTTTTCTTACCGGAGATTAGTTTAGATCTAATGGGAGCTACAGCATCAATAGCCTTTAGGGTTTTAGAATTGAAGTTATCTAGGAGATCATTGACAGAGGCTGAGGAGAGGGAAGGGGCCAGCGAGAAAGCCTCCATGAACCGTGTGCTAGTGCTCTCGTTGATGTAACGCTTTTTGATGGTTTTTGACCGAGTAAGAGCGATAGGGGTGATCTTGAGTTCAAGAAAAATACAGAGATGGTCGGACAGAGCAACATCACTAGCTGAAAGAAACGATGACTCAAAGCCCTTGGTGATAAATAAATCTAGGGTATGGCCTCGATTGTGAGTGGGCCCAGAGACATGTTGTAACAGGTCAAAAGTGTCAAGGAGGTTATTCAATTCTTTGGCATTATTATCATTGGGGTTGTCAATATGAATATTAAAATCTCCTGCAATAGTTAAACAGTCATGTTCTATGGAGATTATAGAAAGGAGTTCTGAAAATTCATCAAAAAAACTACTAGAGTACTTAGGTGGTCTGTATATAATCAGTAGTAAAATAGAGGGAGAGCACTTCAGAACAGCGGCCAGATATTCAAATGATGAAAAGTCGCCAAACGATACCTGCTTGCATTGAAAAGCATCAGAGAAAATAATAGCTACTCCTCCCCCTTTCTTACCGACTCTGGGGGCGTCAATGTAGTTAAAGTTAGGTGGGGCTGACTCATTAAGAACATATTCCCTGTTGTTTAGATCAAGCCAGGTCTCTGTGAGGAACATGAGGTCCAGTTTATGACTCGTAATCAGATCGTTTATTAGAAGCGACTTGCTTACAAGTGACCTAATATTTAGCAGTGCAGCCTTGATAGCTGCACTGCTAGGTTGAATTTGTAAATGCTTTTCAGAGTGTCCCTGGAGAACAGATACTAGGCTTGGTCCTGGAACAGGACGTGCTGAGAGATAATCTTTGTTTGTTGTGTAGCTAATCAGGGTGGGGATAGTTAGACATCTGATCGTTTCATGATCCTCTGTGACCTTGTTTTTGGGGCAGAAAATGCTTTTTTCTTCAGTTTTCCCCTTTGGGGCGGGCAGGGAGATTGAGGGAAGGGTGAGCGGGTGGGAGGGGGAGGTGGTTTTGAGGGTGGGGGGTCGGAACAAGGAGGTCTTGGGGGTGGGGAGGAGCGAGGGGGTCTTTGGGGTGGGGAGGAGCAGGGGGTGCTGGAGCGAGGGGGTCTTTGGGATGGGGGGGGGCGAGGAGGGGGAGATGTTGAGGGTGGGGAGGAGCAGGGGGCGCTGGCTATTCTGGCGTGAGTCTGTTCAGCCAGTGTGTTCATGACAGATGGAGAGGGCTGATTAGCCAGTTCTTTTAGGCCAGGAGTCTGTTCGGCCAGTGTGTTCATGACAGATGGAGAGGGCTGATTAGCCAGTTCTTTTAGGCCAGGCGGAGGGGTGCACTGCAGGCTAGCTAGTCCAGCGTCAGCCCGCTCAAACAGTTTGTTGGAGGTGCGGAGCGGGCTAGCTAGACTAACATTAACCTCCTCAATTAGCTTGTTCATGCCAGCTGAGAATGGCAGTAGGTGGAGGGAGGGGGAAAGGGAGGAGGGCGATGAGAGGGAGGTGGAGGAGTGGAGGGGGGGGGGAAATGAGGTCTCCAAGGAAACAGCTGGGGGGGCGTCGCTCCCCGCCGGGTAAACACCTGGGGGGGCGTCGCTCTCCGCCGGGTCATCAGGCCGTTGAGCTGCGGTGGGGGGCGAGAAGAGGGAGGTGGGAGAGTGGAGGGGAGGGGGAAAGAGTGGGGAAGGGGGGGTGGAGGAGAAAGGGGGGGTGGAAGAGAGGAGGGGAGGGGAGAAGATGAAGTCGTCGTCGTTTGGTGGAGCGTTGACCAGTTGAGCCGCGGCGTCGACCTGTAGAGCCAGGACAGCGGCTGCCGGATGTGTGGCGTTGGTCAGTTGGGCCGGGGCGGCGGCAGGAGGTGGGGCGTCTTTGGTCAGTTGGGCCGGGGCGGCGGCAGGAGGTGGGGCGGCGACCTGTAGAGCCGGAGGTGTGGCGACTGCCGGAGGTGTGGCGTCATTGGTCAGTTGGGCAGGGTCGGCAGCTGGGCCGGAAGCTGCGTCGATCTGAGCATGGTCAGTGGCTGCAGGTGGAGCAGGGCTGGAGGAGAGCTCTGTGGCCGCTGCGTCAGGCTGTCTGTCTTGGGGAGGCTTTAGAGGGATCTTGACCTTGTAATAGTCCACCGTGTATAGTAGATTAGAACTCAGTAAAGCCTCGCCAGCACTATTGAGATAGCGCCCGTCCGTAGTGAAGAGGTGCTCACGCTGCCAGAACAAATTAAAATTCTCAATAAAGTTTACTTTATGTAGTGGGCAGGCGGTGGAAAGCCATGAGCTTAGGCCTAGTAGTCTGCTGAAGCGGTTCGTGCCCTGAGATGGTAAAGGACCACTGATAAAAGCCTCAATGTTTAGAGAGGCTAGCATATTCAGCAGATTGGTAAAATCAGATTTAAGTTTCTCTGATTCTTGCTTATAAATGACATTTTTTCCAATGTGCAGGATCACCCTAGTCACAGCTTTGTGAGATGTAAGTAGCTCTGTGATTTTTCCTGTTATGTCAGAGATTGCGTCTTGAGGGAAGCAGTATGTTTTGGAGTTTCTCCAACTCCTGATGTTTTTCACGGTGTAATCGCCTACTATCAGGGTTGTTATGGCTTGAGTGTCCTTGGGCTTTGAGACAGTGTTTCTTCCCTGAGGCCTTGTGCTAGCGCTAGCCTGATTTTCCTTCTCATGGAGCTGGGCAGCTATGTCAGCTGGAGGTGATCGAAGCAGGCCAAAACGATTCTCAAGTTGCAATTCCATTAGCGGAGGAGGGGGGGCTGTTCCTCCTCTCGTGACAGTAGTCCATGACCGCTCGTTTTGGTGTTTGTGGTTAAGCAGTTGACGACCCTCATCTCTCGTGCGGAGAGCCCGTGTCAGGCCATTAGCTTGCCGAGCCGAGCACCGCAGGCTGGAATTTAGGGAGGGCCAGCCTGTTGCTGAGCTGATTTCTGGGTTTTGTGGAGTAGTTGTGGATTCGGAAATCACTAATCTCTTTGGGATATGTCTTTGTTTATGCTTCGGGCTCGCAGTTTGGTTAGCGATGTTAGCACGGGCTTTCTCCGGAGCTGGCAGGCTAGCCGCATCAGCTAGCTCTAGGTTGGTAGCCATAGCAGTTTGACTCGGTAGCAGTGAGTCAGCATCCCTGAGAGCTAATGATAATGTACTCACGTTGCTCGTGACATTCCGTGCAATTTGACTCGATGGCAGTGAGTTATTTGAGAGATGAAATATCGTTGTTTCCAGTACGGCAATCCTTTGAAGATGATCACAGCAGCGTATATGAGGCATATTGTCCGACAGTCTCTGGAGTGCTAGGCTATGCTAGGCTATACTTAGCCTGGGTGAGCTCCGAAAGTGCTGTTAGTGGTGATTCCATAAAAATAGGTTAACGATTCAAAATGAAAGATCGTTACTAGAAAGTGGCGTAGTAGTAAAATCAGGGGGATAAAAGAAAAAAGAAAGTTTCGTAGTTAAAAAGCAAAAAGCTGGCAGAGAAGCAGGAGCAAGCAGAGAGGCGACTGTTTCTCTATCGGCAGCAAGGAGTGTGGAGGTCGGTGATATGGAAGTGCAGTGTTTCAGATAAAAGGATTGCCTTCTTGCTTTATTTTGTTGTTGTTGGATTTCACTTTTTTCTGTGTTTAGTATGTTTTTGCCTTATGTTGTTTTGTTATGTCTATAAAAAATATGTAAAATTTATAAATGACTGTATCAAAGGAGATGGAATTGTAAAACTTTAACTCCGAAAAACATGACCAAAGTTGTTTTATTTGTGTTTAACATTGGAAAGGCACCAATCTTTTCAAATTAACTGACGTTTTGTTACAAAAAATGAATGCTGATATTCTACACATCCCTGTTTTGGAGACATAAAATACTGTTTTATTCTGCCGATGGAGTTGTATACACACATGTGCAAGAGCAGAGACAGAGAGAGAGAGAGAGGCGAGAGAGAGAGAGACACAGTCAAACACAGCACAGTGAAGGGAGGGGGGGGGGCATTCAAATGGAGCAGCATGAGAAACAGTGCACTGACCTGTATCTGGCGGAGTGCTTAGCTTGTGTTAGTCAACCCCAGAGAGGCATGGGGACTCATGCCCCAGTCCCACCAGGTCCACTGGGATGACTCCTCCCTGACTGGTCACATGGTCCTATACCTCCATGGTGTAACACAGCAGCTCAAGGCTCTTGGGGAAATATGAAAGCTGACATTTGACTTGGTATAATCTCCCATTTCCTCCTGAGAATAGTAAATCACCTCTATAAAGCGTCAGCAATCTGACAAATCCACTCATATAACCTCAAATGAAAAGCTTTGATATTCTGTCAGAACATTTTGTATAAGATATTTTTTTCGTATTTTTTTACTTTTTTCTCAGCAATATGTGATGATTGTGCTATAGCAAAGTGACATCAATGGAAGTGATTTTTTCTCCCCGATTATCAAATACAAGCAGGTTTTGATATACATCTAGATGTTTTAGGAATGACAACGATATATAGACTTCATCTAAAGCTTAATTTATACTTATTATAAAGTGTCGCTCAGCACATGGTCACAGACGAAAAAGAAAGTCTCAACACAGTGGGCAGAATGAAGTGTAACATATCACTGACCTTCAGAAAGGCTCAACACAGTGGGCAGAATGAAGTGTAACATATCATGGTGGTGCATTTATACGTGCCAGCCCATAGGTTATCCCTTGTAAGACTTAATTGTAAATCCTGTATGTAGTTGATGTCTCTTGAAGTTCAGCTCGTTCCACTACTTGCAGTGTGGCTTGCATCCCCTTCCTGTAAACGTTCATTTTGGTAGGAAAATGTTTGCCGCATGCTGTGGCATGCTATGTCAAACACAAACCATTGCAGAGTAAATTGAAATTCCGTGTCTCTTCCCAATTGCCCTGTGACTGTCCTATACTACTGAGGGAAAATGAGTGGTTGAAGCTGTTCATAAATTAATTCGAGCAGTCTTAATATTTAATAGGAGCTATTGTTAGTGGTCCAATCATTTTTCCTTCCCTCTATACTAACTCAGTCTGATGGACAAGGCTGTTATGCTGGCAGTGTTGGGTGGTAACACACTAGTCATTATTCAGTAGCACATGGGAGGATCACGCTATTCCCACCACTTCCAGGCTCCCTGACCGACCAGAGGAGGTGCTAGTGCAGCGACCAGGACACATACCCCCAATCCGGCTTCCCACCCGCAGACACCAGCCAACTGTGCCTGTATGGACGCCCGCCCAAGCCGGAGGTATAAGACGGGGTGCGAACCTGCGACCCTCGTGTCGGTAGGCAGGGAATCTACCGCTACACTACCCGGACGCCCGCACAGCTATCCTTGATGAAAAGTCACCAATGGACGTATTCCCACACAGGCATTTTGTTGAGTGAAAGGATGACAATAACGCTGTTGTCAATTGTAATACAACAGGGAGTTCCCACCAAGCAGTCTGATTGGTCAACTAGACATTTAGAATGTGCTCAAATCAGCATAACAGGACACCTAGCCGTCATAGCTGTGCTCAAATGAAAAATGTCTGATCACTAATATACTAATATACTACTCTGCCATTCAGCGCTGACGTTACTAGACGCTCTCGCATCCTCATCAGCTGCGTGGTGAGTCTGACATACAGCGTTACTAGCTTAAAGACTGCCTAAAGTCACAAACTGTTGGAAATCTGAGCTTCAGTCTACAGAATGATGTCTGTGCAGGGTTTGACACTAGGAGTCTGTTTCCACAAGCATCTGCTCAAAGTGGAAAGTTTCTCAGAGCTCACTGAAAAGGCCATTTTCAACGAGCACGATTTGTGACATCATCACACATACTGGACCCAATCACTATCCAGTATTCAGCAGTTGAAGCCCCAACACATTCTCACTCCCAACTCATCATATACTGCAGATCGGTCAGGAACCTTTGTTGTCACGAGTGAGAATGTGTTGAAAGCCTGTGTTGTATGCTGTGATTGGCTAGTTAGGTAGATAACCCTGATTGGTTGCTTTTGACCAGAGACCAGACCAGAGAGGTTGAAACGCGGATCATCCGCCCGGGACTTCCACTTCTGCGCAGTGGTGCCTTTTAAAACCATACATTGCGTCCCTTTTATTTTGAATGCTAAACGTCAAAATTCTTATATATTCACTTATGTTCGGGACCGGAACTCTTATATTCACTGATACAACAACAGAGCGGCACTGCACGGAGGCGGAAGTCCCGGGCGGAAGATTCTCGCTGTACAGGAAGCCTGTCCCAGAGTCTATTTACTGTCCCAGAGTCTATTTACTGTCCCAGAGTCTATTTACTGTCCCAGAGTCTATTTACTGTCCCAGAGTCTATTTACTGTCCCAGAGTCTATTTACTGTCCCAGAGTCTATTTACCTGCTGTGTCCCAGAGTCTATTTACCTGCCATAGACTCTGGGTTCCCAGATCGCTGTAGCTCAAGCTGGCTGGCTGACTTCCGTGGTGCTTGGGTCTGAGTGCATCATTGTTGTGTATTATTGCTTAATCGTGCACAGATATATAAAGTCTTTCCCCTGCAAATAACATGCCATCAAATCTCCTGACATTCCTGCTTAAAGCAAAGTCATTGATTTATCTTCTTTATTTCATATATTAAGAGGAAGAATTCACCAAATTTCAGTAACTGAACACGGAGTGTAATGCGTTCTTAGGGAGTAACACGTAACGTTGCGTACTGGATGAGGCTTTAACATCAGGCAGCAGGAAGGCTGCGTCGTGACATTTCTCCGTGGCCCCTCACCCTTCTTCCAATGCGTCCTCCATGCTGTGCACCATCTTCTCATCGGTGCATTCTGTGTGGATTTGAATGCATGAATGCAATCATCAGGATTGCGAGCAACAGAAGCACAGCTTTGTGTGTAAGAACTGAGAGATGAGCTACATCAGCATTTAGCGTCATGTCACCAGCCGGCACAAACACCCAATCACAGCTCCCCCGCCCGGCACACACAGCATCACAGCATCACCCTCATCATCCTGCTTCATGCTTATTCCTCAAGGAAACACAGGACATTATTACACACCTCTCTGTGCATCCCACCCTGCAGGGAATACAGGACATTATTACACACCTCTCTGTGCATCTCACCCTGCAGGGAACACAGGACATTATTACACACCTCTCTGTGCATCCCATCCTGCAGGGAACACAGGACATTATTACACACCTCTCTGTGCATCCCACCCTGCAGGGAATACAGGACATTATTACACACCTCTCTGTGCATCCCACCCTGCAGGGAATACAGGACATTATTACACACCTCTCTGTGCATCCCATCCTGCAGGGAATACAGGACATTATTACACACCTCTCTGTGCATCCCATCCTGCAGGGAATACAGGACATTATTACACACCTCTCTGTGCATCCCATCCTGCAGGGAATACAGGACATTATTACACACCTCTCTGTGCATCCCATCCTGCAGGGAATACAGGACATTATTACACACCTCTCTGTGCATCCCATCCTGCAGGGAATACAGGACATTATTACACACCTTTCTGTGCATCCCATCCTGCAGGGAATACAGGACATTATTACACACCTCTCTGTGCATCTCACCCTGCAGGGAATACAGGACATTATTACACACCTCTCTGTGCATCCCACCCTGCAGGGAATACAGGACATTATTACACACCTCTCTGTGCATCCCATCCTGCAGGGAATACAGGACATTATTACACACCTCTCTGTGCATCCCATCCTGCAGGGAATACAGGACATTATTACACACCTCTCTGTGCATCCCATCCTGCAGGGAATACAGGACATTATTACACACCTCTCTGTGCATCCCATCCTGCAGGGAATACAGGACATTATTACACACCTCTCTGTGCATCCCATCCTGCAGGGAATACAGGACATTATTACACACCTCTCTGTGCATCCCATCCTGCAGGGAATACAGGACATTATTACACACCTCTCTGTGCATCCCATCCTGCAGGGAATACAGGACATTATTACACACCTCTCTGTGCATCCCATCCTGCAGGGAATACAGGACATTATTACACACCTTTCTGTGCATCCCATCCTGCAGGGAATACAGGACATTATTACACACCTTTCTGTGCATCCCATCCTGCAGGAAATACAGGACATTATTACACACCTTTCTGTGCATCCCATCCTACAGGGAATTTGGTTTCCATATTCACCTTATCATTTGCCCATATCAGGACGCTTCTGCATAATGTAATTTTGTCATCGTTATTCCGTTTTAGACCTGGAAGTAGATTACTCCTACCTTTATAATTTTTAGACTTGCCAACAAACAGTTTTCAAGCAAAAAAAAAAACTGTTATAATGTTTTAATAATTTTTTCGGACGAGAACGTAACATTCCAAATATGTGACCAGTTTATCAGAATGACGCCTATTTGGAATTTGTGAGAAAACACGGTCGACGTGCTTTTGCCAACCGGGTACAGCCATCGGCTCCTCGAGCCAATGCCAAGCAGGCAGTGATAACCAATGCTGTAACAAAAAAGTTAAGTCTGAACTGTGGAGGGCTAATTATTCTTATTCTTTCATTCGTTCGAAGATGCCTTCTACGTTAAGTGTGTGTTCACAATCACAAGTCAAACTAACTCCCCCTCTGTGTTGCTCCATGCTGCTCGCACTTTGCCAAGTGAAAAAAGGGGGGGGGGGACTTTAGAGGCGTCTTTCAGACATAGAAATGCAACTGATAGAATGTGCACTGCATGTAGCACGATACTAACGATCTGTCTGGAAAGGCAGATCGTGGAGCCATTCTAATCGTTAACGATCTAAGATCGTCATATCGCCCGCCCCTATACCGAGAAATGGTCTATTCTGTCATTTCGGTATGAGTATGTGTTGTACTCAGAGTAGCCACTTTAGACCAGACAACACTATATTCCAATCGAGTGCTATTTGGTGTGATTCAGAGTTTGAGCGGATTAGCTATCAGGTCCTGCACTGTCAAGACCGCTCTGATTCACTCTCTAGGCAGTTGCGCTTGCCTGCATTTGTAGGCGGGAGGAGTTTTGGAGGCGGGCCTATATAACAGGAAAGCACTTTCAGATGCAGCTCCCCGGGGACAATCGATCTCTCTTTGCAGTCTGGTGTTTTTGCTGCTCCTCCATGGGGGCCAATTGCGATCGATCTCTGCCTTGTACATGCTGTTCTGAATGTAGATGCAGGGGTTTTTGTAGCACGTTTTACTCTGGGTTTTCTGCTGGAAATTATTCAGTTATTCAATGAGTTCCTTTCTTACTTATCATACCTCGTTTGTATTGACATTAATTTGTGTTTTCGAGGCTGTAGTAAAAATGTTTTTTTTGTTTTGGTGTCGCAGCCCCTTACCTTGGTTTGGGTCGTTGTTAATCAGCTTTTTATAACTCGCTGATTAATGAGGTCCAGACTTTCAAAACGAAGCAAAGGACAAAAGGATTTATAAATTGTCTGAAAATAAACAACGATACATCATTTAGTTGTAGAGGGAAAAAAGGTTAAAGAAGAGGGCTTCAGGAAGAAGGGTAAGCATGCGATGCAGTGGGTGTTGTGTGGAGTGCAGTGGGTGTTGTGTGGAGTGCAGTGGGTGTTGTGTGGAGTGCAGTGGGTGTTGTGTGGGGTGCAGTGGGTGTTGTGTGGAGGAGTGTTGTGTGGTGTGCAGTGGGTGTTGTGTGGGGTGTTGTGTGGAGTGCAGTGGGTGTTGTGTGGAGTGCAGTGGGTGTTGTGTGGAGTGCAGTGGGTGTTGTGTGGAGTGTTGTGGGTGTTGTGTGGAGTGCAGTGGGTGTTGTGTGGAGTGTTGTGGGTGTTGTGTGGAGTGTTGTGGGTGTTGTGTGGAGTGCAGTGGGTGTTGTGTGGAGTGTTGTGGGTGTTGTGTGGAGTGCAGTGGGTGTTGTGTGGAGTGTTGTGGGTGTTGTGTGGAGTGTTGTGGGTGTTGTGTGGAGTGCAGTGGGTGTTGTGTGGAGTGCAGTGGGTGTTGTGTGGAGTGCAGTGGGTGTTGTGTGGAGTGCAGTGGGTGTTGTGTGGAGTGCAGTGGGTGTTGTGTGGGGTGCAGTGGGTGTTGTGTGGAGTGTTGTGGGTGTTGTGTGGAGTGCAGTGGGTGTTGTGTGGAGTGTTGTGGGTGTTGTGTGGAGTGTTGTGGGTGTTGTGTGGAGTGCAGTGGGTGTTGTGTGGGGTGCAGTGGGTGTTGTGTGGAGTGCAGTGGGTGTTGTGTGGAGTGCAGTGGGTGTTGTGTGGAATGCAGTGGGTGTTGTGTGGAGTGCAGTGGGTGTTGTGTGGAGTGCAGTGGGTGTTGTGTGGAGTGCAGTGAGTGTTGTGTGGAGTGCAGTGGGTATTGTGTGGAGTGCAGTGGGTGTTGTGTGGAGTGCAGTGGGTATTGTGTGGAGTGCAGTGGGTGTTGTGTGGAGTGCAGTGGGTGTTGTGTGGAGTGCAGTGGGTGTTGTGTGGAGTGCAGTGGGTATTGTGTGGAGTGCAGTGGGTGTTGTGTGGAGTGCAGTGGGTGTTGTGTGGAGTGCAGTGGGTGTTGTGTGGAGTGCAGTGAGTGTTGTGTGGAGTGCAGTGGGTATTGTGTGGAGTGCAGTGGGTGTTGTGTGGAGTGCAGTGGGTATTGTGTGGAGTGCAGTGGGTGTTGTGTGGAGTGCAGTGGGTGTTGTGTGGAGTGCAGTGGGTGTTGTGTGGAGTGCAGTGGGTATTGTGTGGAGTGCAGTGGGTGTTGTGTGGAGTGCAGTGGGTGTTGTGTGGAGTGCAGTGGGTGTTGTGTGGAGTGCAGTGGGTGTTGTGTGGAGTGCAGTGAGTGTTGTGTGGAGTGCAGTGGGTATTGTGTGGAGTGCAGTGGGTGTTGTGTGGAGTGCAGTGGGTGTTGTGTGCAGTGCAGTGGGTGTTGTGTGGAGTGCAGTGGGTGTTGTGTGGAGTGCAGTGGGTGTTGTGTGGAGTGCAGTGGGTGTTGTGTGGAGTGCAGTGGGTGTTGTGTGGGGTGTTGTGTGGAGTGCAGTGGGTGTTGTGTGGGGTGCAGTGGGTGTTGTGTGGAGTGCAGTGGGTGTTGTGTGGGGTGTTGTGTGGAGTGCAGTGGCTGTTGTGTGGAGTGCAGTGAGTGTTGTGTGGAGTGCAGTGGGTATTGTGTGGAGTGCAGTGGGTGTTGTGTGGAGTGCAGTGGGTGTTGTGTGCAGTGCAGTGCGTGTTGTGTGGAGTGCAGTGGGTGTTGTGTGGAGTGCAGTGGGTGTTGTGTGGGGTGTTGTGTGGAGTGCAGTGGGTGTTGTGTGGGGTGCAGTGGGTGTTGTGTGGAGTGCAGTGGGTGTTGTGTGGGGTGTTGTGTGGAGTGCAGTGGGTGTTGTGTGGGGTGCAGTGAGTGTTGTGTGGAGTGCAGTGGGTATTGTGTGGAGTGCAGTGGGTGTTGTGTGGAGTGCAGTGGGTGTTGTGTGGGGTGTTGTGTGGAGTGCAGTGGGTGTTGTGTGGAGTGCAGTGGGTATTGTGTGGAGTGCAGTGGGTGTTGTGTGGGGTGTTGTGTGGAGTGCAGTGGGTGTTGTGTGGAGTGCAGTGGGTGTTGTGTGGAGTGCAGTGGGTGTTGTGTGGGGTGTTGTGTGGAGTGCAGTGAGTGTTGTGTGGAGTGCAGTGGGTATTGTGTGGAGTGCAGTGGGTGTTGTGTGGGGTGTTGTGTGGAGTGCAGTGGGTGTTGTGTGGAGTGCAGTGGGTGTTGTGTGGGGTGCAGTGGGTGTTGTGTGGAGTGCAGTGGGTGTTGTGTGGGGTGCAGTGGGTGTTGTGTGCGGTGCAGTGGGTGTTGTGTGCGGTGCAGTGGGTGTTGTGTGGAGTGCAGTGGGTGTTGTGTGGAGTGCAGTGGGTGTTGTGTGGAGTGCAGTGGGTGTTGTGTGGAGTGCAGTGGGTGTTGTGTGGGGTGCAGTGGGTGTTGTGTGGGGTGCAGTGGGTGTTGTGTGCAGTGCAGTGGGTGTTGTGTGGAGTGCAGTGGGTGTTGTGTGGGGTGCAGTGGGTGTTGTGTGGAGTGCAGTGGGTGTTGTGTGGAGTGCAGTGGGTGTTGTGTGGGGTGTTGTGTGGAGTGCAGTGGGTGTTGTGTGGAGTGCAGTGGGTGTTGTGTGGGGTGCAGTGGGTGTTGTGTGGGGTGCAGTGCAGTGGGTGTTGTGTGGAGTGCAGTGTTGTGTGTGGAGAGGGTTTACGGTTGGATTGTGAGACAGGGAAGGAGCGACACACACATGCTCTGCATTGGAGGCACGTAGCGCTTTGTGGGACTGTTCCAAGGCAGCCCATTCATTGAAACTCTGTGGATAATGCCAGCATACTGTATAGGTACCACTCATGAAACCTTTATAACCCTATAGTTTTCCAATTGTCGGACAAGTCAGAAATGTGTCTTGTGTCCCAAGACACTGTTTCTCATAAATACCAAAAACATTGAAACAACAGTACAGGGTAACCAGTGCAATACATAAAATGAGCCACAGAGTCTAATAACGACGTGGCTTCAACACCATCAAGTTTTGAAATGGGAAGATGACCGTACTTATTTAATTTATGCCCGCAGTAAACACTTTCCTAATGAGTTTATGGTCTATCGTCAGTTTCAATTCTTCACTACAGCATGATGTTCATTTTGTCAATTCTATTTAGAGTCAAATAGATGATAAAGCACACTATGTTTTGGGGCGTGATTTGCATGTTTTCTTTAACACAATTTTCTGAAAACGCTTCAGAAGTCATCAAAGCGGTCCTGATTTGTGAAGATTATCTTGCTGAACACAAACTTTGCTGTTTCATAAACTTTTGTTGACCACAGACTTTAACTGAAATCCCCATACAAAAAGCCCAATGACTTTTACATGTAAGAACCAGGAAGGGACTTCAGGGTAAGCCTACAAATATACGTCATCCCTGCGGTAGAGATTACAGGGGGCATTGAAAAATTAATTCCAGCAGTCTTAATATTGAAGCAAAGTCTCCATGTTAGTAGTCTACAACCTTTCCTCTCTGGCTCTGCCTATACTTCTAATCCTGACAGACGTGGCTTCAGAGGCAGGCAGCCACTCAGAAATGCTGTGCGTGAGCTTTGTGCCTCCTCTCACCCTTCCTCTGAGCAAGCCTCCCTGTCACTTTCAAAAGATAACAAAACAACCACTATTGCAATTTGCAATACATGTGCCGCAAGGTTTCTGAGATTAGGGGAAAGTCTGAGCTGGCGTTACGCTAAACCAAACGTGGGGAGGAGGCAGCGGATTTGTTTGGCGTTAACGTTAGCTGTTGTGGTGTCTAACGTTAGCTAGCTGGTTGTGGCTACCTGGTAGTTCAGCAGGCAGCGCTACACAAGCTTGTTGTGACCAAAATCCCCGCATTTAAAGCACTTCATACTCCCAGAGCTGGCGTAAACCATAGAGAACCTCATGCAATACTTGAAATGAAACGTCCAGGGTTTGTGTCTCCAAAAGCAACTAACGCTAACGTTACATGCAAGGTAACGTGAAGCTAACGTAGCTAGCTGCGGGGCAGTCATGATCTATAAGGAAAACGAATGCGCACATTTACATAAAAGTCAACATCACATAGTGTCTTTTCTTTAATCTAGAGGCATCATTTTTCAGTCAAAAGTGAAACGACACAGATATCATGGCGTATAGTGAGGCTTTCCATGCCTCACTATAGAACTGGCCCCAATGCAAAATTCATACAGCTCATATGTTGCCGGTAACGTCATGCCAATAAGAGTCTAAATTACTATGCCTGTTGTGTTTTATCTGCAGACTAAGCAGCTAGGCTTTCGGTTCTATAAAAGCCATTATTTTTTGTATTGACTATTGAGTGATACACTTTACTAAAACAATCATATTATATCAGAAGTGTTGTTTGTGTTCACAATAGTGATGTCAGATTTGCTTAGGTCAGAGCTATGGCATATTAAATCATCCATCTTTGCTCACTACATCTGCACTTTCTTTCTTCTTCTTTTTTTACCCCAGGTGTGCATAAAATACAGGTTAAGAACTTATTTTTTTAATACAAAAATGTGAAATAATTATTGGTTTATCGTATTGGTTATCGGCCAGGAGAAGTATATATTTATCGGTTATTGTATCGGCTCTAAAAATCCATATCGTGCATCCCTAATTTTTGGTCCATATTGCCCAGCCCTACTAAGATCTTTGTTGTCGTCAGTGTTGGGGCTAGTAACGTGTTTTAGTACTAAATGACCATGTTACTTTTTCAATTATTGTAATCTGTTAGTAGTTACATTACATAGAATATTTTTACTCACTGACTTTTTCATGTATACACGAGACTTTACAAAATGTTTGGTCATGGAAATTTGGTTTAAAGTCATGGAAAAGTCATGGAAATCCATTGGTCAAAATGTGTATGAACCCTGAAGGGTTAAATTGAGCATTTATGAGAGATTTCAAATATATCGCGATATATATCGTGTATCGCGATATAGCCAAAACATATTGCGATATTCTTTAGAGGCCATATCGATCAGCCCTAACATTACCCCCCTCCCTCGCATTACCCCCTCCCTCACATTACCCCCCTCCCTCACATTACCCCCTCCCTCACATTACCCCCTCCCTCACATTACCCCTCCCTCACATTACCCCCTCCCTCGCATTACCCCCTCCCTCACATTACCCCCTCCCTCACATTACCCCCTCCCTCACATTACCCTCTCCCTCACATTACCCTCTCCCTCACATTGCCCCCTCCCTCACATTACCCCTCCCTCGCATTACCCCCTCCCTCACATTACCCCCTCCCTCACATTGCCCCCTCCCTCACATTACCCCCTCCCTCACATTACCCCCTCCCTCACATTGCCCCCTCCCTCACATTACCCCCTCCCTCACATTACCCTCTCCCTCACATTGCCCCCTCCCTCACATTACCCCCTCCCTCACATTACCATCTCCCTCACATTGCCCCCTCCCTCACATTACCCCTCCCTCGCATTACCCCCTCCCTCACATTACCCCCCTCCCTCACATTACCCCCTCCCTCACATTACCCTCTCCCTCGCATTACCCCCTCCCTCACATTGCCCCCTCCCTCACATTACCCCCTCCCTCACATTGCCCCCTCCCTCACATTACCCCCTCCATCACATTACCCCCTCCCTCACATTGCCCCCTCCCTCACATTACCCCCTCCCTCACATTACCCCCCTCCCTCACATTACCCCCCTCCCTCACATTACCCCCTCCCTCACATTGCCCCCCTCCCTCACATTACCCCCTCCCTCACATTACCCCCCTCCCTCACATTACCCCCCTCCCTCACATTACCCCTCCCTCGCATTGCCCCCTCCCTCACATTACCCCCCTCCCTCACATTGTGGTTAAAACAGAACTTTCCCGTTTCGTGCTTATCCCTGGAGGAAGTGCTGGGGCAGACTCTACTTTATATCTCTAGGTGATCACACTTAATGTAAGCCTACTTTTTAAATTACCGTACTTTTTCAGCGATGCCCCATCTGATGTTCATATACTTGAATACAGTTTATAATACAATTGTACTACTCGGGCTGCGCAGATCATCCTGCAGGTTGAAGCTGGTTTGGTGGTCAGTGTTCATAACCAAACTATACATCTCTGCATAGAAGCAAGCCGGCAGGTTCAGGTTACTTCAGACAAAGTCCACTCACAGCCACTGATGTTACTGTACCTTATGGGGACATTATGGAACACGTATGTATGGATCTTCATGCATATTGAAACACATATTAGCATAATTTGCATATCTAACCTGCGTTGTGTGTAGTCCCCCCACAGCCGGGGATTGAACCGGGAACTTCCGTCACGGGCGGGGGATGCTCTAGGCAGGAAGCTAAAACCCACGAGCTGCAGCATCTGCACCAGTGTGTCTCTTGAGTCTCTCCAACTGCTTCACTCACCCAGAGACTGAGTCTCTCTAACTGCTTCACTCACCCAGAGACTGAGTCTCTCTCTAACTGCTTCACTCACCCAGAGACTGAGTCTCTCTAACTGCTTCACTCACCCAGAGACTGAGTCTCTCTCTAACTGCTTCACTCACCCAGAGACTGAGTCTCTCTAACTGCTTCACTCACCCAGAGACTGAGTCTCTCTCTAACTGCTTCACTCACCCAGAGACTGAGTCTCTCTCTAACTGCTTCACTCACCCAGAGACTGAGTCTCTCTAACTGCTTCACTCACCCAGAGACTGAGTCTATCTAACTGCTTCACTCACCCAGAGACTGAGTCTCTCTCTAACTGCTTCACTCACCCAGAGACTGAGTCTCTCTCTAACTGCTTCACTCACCCAGAGACTGAGTCTCTCTAACTGCTTCACTCACCCAGAGACTGAGTCTATCTAACTGCTTCACTCACCCAGAGACTGAGTCTCTCTCTAACTGCTTCACTCACCCAGAGACTGAGTCTCTCTAACTGCTTCACTCACCCAGAGACTGAGTCTCTCTAACTGCTTCACTCACCCAGAGACTGAGTCTCTCTAACTGCTTCACTCACCCAGAGACTGAGTCTCTATAACTGCTTCACTCACCCAGAGACTGAGCACTTTCTCCCTGCTTTCATTCATCAAACTGGATGGAAACAAACAGCATTGCAGAACCAATCCAAAGTCTTTAGGGTGGCCATTCATGTAGAAGGGGCAGTGACATGCAGTAGTTGTGTATTTGTAAACGGATAAAGGAAGGTAGGTAGCTACTGTAGGTAGGTAGGTAGGTAGGTAGATAGGTAGGTAGGTAGGTAGCTAGGTAGATAGGTAGGTAGGTAGGTAGATAGGTAGGTAGCTAGGTAGATAGGTAGGTAGCTAGGTAGATAGGTAGGTAGCTAGGTAGATAGGTAGGTAGGTAGCTAGGTAGATAGGTAGGTAGCTAGGTAGATAGGTAGGTAGGTAGGTAGCTAGGTATATAGGTAGGTAGCTAGGTAGATAGGTAGGTAGATAGGTAGATAGGTAGCTACTGTAGGTAGGTAGCTTGCCACTGTAGGTAGGTAGGTAGATAGCTAGGTAGATAGGTAGGTAGGTAGATAGGTAGGTAGCTAGGTAGATAGGTAGGTAGCTAGGTAGATAGGTAGGTAGGTAGCTAGGTATATAGGTAGGTAGATAGGTAGGTAGCTAGGTAGATAGGTAGCTAGCTAGGTAGGTAGGTAGCTAGGTAGATAGGTAGCTACTGTAGGTATTTCCGGTAACGTGACAAAGGGCCGCAGGTTTGTTAGCAGTCGTTCTCGCCGCCGCTCAAACCACTATTCTTGGCGAGACATCCCCAGACGATTAGTAGGCGGAGATCTCCAATAGTCTGGGAGCCAAGACAAAACTCCTGCAGTGGCCTGGACCCGAGCCTGGACCCACGCCACACAGAAAGTACTGATCGTCAATATAGAGAATGGAGTGGGAGAGGTGTTTTTGCTGGCTCACACAGTTGACTGCTCTCCAAAAGAGTGATCTCCTCTCCTCTCCATACACACACACACACACATGCATGCACACGCACACACGCCCACCCACACACACACACACGCACACACACACGCACGCACACACACACACGCGCACACATGCATGCACATGCACACACGCCCACGCACACACACACACACACACACACACACGCACACACACACACACACACGCGCACACATGCATGCACACGCACACACGCACACACACACACACACACACACACACACACACACACACACTACTGAAGTCATTAGTGTCTGGACACTGTGAGTGCCTTGCCACTGTTGCAGCAGAGGTCCTCATCTGAAACACCCGAGCGGCACAAGGACGATTGTTCCCGTTTTGTGGGAATAAATCATGAGTGCTAAATGCCTCTCGCTGGTGTCTCACTTTGATGATCACTGTTGACACATTAGTCCAGTGTGGAATACAGACTGTTGACACATTAGTCCAGTGTGGAATACAGACTGTTGACACATTAGTCCAGTGTGGAATACAGACTGTTGACACATTAGTCCAGTGTGGAATACAGATTGTTGACACATTAGTCCAGTGTGGAATACAGACTGTTGACACATTAGTCCAGTGTGGAATACAGATTGTTGACACATTAGTCCAGTGTGGAATACACATTAGTCCAGTGTGGAATACAGACTGTTGACACATTAGTCCAGTGTGGAATACAGACTGTTGACACATTAGTCCAGTGTGGAATACAGATTGTTGACACATTAGTCCAGTGTGGAATACAGATTGTTGACACATTAGTCCAGTGTGGAATACAGATTGTTGACACATTAGTCCAGTGTGGAATACAGATTAGTCCAGTGTGGAATACAGACTGTTGACACATTAGTCCAGTGTGGAATACAGATTGTTGACACATTAGTCCAGTGTGGAATACACATTAGTCCAGTGTGGAATACAGACTGTTGACACATTAGTCCAGTGTGGAATACAGACTGTTGACACATTAGTCCAGTGTGGAATACAGATTGTTGACACATTAGTCCAGTGTGGAATACAGATTGTTGACACATTAGTCCAGTGTGGAATACAGATTGTTGACACATTAGTCCAGTGTGGAATACAGATTAGTCCAGTGTGGAATACAGATTAGTCCAGTGTGGAATACAGATTAGTCCAGTGTGGAATACAGATTAGTCCAGTGTGGAATACAGATTAGTCCAGTGTGGAATACAGATTAGTGTGGAATACAGATTAGTCCAGTGTGGAATACAGATTAGTCCAGTGTGGAATACAGATTAGTCCAGTGTGGAATACACATTAGTCCAGTGTGGAATACAGATTAGTCCAGTGTGGAATACAGATTAGTCCAGTGTGGAATACAGATTAGTCCAGTGTGGAATACACATTAGTCCAGTGTGGAATACACATTAGTCCAGTGTGGAATACACATTAGTCCAGTGTGGAATACACATTAGTCCAGTGTGGAATACACATTAGTCCAGTGTGGAATACACATTAGTCCAGTGTGGAATACACATTAGTCCAGTGTGGAATACACATTAGTCCAGTGTGGAATACACATTAGTCCAGTGTGGAATACACATTAGTCCAGTGTGGAATACACATTAGTCCAGTGTGGAATACACATTACGCTCCCTATAGTTCTTTCACAAAGGCTCATATTGTGGTCATCTGCTATCGCGGCCTGAGCAACCGTCGGCTGCCGTTTGTCCGCAGAGCTGATTTGGTGTGATGGGGAGGAGGAACGCTGTCAGATAGGACTGCAGATGTATTTGACATTGTGGCAATATAAATGATGTAGCAGCGATGACATCTCATTACGGCCACGGCCGTGTAGATCTCATTTGCTATTGAGGGAAATTGCTCTCATGCTAATCTGTGACCTGCAGGAGCCGCGTATAGAGGTTCCATTTGAAAATGAGATATCGTAGATGAAGGAAGTATCTCTGATGGTGTCTCTGATGAAGGGTGGATGACCTAAACCTTGTGCCATTAATCATCTTCTGAGGACAGTGTGTGGGACTTCATTCATCTAGTCACATGTTGTTATGGCACAGTTATGCAAAAGCCTTTCTATCACGTTTGGAAAATGAGATCTCCACCATTTTAAGTCATATCTTTGTCTATCAAATTTCTTTTTTTTTCTCTCTCATTTTTTGTACTTGGCAAATTCCCCCTGGTGTCCCGGTCGTTGCTCCACCCCCTCTGCTGATCCAGGGAGAGTTGTAGACTATTAGCACTAGACCATGCTTCCTCCGATACATGTACAGTCCCCTCAACTGACAGTGAGGAATTTCACCGGTAGGACGTAGCATATGGTAGGATCACACTTCCCCCCCGTACAGTTTGGCTATACTCGTTACGGAATACTCATCCCGTGCCGTGTATGGAGTGTAAATGTTGGGTTCTCTGCACGCCCAACCCGTATGGACTGTGTGCTGTATGGACTGTGTGCTGTATGGACTGTGTGCTGTATGGACTGTGTGCTGTATGGACTGCTCGCTGCAGGCTGGCCAGCGTGGACAGACTTTTCTGCATCTTGTTTGTTCCCCAGACCCCTAAATGTCATCAAAATCGTGGAAAATAGCTCCCCAACAGATCCAAAAACATGAGCATTAAAACAAAATTACGATTTGCCTCTCCTGGAGCTGCAGGTCCCTACAACGACAGCTCCGCAACTCCCCTCAGTGCAGCCCAACTCCGCCCCCCGGCTGATTTGCGCGGTGGAGGCTGTGCAGCCATTGTGCGGCATGGCCAAGTTGCACCGTCACCGCCCTGATTGCCTGCAGGGGGTGCTCTCGACACTTCCTGAAAGATTCAGCCCGATCACACGTAAAATGGCATAGCTGTGGCCGAACACATTGTGCTCACTCACACACACAGACAGACACTTATGATAGGATTCACCGGCAGTAAGGAGTTTTTGTAAGAAAATATTTTTTTTTAACTCCATATTTGAACATCATTGTTTATTTGTTCACTAATGTGTTTACTTGGTTCATCGTATTGTCAATATTTCTGGATTGCAAATTATTATTTTTTCCAGCTCAGCTGTATGTTTGAAATGTGACACTGTTCTTCCTGTTGTGTATAGCCAGCTCACATCAGGTGCAGGAGGTAACTCCTGCCATGTGTGGCGGCTGCGATACGACATTGTGTAAAGATCTATGATGCTATCTGTCTTTGTGAAGTGTCTGTCGTCTGACTCAATGCTCTTGTGTTTTTTGACAGGCTCCCGGAGGTGCGCATCTCAGACAACGGGCCCTATGAATGCCATGTGGGTATCTACGACCGGGCAACCCGGGAGAAGGTGGTGCTGGCATCAGGGAACGTTTTTCTTACGGTTATGTGTGAGTAACTTACAGCACTTCCATCTATGTTTTAAAGTCTCAAAAAGAAACGGAACCCCCCCAAAAAACTGCTTTTTGGAGGGCACCTTGCTTCCATAATGGAAGGGATTCCCTGTTTATATGATGCGAGGGGTGGAGAGGGGTTTGCTAAAAATGTCAATTTTTCTCAAAAAGTTGACCACTATGGAACCACCCATGACGCCTGAAGGCACCTTGGCTTTGGCTATGACGCGGCCACCCGCTCCGGCCCCGTGAGTCACGTCCGCGCCAACACGTATCACTCACAAGCATCCAGCAAACCCCTGTAGACTGTCCTCCTCTGAGACCACTGCTAGCTTGTTAGCTCTTAGCCAGTAGCTACCCCCGTCTTACCTGTTCCCTCAACGATCACGAGAAGGCGGACGAGACCGCGGGGCGACTTTCTTCGACCCGGTTCTCTTCGCCAGGAACTTGCTGCGAAAGCTAAGGGTGTTTTTTTTCTCGTGCTTGTCTGCTAGCCTTAGCAGTTGTGTGCTACTGAGCCACGCGGCTTGGCTAGCTGGGTTGTAGTGCTAGCTTCAGCTAGTGGGAAGAAAAGAAGCTGGGATTTGGATTAAAAAATGCATAATGGTCTCGAAAATGAGCTTAGAAGGCAAAGGTGTATTTTTATTTTACACGTCCGGGATTCCCTGTCTATCAACACGAGGGTTGCAGGTTCAAGCCCCATTTACCTCCGGCCTGGTCAGATGTTCCTACAGGCACAATTGGCCACGTCTGCGGGTGGGAAGCCAGATTAAGGGTATGTATGTGTCCTGGTCGTTGTACTATAGTGCCATCTCTAGTCGGACGGGGTGCCTGTTCAGGGGGGGAAGGGAACCTGGGGGGAATAGCGTGATCCTCCCACGCGCTATGTCCTGCTGGTGAAACTCCTCACTGTCAGGTGAAAAGAAGCGGCTGGCGAGTGCACATAGGTATCGAAGAAGCATGTGTTAGTCTACAACTCTCCCCAGATCGGCAGAGGGGGCGGAGCAAATAATCAATAAATACACTTTTGATTTAATTTGATTGTGGCTAAAGCTGTTGCTCATATCTGGAGCGATGCACAGCACTGAGCAGGTGGAGCTTCAGAGTCTCGCTCAAGCCATGCTGGCTGTTGTGGGGATGTGACCCTGTGACCTTCTGCTTACGGGATGAGTCCCTCACACCTCAGGGCCAACCTGCCACATTGACGTCGGTGCGCACCATCACCTCTGTGCACTCCCTCTGTCTGTGCTCCGCTCTGTCACCTCTCATCTCTGTCTGCTGTGGGGACATCTGGCTGGGACATCAAACATCATGTTTCATTCAGAGGACCTTTCCACACCACTGATCTCACACCAGACACTGTATAAAACACTGTCTCACACCAGACACTGTATAAAACGCTGTCTCACACCAGACACTGTATAAAACGCTGTCTCACACCAGACACTGTATAAAACGCTGTCTCACACCAGACACTGTATAAAACACTGTCTCACACCAGACACTGTATAAAACACTGTCTCACACCAGACACTGTATAAAACACTGTCTCACACCAGACACTGTATAAAACGCTCTCTCACACCAGACACTGTATAAAACGCTGTCTCACACCAGACACTGTATAAAACGCTGTCTCACACCAGACACTGTATAAAACGCTGTCTCACACCAGACACTGTATAAAACACTGTCTCACACCAGACACTGTATAAAACACTGTCTCACACCAGACACTGTATAAAACGCTCTCTCACACCAGACACTGTATAAAACGCTCTCTCACACCAGACACTGTATAAAACGCTCTCTCACACCAGACACTGTATAAAACACACTCTCACACCAGACACTGTATAAAACGCTGTCTCACACCAGACACTGTATAAAACACACTCACACCAGACACTGTATAAAACACTGTCTCACACCAGACACTGTATAAAACGCTCTCTCACACCAGACACTGTATAAAACGCTGTCTCACACGAGACACTGTATAAAACACTGTCTCACACCAGTATAAAACGCTGTCTCACACCAGACACTGTATAAAACACTGTCTCACACCAGACACTGTATAAAACACTGTCTCACACCAGTATAAAACGCTGTCTCACACCAGACACTGTATAAAACGCTGTCTCACACCAGACACTGTATAAAACGCTCTCTCACACCAGACACTGTATAAAACGCTGTCTCACACCAGACACTGTATAAAACGCTGTCTCACACCAGACACTGTATAAAACGCTGTCTCACACCAGACACTGTATAAAACGCTGTCTCACACCAGACACTGTATAAAACGCTGTCTCACACCAGACACTGTATAAAACGCTGTCTCACACCAGACACTGTATAAAACGCTGTCTCACACCAGACACTGTATAAAACGCTGTCTCACACCAGACACTGTATAAAACACTCTCTCACACCAGACACTGTATAAAACGCTGTCTCACACCAGACACTGTATAAAACGCTCTCTCACACCAGACACTGTATAAAACACTCTCTCACACCAGACACTGTATAAAACGCTGTCTCACACCAGACACTGTATAAAACGCTCTCTCACACCAGACACTGTATAAAACGCTGTCTCACACCAGACACTGTATAAAACGCTGTCTCACACCAGACACTGTATAAAACGCTGTCTCACACCAGACACTGTATAAAACACTGTCTCACACCAGACACTGTATAAAACGCTGTCTCACACCAGACACTGTATAAAACACTGTCTCACACCAGACACTGTATAAAACACTGTCTCACACCAGACACTGTATAAAACGCTCTCTCACACCAGACACTGTATAAAACACTGTCTCACACCAGACACTGTATAAAACACTGTCTCACACCAGACACTGTATAAAACACTGTCTCACACCAGACACTGTATAAAACGCTCTCTCACACCAGACACTGTATAAAACGCTCTCTCACACCAGACACTGTATAAAACGCTCTCTCACACCAGACACTGTATAAAACGCTCTCTCACCAGACACTGTATAAAACGCTGTCTCACCAGACACTGTATAAAACGCTGTCTCACACCAGACACTGTATAAAACACTGTCTCACACCAGACACTGTATAAAACGCTGTCTCACACCAGACACTGTATAAAACACTGTCTCACACCAGACACTGTATAAAACGCTGTCTCACACCAGACACTGTATAAAACACTGTCTCACACCAGACACTGTATAAAACGCTGTCTCACACCAGACACTGTATAAAACACTCTCTCACACCAGACACTGTATAAAACACTGTCTCACACCAGACACTGTATAAAACGCTGTCTCGTGAAAAAAACAGTGGTTGAGGTAAATTGAGGGTAACTTTCTCAATATCTATCTATTTATCTATCTATCTATCTATCTATCTATCTATTCTAATTTGTACTTAACACTATTGTCAAAGCCGTCAAAGAGTGGATTTGCCGCTGATGTAGGCTGTCTGAGCTTCCTTTCATCGATCTCACAATTCCCTCTCTGTTCCAGCAGCGATTAGCATTATTCATTGGGCTGGTATAATATTTCACTCAGTGACGAGGGGAGGGCCCTTGCCTGTAGCCTATTGCTCAATCTGTGCTGTAATTATTGGATTTAAGTCTCCCATAACGACAGCTGTTTGGCTTCCCTCTGATGTATCAATAGCAGCAGCAAAGGCACACTGTTCTCTGTGTGCTTCTGTGGCTCATTAGCAAGAGTGGAACTGTTCAGTCCAACACCAGAGAGAGCCACTGCGTGCCATTATTACCCCATTAGTACATTTTGTGCCTCTAAGAACTGCCTCTGGTTTTTATCTGTCTTTCTTTCATTCTTCCCCAAACGGGCCGGCAGGGGCGGGGCATTGACACACCATACGCCGAAGCAACGCTCAAGCCACCCTGAAGCTGCGCTGAAGCGATCGTCGTTCAGGATTCAGTTCTATTTTCCTGCTGCCAGGCATGAAGTCAATGGAAGTTGCGGGCGGGGTCAAGGCACGCCGAGCGGGGCGCTGAGGAAAAGAGAGTGCTTCTTGTGTGACCGGTTCAGCGTGAGCTCAGCTTCAGCGTGGCTTTAGCTTCAGCTCTGCTCCTCCTGTTAAGCGCCTGGTGTGAACAAACGCTTAGTGAGTGACTGACTTATTGAAACACACGTGCGTGAGCAGCAGGAACAGCATAGTTAGGCGGGACTAGTGTCCTCTAGAGAGAGAGTGGCGTCAGCGGAGGACCAAAATGCGAGACTCATTAGCCAATGAACCGCCAGGAATGAGTCTCGCGCTACTTTTGCATGCTAAAATAAAGCTGATAATGTACAATTTGATTCAAGGGATGAAAACCCCTTTCAAAGTACAACAAAAACTGTCTATTTTGCTGCAACTCGACAGTGCTGCTTTTTTTACTCAAGAGTTCCAGGACCTTACTTCCTGGAAAAAAAACTGGTCCATTGGAGTGAATGGAGATGTCGGAACTCTTCTATTATACGGCTCTGGGCGGGACATAACATTGTGAGGAATTTGATTTGACCGTTGACAAGTGGGCGTGTCTGGGACGAGCAAATGAGACAGCGAGTGCACTGTAGTGTCTGCCGAGCAGAGAGGGAGACACGGCATCTGAAATCTGTTTCAATAACACACAATATCATGTAAATACAGCTGCGTGGACTACGGGCTGGCTCACTGCAGCCAGCCCCAGAGCAGAGAACTGGCTGACAGCAGAGAGGCACTATACATTTATGGGCTAGCATTCATGCTCGCAATGTTAGCCCATGTAGCCATGTTGCGAGCATTCTTGGAATTTTCCTCTAGCCCCGGAGATTGATTGATGGGTGGATGTCATGATATTATTGGTTGAAATTGTTAGGTGCCCGCCTGACGTAAGCACACGGCATATTTTGTTTTACAGGAAGAAGACATGATTGAGTTTTGATATGAAAATCCAAAGAAATTTGTCTCTTTTTTTGTGCCGGACTCGGAACGGCCCGCCAAGAAACGCTTCAAGGGCCTTACTGACTGACTAGTCTCTCTTGCCAGACTATCTCCATTTTGCATTGTACCCGTGCAGGAGAGAGTCTGGCTGCTCTTACTCTCACTCTGGTCTAGCGGGAAAAAACATGCTCCGTTATCTTTACAACCATCCACCGAAAGTACGAAGCAGGCCTGCTTTATTACACAATCTTCATCAAAACTTGCCATTTTCAGCGTGTAGGTTGCTAGCTTGCTAGCTAGCGTTGTTGTTGTTTCACAGCGGCGGAGGCATTTGAGAGCGACACACAGGGAGCGGAAATGGATTTTCCTTCGCTCCGACTGAAATGGTCGGAGCCAATGGCAGAGCTTATCCCCGCAGCCTGCTTCCAGTGAGTCACACTACTGACTGACTGACTCTCCATTGTGCATGAATGTTCAGCAGCAGTCCGGGTCCGGCTTAACTAGGCTTGCCTAGTCTTGTTTTTTTTTCTCTCTTAACACATTCAGTGCCAGCGACGCCATATGGCGTCATTAGAAATTTACCGTACAGTGCCAGCGACGCCAAATGGCGTCATAACTCGATTTTTTTTTTTTGACGGGGGGGTGTCGATCTATGCCTCTTACATCGCCTCTTACAATATTCAGAGGTATTGAATGTGTCTAACCTATTTTACAGAACCCTTAGGTGGCGACAGCGCTCTCCAGATGAGAGAACGTGGAGTGAAACACACAGAAGAAGTCATTGGGGGGAAGGAAATCGCATCGCATCCGTCCGTATGCAGCGGCTTCATTGAAGCAACGTTTAGCTGTGCCCCTGCAGCAGCCAATCTGCTATCACAATTGAGCACCTCGATGTCCGCTGCAACAGCCTCCGTGTCCGCTGCAACACATGATCAGCCGTGGATTTGTTATTATTCTCAACTCGAAGCATGGGAGCTGGTACACGCGGCTGTAAAAAAGCAGGATCTAGCAGACTTTTTCAGTGCTGAGCACAGGCAGAGAAAATGAGAAAACAGCAGAGCAGAGAGATACTCCTCCCACAACGGGCGGGGGGGGAGGAGGAGGGGGGGAGGTGGGCACGCAGAGCCAAGTACACAACACAGACCCAGACA
The DNA here is from genome assembly GCF_964638095.1 of Poromitra crassiceps. Classification (NCBI taxonomy): domain Eukaryota; kingdom Metazoa; phylum Chordata; class Actinopteri; order Beryciformes; family Melamphaidae; genus Poromitra; species Poromitra crassiceps. The sequence goes on along the minus strand of NC_139650.1, from coordinate 17,660,596 downwards.
GCAGGACAGGGTTGGCAAACGCAAGCCAGAATATCCGATGCCCACCAGCAGCAAAAGATCAGCAAGAAGCTGCAACCAGCAGCGCATGCAGGCGCCAGCGCTGCTGGTTTCAGCTAAAAATATTATTCTTCCAAACAAAATTCCCTTGCCTTCACTGTTTTATTGAAGGAAATTATTTTTGAGGTGTGACTACATCAGAAAATTAGCTTCAGAGTCAGTGATGTGCTTGAAATGTTTAATTTCACAAAAGGCTCATTATCTCAGCTCGTAGAAAAAAAGCTCTTTTTTTCGTTCAATCAAGCTATCTTCTCCGGCTCATAACTAAAGAACGGAAAATGGGATCAATAAACTTTTTTTTGCAGGTGATAGAAGAGAGTCTCATCGTTATTTGTGCGTGTTCAGTGTTTACATAGTAATTATTAAAGAAATTATATGACTGTTTTAAAATGCATTGCGGCCTATGTGGCACAGCAAGCAACCTTTTGCCCAAGGGCCGTGGCACTGAAAGTGTTAACTTGGACATTCCTTCTCTAAGTGTGCCCTGCCCTGACCTTCCGCTTCCCATACAAACGTCTCAAAACGGGGCACAGCTCGAGTTGTTTCCCCCACGCTGACGAGTAGTTTCCCCCACGCTGACGAGTAGTTTCCCCCACGCTGACGAGTAGTTTCCCCCACGCTGACGAGTAGTTTACCCCACGCTGACGAGTAGTTTACCCCACGCTGAGAGACTCTGTCAATGGGAAGGGATTTCCCTGCTGAACCCTTTCTTGTTTCAGCATGGGATCCGGTGAGTGATGTAGCCAGGAGATAGTTGGATCAGGAGATAGTTGGATCAGGAGATAGTTGGATCAGGAGATAGTTGGATCCAGGAGATAGTTGGATCCAGGAGATAGTTGGATCAGGAGATAGTTGGATCAGGAGATAGTTGGATCAGGAGATAGTTGGATCAGGAGATAGTTGGATGGCCCTAACCCAGCTGGGTCCTAAATCACCACTCCACCAGAGAGGAAGAAGTATGGCCTCTGGCATGGCGGCTAATTGCCGTCTAAACTGAAACAGAATTATTCATAACCTATTAGTGTGCCCAGTTCACTGGTAAAGAGAAGAGAGGAGGGGAGAGCGAAAGAAGAATGTGAGAAGAAAAAAGTTAATTAATAGGAAGTCGTGCACGGAGAGTATTTACATTTTTTAAAGGGCTTCAAAAATAAGAATTATCATTTAAATGAATCCCCCTGCCAAGAAATTCAATCATTCAGGTTGGGAAGGCTAAGCCCTGAACTCTTGGTACCACAGCTACTGTCCTTGACTCTGAGGGAAGTTTGAGATGTATTGGCTTTCATCTTACACTGCATGATATCATGTTGACTTGATTAGGCCTGAAGGCCTGAAGAAGCTCTCACCTAGGGAATTGCTAATGCTATCTTGATAAATCTTTAAGTAAATCACGTAATAAGATCATTACTTATTCCTGACGTTTTCAGTCACATTTGCATGCTCTCCCAGTTACAAGCATGCACTATCAGAATTTAATTGGAAATATTGCATTGTTTATTTTTATTAATTGATTAATTGATTTTAATTTTGTGTCATATGAACAGCTTGCAACCTGATAATGAGAAACATAAATAAAATAGTACACTGTGCAGTAAGCTACACTGATACCTTAACCTGGATGAGCTGTTACAGTGCTGTGAATGTAATTATTAATATATCACCATATAATTATTTACCTTGACACTCCATTGCAAAACAAGCAAACAAGCAAACAAAAATGTTGCACTAACCTACACTAGCCAATAATCTGCTTGATAATTGTGATCCAATGGATTTTAATGGAGATGGGTACGGCTCATCATCATGAGGTTACACATTATGAGCGACACAGCTGGGCAGTGGTGGCCCAATGGTTAGAGAAGCGAGCTTGTGACCGGAAGGTTGTCGGTTCAATCCCCGGGACCGGCAGGATAAATGTGGGGAAAGTGAAATGGCAGCGCTTTCCCCTCCCTCATTACCACCACTAAGGTGCCCTTGAGCAAGGCCCTTAACCCCAACTGCTCCAGTGGAGCTGTTCAGTGGCCAACAGATCAGACTATGGTTGTTGTACTAGTCAGCTTCCAGGTATGAATGTCTGTGTGAATGTGAACCTGGCACTCCTGAAAAAGAAAGAGATAAATAAAGGTAAAAAAAAGAAGAAAAGCTGATGACAACTAGGGCTGCCACGATTAGTCGACTAGTCGCGATGACGTGGATTACCAAAATCGTCGCCGACGTATTTGGTAATCCACGTCATCGCATGTTGTTTTTTTTGCTGAAAAAACGAAAAAACACGTTTGTTTTGTTTCCGTGAAGCTGCTGCCTGCGATGGCCTCACTGGCTGGCCTGGCCTCCAGGCGTCTCCGTCCTGTCTTTGATGCACATGCTCAGTACCCATCATCCGGCGAAAATGTGACATCACCGTGACCGGAAAAACAAGCAGCTCCCAGTGCTTCTCCACAGAAAAAATGTCTAGCCGTCCTCATACGTCCAAAGTGTGGGAGCATTTCACCCACAATAATGTGAAATGCAAAATCAGCTGAACTCGCTTATCATGGCAGCACGAGTATGATGCGCGAGCATCTCAAAGGGAAGCACGTTGTTGTGAATGCAGACGATGATGGAGATAAAGGCTAATTAGCTTGTTAGCTCAATGCCAACCGCAACATTAAGTTTTAGCTGCTAACGTTAGCTATTGGCTAACGATATTAACGTTAAAAGCCTTGCTGTAACGTTGTCATCATAGCAACGTTGCTCCTGTTGCTGACGGGAATACTGGAAACCTCATTTTACTCCGCAGTTTGCACTCTACTTACGACATTTAAAAATGTGTTTGATGCCTGAGAAGACTGAAACTATTTATTTCTGTTGATATTTTGGTTGCATACATAGTGAATAGTTTTTGGTTCCATTTCCATTCCACGTAGTAGTGCCCTAATTTTATTTTGCATTATTCATTCAATGGATAGTACATATTTCATTGCACTATATGTTTTAAATTTCAATGTCTACTATTTTGCAGTTTTGCAAATTTGCACTATATTACATTTATTACCTGCAAGTACATTGATGCCAGAAATAAATATGCTGCTACATGCTCTAAACCTTGAAGTTCATGAAAAGATTATTTTTGAGTGAATTATCATCTTTATTTTTTAGTTTGCACATGCTTAAAACAACAAGCTAAATTCAGAAGCTGATGATAGCTACATCAGAGCGATTGATTAATTGTGCGATAAGCTACAATTTATGATCCCATTAGTCGACTAATCGTTGAAATAATCGGTGACTAGTCGACTATCAAAATAATAGTTTGTGGCAGCCCTATTGACAACATAGTCACATTGTTAATCTGGGTAATACTCCAATAAAGCAGATTGAATGCATATTCATACTGTATTCATAGCTACCACTGTGCTCACTTTGCCTACCGCTGTGCTTTACCAACAGAGGAAGAACGAGGACAGAATACATCATGTATGTTTTACTCAACAAGATGTGCTTTACTTTCACACATATCAATTTAGAGTAGACTGCCTTGAATTTTTTGACGGTGACAAACTGTTTGATACTCATTACTCTAAAACTTTCAGTAACTAAAAACATTTAAAAGTATTGGTTGCTCAAAAAAGGTTGCTCAAAGGATCTACTCAACAATAGTAACTAGAGCTGCAACGATTAATCGATTAATCGATTAGTCGATCGACAGAAAATTAATCGACAACTATTTTGATAATCGATTAATCGTTTTGAGTACAATTTTAAGAGAAAAGGTCTAAATTCTCTGATTCCAGCTTCGTAAATGTGAATGTTTTCTGGTTTCTTTACTCCTGTATGACAGTAAACTGATATTATCTTTGAGTTGTGGACAAAACAAGACATTTGAGGGCGTCATCTTCGGCTTTGGTAAACACTGATCGACATTTGCCACCATTTTCTGTCATTTTATAGACCAAACAACTAATCGATTAATCGAGAAAAGAATCGACAGATTAATCGATTATGAAAATAATCGTTAGTTGCAGCCCTAATAGTAACACCATTAGTAGTCCTTGGCTGATTTCCAACCCGGCTCACCATTTATTAACTGGAAATGTTTGAGTAACCCTGACCCTAATACTAACCCTAACCCTGACACTAACCCTGACCCTAAACCATAACCCTGACCCTAACCTGAACACCCTAACCCTGACCCTAACCCTCTCTGCTGCCCAGTGTGTCACTACGCGCAATCAGGCCCACTTCAAAATCAATTCAAATGACCTGGAAACAGCTGGAGTGCACTACTTCACTTGAGCAAATGATCAAATCAATTAAGAGCCAGGTTTTGAAATGGTAATCACAGAATCCTGGGGCACTCTTTAGATCTTTAGTTATGACACTTCTGCCAAGTCGTATTGAATTATAATCTTTTGTGGAACGTTTTAATTCCTAATTGCGTGTGAAGTTGAGAATGGCTTAAGTAGTGGACTAAGTGAAATTACTATTCAGTTAGCAGCCATTTTTTGCCCCAAATGTGAGGCGTTATTACAGTAAGTACACATATATATGTAACTATTACATGATTTCCACACCTCGGATGCAGCCTTGAGACCCGTTGCCAATCACATAAAACAAATAGTGTGTTTCCCTTTCCAAAACAATGGCATATATCCACCCCTGTAAAGCAAATACAAAGGTCATATTTCCGGGCTTTGCTGAATGGGAAAATCAATACCTCTTTTCCCAATGGTAGAAATAGGGTCATTATTTGTTATTACCCGAAGTGGTTCCTGAGCGACATTTCGGAGATTATGAGGTTATTTGTCTCCTCAGAATGGAGCCTGACCTTGGGAAGCTAGAGCTCCTGATTGAACTGTACTGACTGTACCAGCATCCAACACCAAAAGTGAAGGCAACCAGCCAAGGTTGCTGTCCTGTTGTCTGCTGCAGTTTTCCAAATCTCTATCAGATGACTGTTGGGTTGTGACTGTGGTTGTCAAAAGTATCAATAAGTATCGATACTTTATTTTTATTTTTATGGATAGAACACTCATTTGCAACAGGTATCGATAGTATTGATAAGTATCGTTGCTTTTTGGGGGGGGGAACGGATACAATACTCATTTGCGGTTATCAATAGTAAATATTGTAAATATCCATAAATATTGAAAATTTTAAACTGATACAATACTCATTTGCAACAGCATCAATACCAGCAGTGCTTTCCCTTAATGAAAAATCAAACATATTACAGATTTGTGCCTCCCTATCATTGGTGGGTATCTGTTGCTTCAACAATATAAAAGCGTTGTGATAGGCTGATGACTAGAGCAGGGGTAATCTGCTGTGTTGTGATAGGCTGATGACTAGAGCAGGGGTAATCTGCTGTGTTGTGATAGGCTGATGACTAGAGCAGGGGTAATCTGATGTGTTCTGATAGGCTGATGACTAGGGCAGGGGTAATCTGCTGTGTTGTGATAGGCTGATGACTAGAGCAGGGGTAATCTGCTGTGTAAGTGCAAAGTTTTGAACGAGTTTTATCAGTCCTAGATTATGGAAAGGCGTGCATCTGTCCGTCCATCTGTCTTTGTTTATTTGTGTGCCTCTTGACGTGTTTCAGTATTGTAATGGTATTGAGTATTGATGTTAGCCTGGGTATCTGTGTGGAAACAACTCTACTTGTGACTCACCTTCTACAGTAGATGAAGAGCACATCTCAGACGACCCCCGATGTGTTTAAACGTCACGTCACGTAATCCCAGAAATCCTTTGTTCTAACCTTTTGTAAAGCGTGAGGATGTCATTTAAAGGAGACCCTTCATGAGCCGGCAGGGCTGGTATTTATAACCTGGAGAAGCAGAGATGAGTGCGAAGGTGTAGAGGGACTAATTACCTTCTCATCCCATAAAACTGGGATTCGCTTCAATAATGGATGCCCAACTTTAATTAAGCGCCGTGTATATTTAGCCGCTCGTTTATAAACGAGTGGGATTAATGGTGTACCATGCAGCCAGGCCCAAACACAGCAACGCCTGCAGACACAGCAGTGTGCTGTCGTTGGCAGAGTATAGGGATTTTGTGTGGATGTATGTGAGTGTGTAGCCTACAGTGTGTGGAGAGGGTTGTTTGTGTGAGTGTATGTGAGTGTGTAGCCTACAGTGTGTGGAGAGGGTTGTTTGTGTGGAGGTATGTGAGTGTGTAGCCTACAGTGTGCGGAGAGGGTTGTTTGTGTGGAGGTATGTGAGTGTGTAGCCTACAGTGTGTGGAGAGGGTTGTTTGTGTGTGTATGTGAGTGTGTAGCCTACAGTGTGTGGAGAGGGTTGTTTGTGTGTGTATGTGAGTGTGTAGCCTACAGTGTGTGGAGAGGGTTGTTTGTGTGAGTGTATGTGTGTAGCCTACAGTGTGCGGAGAGGGTTGTTTGTGTGAGTGTATGTGAGTGTGTAGCCTACAGTGTGTGGAGAGGATTGTTTGTGTGGAGGTATGTGAGTGTGTAGCCTACAGTGTGTGGAGAGGGTTGTTTGTGTGAGTGTATGTGTGTAGCCTACAGTGTGCGGAGAGGGTTGTTTGTGTGAGTGTATGTGAGTGTGTAGCCTACAGTGTGTGGAGAGGATTGTTTGTGTGGAGGTATGTGAGTGTGTAGCCTACAGTGTGTGGAGAGGGTTGTTTGTGTGAGTGTATGTGTGTAGCCTACAGTGTGTGGAGAGGGTTGTTTGTGTGAGTGTATGTGAGTGTGTAGCCTACAGTGTGCGGAGAGGTTTGTTTGTGTGAGTGTATGTGAGTGTGTAGCCTACAGTGTGTGGAGAGGATTGTTTGTGTGAGTGTATGTGAGTGTGTAGCCTAGTGTGTGGAGAGGGTTGTTTGTGTGAGTGTATGTGAGTGTGTAGCCTACAGTGTGTGGAGAGGGTTGTTTGTGTGGAGATATGTGAGTGTGTAGCCTACAGTGTGTGGAGAGGGTTGTTTGTGTGGAGGTATGTGAGTGTGTAGCCTACAGTGTGTGGAGAGGGTTGTTTGTGTGAGTGTATGTGAGTGTGTAGCCTACAGTGTGTGTTGAGGGTTGTTTGTGTGAGTGTATGTGAGTGTGTAGCCTACAGTGTTTGGAGAGGGTTGTTTGTGTGAGTGTATGTGAGTGTGTAGCCTACAGTGTTTGGAGAGGGTTGTTTGTGTGAGTGTATGTGAGTTTAGCTGCTTTAGCATGCCTGAGATGTCACCGTGTGGTGCGCTGCTTTAGCATGCCTGAGATGTCACCGTGTGGTGCACTGCTTTAGCATGCCTGAGACGTCACCGTGTGGTGCGCTGCTTTAGCATGCCTGAGACGTCACCGTGTGGTGCACTGCTTTAGCATGCCTGAGATGTCACCGTGTGGTGCACTGCTTTAGCATGCCTGAGATGTCACCGTGTGGTGCATTGCTTTAGCATGCCTGAGACGTCACCATGTGGTGCGCTGCTTTAGCATGCCTGAGACGTCACCGTGTGGTGTGCTGCTTTAGCATGCCTGAGATGTCACCGTGTGGTGCACTGCTTTAGCATGCCTGAGATGTCACCGTGTGGTGCACTGCTTTAGCATGCCTGAGACGTCACCGTGTGGTGCGCTGCTTTAGCATGCCTGAGACGTCACCGTGTGGTGCGCTGCTTTAGCATGCCTGAGACGTCACCGTGTGGTGCGCTGCTTTAGCATGCCTGAGATGTCACCGTGTGGTGTGCTGCTTTAGCATGCCTGAGATGTCACCCTGTGGTGCGCTGCTTTAGCATGCCTGAGATGTCACCATGTGGTGCGCTGCTTTAGCATGCCTGAGACGTCACCGTGTGGTGTGCTGCTTTAGCATGCCTGAGATGTCACCGTGTGGTGTGCTGCTTTAGCATGCCTGAGACGTCACCGTGTGGTGTGCTGCTTTAGCATGCCTGAGGCGTCACCGTGTGGTGTGCTGCTTTAGCATGCCTGAGACGTCACCGTGTGGTGTGCTGCTTTAGCATGCCTGAGATGTCACCGTGTGGTGTGCTGCTTTAGCATGCCTGAGACGTCACCGTGTGGTGTGCTGCTTTAGCATGCCTGAGACGTCACCGTGTGGTGTGCTGCTTTAGCATGCCTGAGGCGTCACCGTGCGCCTCTTGTTCAAGAGACCTTGATATGATTCTCCATTACTCTCTCATTTATCCTCTGTGTCACCTTCCTGTTCATCATCCTCTGTCTGTGCCCTACACTATGCCATCAGCATGGCAATCTCTTCAATTGGGTGGTTGTGGCTCAGGAGATACCGTAGAGCGGGTCGTCCGCTAATCAGAAGGTCGGTGGTTTGATCCCCGGCTGCTCCAGTCTGCATGTCGAAGTGTCCTTCGGGAAGATACTGAACGCCAAATTGCTCTTGGTGGTTATGCCAGCACCCTGCGTGGTAGCTTGCCGCCATCGGTGTGTGTGTGTGTGTGTGTGTGTGTGTGTGTGTGTGTGTGTGTGTGAATGGGTGTGTGTGAATGGATGAATGTAGGCGTGTGTTGTAAAGCACTTGAGTAGTTGGACTCCCTAGTAGCTGCAACAATTAGTCGTTCGACAGATAATTAATCACCAGATTATTAATTATCTCATTGTGGCTTCTTCAATGTGAAATGTTCTGTTTTCTTTAGTCTTTGACAGTAAACTGATTATCTTTGGGTTGTGGAATGTCAGGACAAAACACATTTGATTTGTATTGATAGATTACAGGATATATATATATATATATATGTAAGGGTTAATGCACGACGAGGTGTCCATTATCACTTTTTAAGGGATGACGCGAGAGGCGTGAACCGGTTGCTTCTGCCCTTAAGTCCCTTAAAAAGTGTCCCTCTGTTTTGTAAACAGAGGGACAGCTGAGAGCCCGGCTTCTGTCAGCTGACCAGAACGAAAATCAGATTTCTAAATACCCGTTATTTTAATAAACTGAGCACTCAGGGGTAATCTAAATAGTTACTTTGACCGACTAAATTTTTTCTAAACTTATAAAAGTGCCATATTAAGCGATAATGGTGGTATTAAGCTCAAACGACCGTGCTTGCCCCCGCAGGGCGCAGCTCGCCCCCGCTCAGCTTGCAGAGGCATGCCTGTCACCTAATGGCTCAGAGCCGGCTTCTGTCAGGAGGGAAATCTCCGAAACGAAAATCAAAATTGTAAATAAGAGTTATTTTTGATAAACTGAGCACACAGGGGTGATTTAAATACTTTCTTTGACCGACTCATTTTTTTTCTCAACTAACAAAAGTGCCATATTAACCCTTAACAGGGGTATAGAGCTCAAACAGCTCTCTTGATACCACTGTTGAAACTATGGCGCATTGATATGAATGGTGAACAGACCATTTGGCTGAACGACTTTACCAACTGTACTTTATCACTTTTTAATGGACACCCTGCAGCCAATCAGAATCGAGTATTCACCCAGACCATGGTATAATATATATATATATATATATATATATATATATATATATATATATATATATATATATATATATATATATATAATTTTTTTTTACAACCTTGGATCTTCTTTTGAGCTTAGTTGATGTGATACTCATGTGAAAATGATGCAGTATTGAGCTAAAAGGCGCCGTGCAACAGCCTGGAACAGAGGCCGATAGGGCATGTGTTCACCGTGCATTTACCTCCTGTATAGAGCTTATGTTCTGCCACCAAGCGGCTCATATCAATATGAAAATGCTGGTTAGTTGTAGGCTGACAGTGCCACTGTATATACATGCAGTCCATTTAGCATCAATTGATTCTGTGCACAAATGTTTCATGCGAAAGGCAACAACAACAAGCTCTAAATTCATTTTGGGACTAGACAGTTGCATCAATGCTCGTCCACATGGAATACTTAGTCTACCAGACTAAGCTGCACTGCTTTTGGTTTGGTGCATAATTATCTGCACAGACTCTCCGCTGAGATCGTTTTGTCTAGATACAAGCAGTTCCCTCTTTTTAAGAGACAGTGTGTGACACACACACCCACACACACACACACACACACACACACACACACACACACACACACACACACACACACACACACACACACACACACACACACACACACACACACCATTCCACTATTATACTGTCGACTGGGAGCAGCTTATAGAAACTTTAGAACGCATTGGCTCGGAGCCCATAGAAGGAAGAAATTAATTCAAAGAGTATATTATGAATTATTAAATAGATGTCTTTGAGCTAAACCCTGGGGTGATAATTGAGGCAAAAATAAACAACCCATTGACTTCCCCAAGGATTTCTCCCTCCAACATTGAACTAGTCTACAGACTCTGCTAAAGGATTTCTCCCTCCAACATTGAACTAGTCTACAGACTCTGCTAAAGGATTTCTCCCTCCAACATTGAACTAGTCTACAGACTCTGCTAAAGGATTTCTCCCTCCAACATTGAACTAGTCTGCAGACTCTGCTAAAGGGTTTCTCCCTCCAACATTGAACTAGTCTACAGACTCTGCTAAAGGGTTTCTCCCTCCAACATTGAACTAGTCTGCAGACTCTGCTAAAGGATTTCTCCCTCCAACATTGAACTAGTCTGCAGACTCTGCTAAAGGATTTCTCCCTCCAACATTGAACTAGTCTGCAGACTATGCTAAAGGGTTTCTCCCTCCAACATTGAACTAGTCTACAGACTCTGCTAAAGGGTTTCTCCCTCCAACATTGAACTAGTCTACAGACTCTGCTAAAGGGTTTCTCCCTCCAACATTGAACTAGTCTACAGACTCTGCTAAAGGGTTTCTCCCTCCAACATTGAACTAGTCTGCAGACTCTGCTAAAGGATTTCTCCCTCCAACATTGAACTAGTCTGCAGACTCTGCTAAAGGATTTCTCCCTCCAACATTGAACTAGTCTGCAGACTCTGCTAAAGGGTTTCTCCCTCCAACATTGAACTAGTCTACAGACTCTGCTAAAGGGTTGCTCCCTCCAACATTGAACTAGTCTGCAGACTCTGCTAAAGGATTTCTCCCTCCAACATTGAACTAGTCTGCAGACTCTGCTAAAGGATTTCTCCCTCCAACATTGAACTAGTCTACAGACTCTGCTAAAGGATTTCTCCCTCCAACATTGAACTAGTCTGCAGACTCTGCTAAAGGATTTCTCCCTCCAACATTGAACTAGTCTGCAGACTCTGCTAAAGGATTTCTCCCTCCAACATTGAACTAGTCTGCATACTCTGCTAAAGGATTTCTCCCTCCAACATTGAACTAGTCTGCAGACTCTGCTAAAGGATTTCTCCCTCCAACATTGAACTAGTCTACAGACTCTGCTAAAGGGTTTCTCCCTCCAACATTGAACTAGTCTGCAGACTCTGCTAAAGGATTTCTCCCTCCAACATTGAACTATTCTGCAGACTCTGCTAAAGGATTTCTCCCTCCAACATTGAACTAGTCTGCAGACTCTGCTAAAGGATTTCTCCCTCCAACATTGAACTAGTCTGCAGACTATGCTAAAGGGTTTCTCCCTCCAACATTGAACTAGTCTGCAGACTCTGCTAAAGGATTTCTCCCTCCAACATTGAACTAGTCTGCAGACTCTGCTAAAGGGTTTCTCCCTCCAACATTGAACTAGTCTGCAGACTCTGCTAAAGGGTTTCTCCCTCCAACATTGAACTAGTCTGCAGACTCTGCTAAAGGATTTCTCCCTCCAACATTGAACTAGTTTGCAGACTCTGCTAAAGGATTTCTCCCTCCAACATTGAACTAGTCTGCAGACTCTGCTAAAGGGTTTCTCCCTCCAACATTGAACTAGTCTACAGACTCTGCTAAAGGGTTGCTCCCTCCAACATTGAACTAGTCTGCAGACTCTGCTAAAGGATTTCTCCCTCCAACATTGAACTAGTCTGCAGACTCTGCTAAAGGATTTCTCCCTCCAACATTGAACTAGTCTGCAGACTCTGCTAAAGGATTTCTCCCTCCAACATTGAACTAGTCTGCAGACTCTGCTAAAGGATTTCTCCCTCCAACATTGAACTAGTCTGCAGACTCTGCTAAAGGATTTCTCCCTCCAACATTGAACTAGTCTGCAGACTCTGCTAAAGGGTTTCTCCCTCCAACATTGAACTAGTCTGCAGACTCTGCTAAAGGGTTTCTCCCTCCAACATTGAACTAGTCTGCAGAGTCTGCTAAAGGGTTTCTCCCTCCAACATTGAACTAGTCTGCAGACTCTGCTAAAGGATTTCTCCCTCCAACATTGAACTAGTCTGCAGACTCTGCTAAAGGGTTTCTCCCTCCAACATTGAACTAGTCTGCAGACTCTGCTAAAGGGTTTCTCCCTCCAACATTGAACTAGTCTGCAGACTCTGCTAAAGGGTTTCTCCCTCCAACATTGAACTAGTCTACAGACTCTGCTAAAGGGTTTCTCCCTCCAACATTGAACTAGTCTGCAGACTCTGCTAAAGGGTTTCTCCCTCCAACATTGAACTAGTCTACAGACTCTGCTAAAGGGTTTCTCCCTCCAACATTGAACTAGTCTGCAGAGTCTGCTAAAGGGTTTCTCCCTCCAACATTGAACTAGTCTGCAGACTCTGCTAAAGGATTTCTCCCTCCAACATTGAACTAGTCTGCAGACTCTGCTAAAGGGTTTCTCCCTCCAACATTGAACTAGTCTGCAGACTCTGCTAAAGGGTTTCTCCCTCCAACATTGAACTAGTCTGCAGACTCTGCTAAAGGGTTTCTCCCTCCAACATTGAACTAGTCTACAGACTCTGCTAAAGGGTTTCTCCCTCCAACATTGAACTAGTCTGCAGACTCTGCTAAAGGATTTCTCCCTCCAACATTGAACTAGTCTGCAGACTCTGCTAAAGGATTTCTCCCTCCAACATTGAACTAGTCTGCAGACTCTGCTAAAGGATTTCTCCCTCCAACATTGAACTAGTCTGCAGACTCTGCTAAAGGATTTCTCCCTCCAACATTGAACTAGTCTGCAGAGTCTGCTAAAGGATTTCTCCCTCCAACATTGAACTAGTCTGCAGACTCTGCTAAAGGATTTCTCCCTCCAACATTGAACTAGTCTGCAGACTCTGCTAAAGGATTTCTCCCTCCAACATTGAACTAGTCTACAGACTCTGCTAAAGGGTTTCTCCCTCCAACATTGAACTAGTCTGCAGAGTCTGCTAAAGGATTTCTCCCTCCAACATTGAACTAGTCTGCAGACTCTGCTAAAGGATTTCTCCCTCCAACATTGAACTAGTCTGCAGACTCTGCTAAAGGATTTCTCCCTCCAACATTGAACTAGTCTACAGACTCTGCTAAAGGATTTCTCCCTCCAACATTGAACTAGTCTGCAGACTCTGCTAAAGGATTTCTCCCTCCAACATTGAACTAGTCTGCAGACTCTGCTAAAGGATTTGCATTGGCTCTTCTTCTTCCACCTGTTCTCGTTGAAGTTGATAGCGAGGTCAGAAACATGTCTGGCTCCTCTTCATTTGACATTATTATTATTTCTCAGCATCCAGTGAAGTGCTGAATATTCCATGAGTTTGTTAAGCAGGATCTTGAACCTTGAGTGGAGAAAACAATCAGATGCGTGTTGCTGTGATCCTGTTTGCGATTAGTTTAAGCTGTCGTAAACTTCCAAACATAAGATTTTCAATTTAATTTACTTTTGAAGGAAACTCATTACACCTACCTGTACTCATTACCCTACATTAGAGACAAGCCATTTTTACCCTCCAGCTCCAGAGCAGCCGATGTTTGCCGAGGCTGATGGTGCTTAAATCCCCCTATAGCCTCTTATGAGAAACACCTGCTTCCATAGCTAGAGATGTCACCCAGCAAGCCACTGGAAGGCTCCAGGCTCCAGGAGACAGTATTTTGGTGGGAGATATCTAACAGGAGCTGATTCACAGTATGCTATTTCTGGACACTGATTAATTAGCACCAGTGTTACCTTCTCAGCCTTCCTGGGCAGAGCCTTCCGAGATGGCCCGGGGAATAACAGACGAGATATCCACGTTTCCCCATGCAGTGACGAAGCTGGGAGACTGTACACATGCAGTTTTACACCATTTAATTTCTCACACATATTTTTCTAGCTGCTACAAACAGCCGTCTTCCCCTTACGTTAAGCTAGCCAACGTGAACAACACCACTTCCTCTTATGACTTTCAGAATAAAACACACCTGACCTTGAAATGCATAAAAAAAACACAAAGTGAAAATAGAGAATGTATTTAAACTGACAAGCTGCATCTGTAACACACCATACAGCAGTATACAGTAGATCAGGGGTTCTCAACCTTTTGTAACTTAAGGTCCACTTCTGATTGTTAAAATAGTTGCGAGGACCACCTTCCCAGATAAATGAAAGAGAGAGAAAAAAAAAGTCATCAAAATGATGCATTTTAATTTGAAGTTTTTGATTTACATCATTCTTGAGCACATTTAGATACATAAAGATACATAAATAACTAGCTGTAATTACGCTTTTTTTATTCAATTTTAATTAATCTAATTGACAATGCCACTGCCTCCGTGGCCCACTACACGGTGCTCTGAGGCCCACCAGTGGGCCCACGACCCAGTGGTTGAGAATAGCTGCAGTAGATGATCATAGTAAAAGTGAATCCCCATTGATGGCTTCCAAATCCTTGTGTGGCTTCCACACCAAGTTCATTGGGTATGAAGTATAGCCAAAAACCTGTGGCCACGAATAACGTTTCTCATAAGCCCAGCTGAAGAGTTGTCTGTGTATTAGGGGAATGACACTCTGGTGCTCATTCATTGGACAAGGAGCTAATTGTGACAAATAGGGCTGGGACGGATCAGAAAACCCACGGATCGGATCGCGTGACGGATTTTGAGCCACGGATCACGGATTTTTCGGATCAGCAAAAATAAATAAATAGGCTATATCAGATTTTTTCTCTCAAAATTAGATTTTCGATTTGAATTTTTAATACTATTATACTTCTCTAACCATTTGTTGCCCTGCACAGCTCAAAAAATAATTTTTTCTCATGACACAATTTATGCTTTTACTCTGAAGGCAAAACAACCCAACTTCCTGTTTTAGGTGGCACTGCGCCTAACTTCCTGGTTGTTGCGTGCTAACGTAGTCACTTGACACGAGTAGGCTACAGACCAGACCGGGTGAGTCTGGAAACATAACGTTGATGCTACGTTATGCTACTCGGTGGCCCCACGTGTTGTTTTGTTGTTATGTGTCCAAGGCAACATTTCACCGTCCGGTGATATGTGTTCGTGAAACGTGTGCGCGTGTGTGTGTGTGTGTGTGCGTGTTGTGGCTCTCGTTATCTTGTGGAGCGCGCAACACGCTGCTCGCATTCCTGTGCTTTTTCAGAGTTGTTGAAATAAGTTTGCTGTCTTTAGTAGCCACTAGCCACAGCCTTCAGAGAGACTTTACAGCGAAGGGATGAGGAAGCTCACTTGTGCATGCCATTATGATGCCTGTCTGTGTCTGGCTGCGCTGCAGGCGTTATCATACACTAACGTTAAACGTTAAATTAAACGAAAGGGGGGGGGGGGGGGGGTCCGCGGACCACGACGTTCCGAACCGTGTGCCGAACCGTGGGGGCTGATCCGTACGGGTCACGGATTATCCGTGATCCGTCCCAGCCCTAGTGACAAACCAATGCCACATATCTGCATATTTTGGCACGAGCACATATTTATATACGGGGCATATTTATATTAGCCTGGTTAACCAGCCCGTCACGTGAACTCACATTTCATTTGGTTCTCCGTGACGGTCTGGCCCCGGCACCATGGGGGGGGGGGGGGGGGTTTAGCAGGGGCGGGAGCATGGGGGAGCGTAGTTGCCTTGACAGACAACTCCTTCAGCCAATCAGGGTCGGATACAGTCAAACCCAAATCCACTCGGGAGAATGGCAAAAACATATTTTCCGCCAAGAAACTCTGCGGTTGCGGCGATACTCCTGTACTTGTTTAATTGTTGTTATTGAGTCTATTTCTGCAATAACTGCACTTTATGGCTGTTTAAACTAGACAAACGCTGACATTACTCCTCGAGACGATCAGGCAAGGAGGTGGCCATTACTGTTTTGTTAGTGCAGTGCTAGTGGCGTTCCTGATTGGCCAACTTGCGCTGTCAATCACAGCTGATTGAGTCGCTGATTGGCTCTTCCGCTTCTGCTAAACCCTCCCCATGGCGCCGGGGCCAGACCGTCACGGAGAACGAAATGAAATGTGAGTTCACGTGACGGGCTGGTTTACCAGGCTATATTTATATACGGGGCATATTTATATACGGGGCATATAAACCAGGATTATGACCGTATTTCAATAGAGGCAACTAGCATATGATGCTATTAGTCACCTCGTATCCAAGCAAAGTGGATAAATCACTATACTAAGCACATGATACATTGTGCCTCTCCTCACTGCATCCGCTTAAAGACGAGGGACCCTGCAGGCACGTTAATGGTTCACTTGACTTCTCATTTGATGTGTGGGCATGTCCAGAGTCGCCCTGCTGTTCCCATCACCATATGGCACTATTGTTCAAGAGAACAGAAATGAGGCCTGGGCTAAGTGCAGCCGAGACGTATCACGGTGCTCTGCGTGACGCCCAGGGATATTTATTAAACCCTGTAGGACACATCATCTTCAAACTGTGTAGACTTAATCATGTGGGATGTCCCCTCCACCCAGTCACGCAGCGACGAGCACGGCAAAGAACATTCTCCGCTGTTCAAGGCGGCATATAAACTAACACACTATATATACTGCAGTGCACGCAGGAAAAATAAAGGCGCCATACTGGAACCAAAAATGGTTCTTCACAGTGATGCCATAAGAACCAGGGGCCAGTTGCACAAAGCACCTTATGTTAAGATTTTCCTTAGAGTCCGATTTAAGGTGTCCATAAAATAAATTTGGTTGCACAAAACACCCTTAAATCTTCTCCTTAACGTTAAACATTTTAAGGAAAACGTAAGCACAAGATTTAAGGGTGTTTTGTGCAGCCAAATCTATTTTATGGACACCTTAACTCTGACCCTAAGGACAATCTTAACCTAAGGTGCTTTGTGCAACCGGCCCCAGACCTTTCAAGAACCTTTGAATACAGAATCTGTTTTTTTGGCATTACAAGGTTTTGAATTCTTAGTTATTGGATGGTGATCTGATGGGATGCATGTAGAAAATAACCAAACCCCTCCACAGTATCTAGTGCGCAATTCCAAAATGAGGCTATAAGGACAGACGAACAAAAACACAATGCAGTCAAACTAAGCAAAGGAGTGCAGAAATAGTTCTTTGTGGAAGCAGCTGATGGAATTACTCAAAAGAACCACTTTAGATTCTAGTTTGCAGCTTTATGTTTGTGTTGCTGGATCAGGGAGAATGGGAATTGAATGAATGAATGAATGAATGAATGAATGGAAATGGGTTGAAAGCCAGTGAGTCACAGAATAATGGTTAAGTCAAGGACGTTACGCACAAGCGCAAAGTTGTAGACTTGTCTGCAACACAAAGACACTACTGTGTTTGACCAGGAGTAACTTTCAGCAAATCAGTATTTATTTATTTTTTCTCAAAGCATCCTCCTCAAACATGGAAGTGCACATCTTCAAATAGCTCCAGCAGTCTTTAAAGCCGTCCTGTTAGAATAACCTTGTGATGTCTTTCATGATGCAACCCTTTGTGTTATGTTGTCTTGGGTGTGTAGCGTTGGCGCCTGCATGCTGAGATGTTGCGTGTGTGATATTGAACACTGTTCCTCCCTTGGCGTCTCCCCCCTGGTTCTCTGTAGCGCTGTGAAGTGAAGCGTCGTGCGCTCTCCCTTCACTCCCCTCGCTAAGGATGTCTTCATCGCTCTGCTCCCCACCAAGGTCCCTCCTTTTGAGCATGGATGACTGAGGAGGCTCCCCCTCCCCAGAGACACGCTGCTGATTGTACCAAAGGATGAGAGAACCTCTTTGTCTCCAAACCTTTTACCTCCACGTCACCTTGCCTGATGAGACTCATTTCCTCCGCACTGATCCCTCTAAGAAGACTTCCTGGCTTCACAGGCTTTTGAGCACATTTGACAAAAGTGTGACTTTTCAAAAAAAAAAAAAATCTTCTGTGAATGAAGTGACTTATTCACTTAGGGTGGTCCGTGCAGGACTTTATTTTGTCCGGGAGGAGGGAGGGGTTCTCTGGTCCCCAACCACCGGGCCGGTAGGCTATAATATTATTAGAGGCTGTGTGTGGTAGTTGAAACATAGTTTCAAGTTTATGTTTATTTATGTTTGTAGTTAAAACAAAAACATAAATACTGTATAGGCTATACAGTACAACACAAAAGGCTGTTATTTACCCTTTGTCGCCACCTGGTGACTAAATATATATGTGACTAAAACCATTAAAATTGACAACCGGTCCGCGACTTTTTTTTTCCATGTCCGGTCCTTGGCACAAAAAAGGTTGGGAACCCCTGCTCTAGATTGTTTATGGCCAATTATCAAGTTCAAGTTTATTTGGCACTCCGGTTGTACAGGTACACACGTGTGACATTATTGTGCCAAGAAGCTCCACATTGACGTGGTGAAGAGCAGTAGTGCAGAGGTAAGAGGCCTGTCTGCGGTCCTGCTCGTTGCTCCACCCCCTCCGCCGATCTGGGGACTCTCACATGCCTCCTCTGCCTCTCACCTGACAGCGAGGAGTTTCACCGGCAGGACGTAGCGCTGCACGCCGAGGAACACGTTATCCCCCTCCGGCTGCGCTACTACAGCGAAGAGGACGCATACGCTTGTCTGGCTTCCCACCCGCGGACACGGCCAACTGTGTCTGCAGGGACGCCCGACCGAGCCGGAGGTAACAACGGGGCGCGAACCTGCAGCCCTTGTGTTGGTAGGCAAGGGAATACGCGCGCGACACCACCCGGACGCCCTCAGGACTTGATTCTATGAATACCTGCGCAGGCTAACTCGGGACAGGAGGCATGAGAGAAAGGGCAACAAAAACACAGCGAGGCACATAGCAGGAAATACACTGGCAGGCAGAGGATGAACTGTGTCAGAAGAGCTCCCTAGTCTCTACCATCCTGCCAACCCTTCGCTATATGCTTCCATTTATTTTTAACACAGCCCAATGTGACCATAAGTCCTGCTCTGACTTCAGGAAAATGCATTTAAATGGGCTATCATCTGTCATTCATAGCCTGTTTGCTTGTCTTTCGTAACATTTAAAGTTAATGTGTGTTGAATTTTCTGTGAGTATTTGCACTTACACTCTCCCCCAGTGTACAGCTTTCCATCAAAAGATGTAATGCTGTCCCCTGGTCTCATAAAGGTTATGATGCACAGCTCAGCAGTAAACCAGACGGGATCTCGCACATAATTTTAACTCCTACGTCTCATCTCTCAATAGAAGAAGGACAAGTGTCCGTCTGTCAGCAGAATTTTGTCCGGCCACAGCTATGCCATTCTACGTGCGATCGGGCTGAAACTTTCAGGAAGTGTAAAGAGCACAGGGGTGACCCGAAACAGCCAGATTTTTTTATTGGGTAATTGCCGTAATTACCTAATGATGTGATGTCACTCGAGCAATGATGTCATCAGTTATGTCATCAGTGATGATGCCATACCCCACGGTTCCACTAGTTATTACACATCAAAACAGAAAGCGGGATCACTTGTGCTGCGGTTTTCATTTTATTGTAGACTTTGTCGTCACAACCAATTTAACAACAATATATTGACAAGGAAAAAAACAAAAATCATTTTCTGCTCATTGAGTTTGCCTCGATACATTTTGGAAGCCAAATCTGATCACAATGAGGTGTAAAGCCTTCAATAAGTATACCTCTGTTTGGAGGTGTCATGTGACTATCGGTATGACTGTGACATTATCATATGTGTTATCTATAATTTTTTGTTAAACTGTTACGCCATGTCAAGGTTTCCTTTTCCCCTATTCCCCTCGTTCCAATTAGTCTGCCATGGAATTAAGTCCCAATTAAAATGTCTTGCCTATGTCTCATGTTCTGGAAAGATCTTGTTCTTGTAATATTTTCCTTGTTCTCAATTAATTTAGGGTCTTAGCATCTCCCTGATATCAAAAGTTTTGTGAATGTCATTTGGTTTGTCTGACCTTTCCAGTGCCAGTGAGTTGTGACAGACATTGAGCAGTACCTTTCAATGTGCTCTTAGCGCTAAGGGATTTGACACTGATCTTTGCTGCTCCACACAAAAGACTGTGAGACAGGCGATACATTTATGGGAATAGAAGAAATACATGTTTAGGAGCCCCTGAAAGCTGCCCGCGGGCATGGATCAAATGGATTTCTTCTCAGTGGGCCCGTTTCTCTAAACTTGGATGCAAACGAGAGGATGGGGAGCTGAAAGGGGGGAAATGAAATGCTAAATTCATATTATTTCTGTGACTTATTTTCCCTACATTGGAGTCCATAAAGTTAGTGGTGGGTAGGCTAGCTAGTCTGCTTTAATTGGCTGATGACTGGACTTAACACAATTAGAGAATGTCGAACTTTCACTGTTACCGCTCTACCTACAATACAGACAGTCTGTTACCGCTCTACCTACAATACAGACAGTCTGTTATCGCTCTACCTACAATACAGATAGTCTGTTACCTCTCTACCTACAATACAGACAGTCTGTTACCTCTCTACCTACAATACAGATAGTCTGTTACCTCTCTACCTACAATACAGACAGTCTGTTACCTCTCTACCTACAATACAGACAGTCTGTTACCTCTCTACCTACAATACAGACAGTCTGTTACCTCTCTACCTACAATACAGACAGTCTGTTACCTCTCTACCTACAATACAGACAGTCTGTTACCTCTCTACCTACAATACAGACAGTCTGTTACCTCTCTACCTACAATACAGACAGTCTGTTACCTCTCTACCTACAATACAGACAGTCTGTTACCTCTCTACCTACAATACAGATAGTCTGTTACCTCTCTACCTACAATACAGACAGTCTGTTATCTCTCTACCTACAATACAGATAGTCTGTTACCTCTCTACCTACAATACAGACAGTCTGTTACCTCTCTACCTACAATACAGATAGTCTGTTACCTCTCTACCTACAATACAGATAGTCATGGAACAAAATCTTATCTAAGGGTGCTTTTTCACTGGCGCCCCGGTACCGTTCTCAACCACACTTGTCCCCAAATTGACCGCAGTTTCAGAACGTTTGATGAGTGTGAACGTTGCGTTCCGTCTGGTTCCGCGCCCGGGCGCGCAACAGGGAACCGCCCGTGACAGGGTCCACTTGAAAAGGTGCACGCTTTAGCGTGCCCGGGCACAGAACACCTGCGAATGTGAACGCCAATCGTTCCGAACCACATAGACAACACACGGGCGAGGATACACTCCAGGCATAGTTGATGACGCAAGTGCACTCTGTTCTGTTCCCGAGTGCGGAAGAACATGTCACAACATGTGAGTGTTTGTGGCGCTGTTGCAATGTGTATTTTCGGGGACTGAACGGGAGTAGGCAGCTGTACCGCTCACCACCATTGTAGCGCTAAGCTACATAACTATCAGCGGTGGCTGTACCGCTCTTTGCAGGGCAAACAGATTGAAAATAAAACCATGTACATTCTAGTTTTGATATGGACAATATGACAAATGGCCTAAATTCTCAAAATGCTGGCATATCCCTTTAAGTATGTTGTATACATGTGCAAAAACTATTCAAAAGTTTCAGTCCTAAGAGGGAAGTGCTGTTGGCTTAATTACTGATAAAGAAAATATATGATTCCAAAAATAATTTCAGTGAGGTGCTGGTTTGAACCTATTAAGATATTCCAAAGGTGCAGACAACAGAACTGAGAGTTTTATAAATATAGAAATGCAACTGAAAACTTGTGAAATGACAGCTTGTGTACAGCCATATGCCAGGCTGATCGTTCTGATGTATTTCCAGAATTAACCACTAATTGGAGCTCTCTAGTATGCAGTCTATACAATCTTTTTTAGCGATAATTGGTTCACTCACTGTCGGGCCCTCGAATCCCGTATCTTTCTGTATGGAGTTCAAAGAAATGTAAGTGAGGTGGATTGGATGCTTTAAATTGTCCATAAGTGTGAGTGAGTGTGAGTAAATTGTCCATAAGTGTGAGTGAAGCTGTGTTCACACCAAGATATTTATTTTTCTCTCTGTCGCTTGATTCAACCCTTTGGAATCGCTCTGTCGCTCTGTTTAAATCGCTCATCAACAGGCACACGATTTGACGGACACGTGGGGGCTGTAACGTTAAGCAATGTCATGATGTTTGTCCACTACGAGCCACCGTCATTGTTTACAAGCTAAAGCCTATCAGCGTGCTCCTAATGCGAGCTCCATACCGGTAGGACAGACTTCACTTCATGTCAGCTGTCAGCCTGTCAATGCGGTTTGTTGCCACACAATAAACCAGCGGTTTGTTCCAAGCCAGTGTGATCCTTGACTCGCTCTCACATGGCAGCCAATCAGCGTTGAACAGGGAGCGACTGATGCCAGCATATTTTCGCTCGAGTTGGGATATTTCATCTGGGGCGACGAGCGTATTTTCTCCCTATCGCTCTGTCTCTGTCGCTCGGACGCCCAGCGATTTTTCTCCCAGGCGAATATACGCTCAATCCCTCGTTTGCATTGACTTTGTATGTAAACTCGACGCCAGCGAAAAACTTTAATAGGTCGGTGTGAACGCACCTTGAGTGTGAGTAAATTGTCCATAAGTATGAGTGAGTGTGTGAGAGGAGCAGGGCCGTGTGTGTGACAAGACAGCAAATATCAGCTTTTCATCTGCGTTTTCCTCTGTCCCGCCCTTCACTCCATATCAAACAGCATCAAAACGGGAAGAAAAGTCCACCTTCTGCTTAATTTGATGGACTGCCTGGCCCAGCTGACATTGACAAGTGGTGCGACTCTGCCCCTTGCACTGAAAAGTTATTTGAACTTTTATGCACACCTAAAAACCACTAGAAACATGCGACATGCGCGAAAACATCGTTTTGGTGGCGATGCATTTCCAGCTACTTTTCTCTGTGTGACCCCTGTGATGTTGCCCTGCATTCCCCCTAATGCATGCTGGGAGGCTCCACCTCCCCGCTACGCTGAATAGGACTAAGCGGATATGGAGAAATTCATGAATGAGATGCTTCCTTTAGATGAAGACCATTCACAAGAGTGCATATGTATGACATACTGTACATGTACTGTACTTCAGCTGTCTGTCTTCTGTCTAACTCTACAACTGAATCGGCCATCAAAATAGAATGAATAGAAAATATGTCCATAGCATAACACGGTTATTATGATACTCTAAATACCCTTGACACGCATCACACATGTACAATGTGACTGTGACTTTGTCATGTGATGCGTTGAGTGTAGTGTAAGTTCTCTGCATCACGGAAACAGCTGATATGCTGATAAGAGCTTCAGCACAAAGAGGACAAACTAGGGAGGAGTCTCGCTACACCTCTCAGTCACTCTCACAGCACAACAGAGAGGGAGGAGCCTCGCTACACCTCACAGTCTCTGTCACAGCACAACAGAGAGGGAGGAGCCTCGCTACACCTCTGTCTCTGTCACAGCACAACAGGGAGGCATGGAGAGGGAGGAGCCTCGCTACACCTCTCAGTCACTCTCACAGCACAACAGAGAGGGAGGAGCCTCGCTACACCTCTCAGTCTCTGTCACAGCACAACAGAGAGGGAGGAGCCTTGCTACACCTCTCAGTCTCTGTCACAGCACAACAGAGAGGCATGGAGAGGGAGGAGCCTCGCTACACCTCACAGTCACTGTCACAGCACAACAGAGAGGGAGGAGCCTCGCTACACCTCTCAGTCTCTGTCACAGCACAACAGAGAGGGAGGAGCCTCGCTACACCTCTGTCTCTGTCACAGCACAACAGAGAGGCATGGAGAGGGAGGAGCCTCGCTACACCTCACAGTCACTCTCACAGCACAACAGGGAGGCATGGAGAGGGAGGAGCCTCGCTACACCTCTCAGTCACTGTCACAGCACAACAGGGAGGCATGGAGAGGGAGGAGCCTCGCTACACCTCACAGTCTCTGTCACAGCACAACAACGAGGCATGGAGAGGGAGGAGCCTCGCTACACCTCTGTCTCTGTCACAGCACAACAGAGAGGGAGGAGCCTCACTACACCTCTGTCTCTGTCACAGCACAACAAGGAGGCATGGAGAGGGAGGAGCCTCGCTACACCTCACTGTCACAGCACAACAGAGAGGGAGGAGCCTCGCTACACCTCTCAGTCACTGTCACAGCACAACAGGGAGGCATGAAGAGGGAGGAGCCTCGCTACACCTCACAGTCACTCTCACAGCACAACAGAGAGGCATGGAGAGGGAGGAGCCTCGCTACACCTCTCTGTCTGTCACAGCACAACAGAGAGGGAGGAGCCTCGCTACACCTCTGTCTCTGTCACAGCACAACAGGGAGGCATGGAGAGGGAGGAGCCTCACTACACCTCACAGTCACAGCACAACAGAGAGGCATGGAGAGGGAGGAGCCTTGCTACACCTCACAGTCACATCACAACAGAGAGGCATGGAGAGGGAGGAGAATCAGAGGGAGGCAAATCAATAGCCAATTAAAAAATGCAGCTTTTGTAATATTTCACAAAAGAAGGCAGGCAGGAGCGTGTACCAATCAAAGTGTCAGCGCTGGAGAGGCTTTGTGTGCAAACAGAAACTAGATCAAAAGAAAGCTTGCCTTTCTAAAGGGACTGGGAGAATTCAGTTGCTTGGCAATTTTTAAATGCATTTGGTGGTTTGGCGGCTGTTCACTTCCTGCCCTGGTGACGTGGTGTGCAGCTCTGGCACAGACTCTCATGGGCAGCTGTTTGTCTGTGGGAGGTTTTGCAGGAAAGTTGCTACAAAGCTGTCTCAGTGTGCCAACACATTTTTCCTGTTTGCCATCATATCATAGTAGAAAATGTGCAGATATGTATTATTTCAAATATTTTAATGTATTAAGTAAAAATGCTGGTATGATGATAACACTATAACTCATGGTATGTTACCAAAGATACATGTTACATGTACACTAGCAAGAGTGAGTAATATTAAAGTATGTTTGAATACTACTACTACTACTACTACTACTATATATATATATATATATATATATATATATATATACGTAAGGGATAATGTATACTGAGCCGGTGATTACTGTGGAAATAATGACCGACAGGTGGATGATTTAGCCCGACGCGTAGCGGAGGGCTTAATATTCACCTGAAGGTCATTATTTCCCAGTAATCACCGCCTCAATATACATTATCCCGCTTAGAACACGGCCTACAACTAAATCATTCAATAATCTGACAAAAATAATTATTCAAATAGATTTTTTAATAGCGTTTTCAACACAAAGCGGTTTCATTCGTAATTGGCACACAAGACACCACAGCTGCAACTGGTTGGCCTAATTAGTAGTGTCTGCGGACAAAATGCTCTTATCAACTGATTAATCCAGGTGTGGCAGAGCAGCGGTCGGTTGTCGAGAAATAATGACCGGTGAATATTGTTGATTGACCAATCAGAATCGAGTATTCGAGAGAGCCGTGTTCTAAATATATATAGTTTCTACTTGTCTTTCAAGCATTCAGAGTAGTGGGACGGTGTATAACACATTTTGAAGATGTTCTTGTATGATTTGCTCAGTGAAGGCTTAGACAGCACAACGTAGCTAGAAAACATATGGTTGAAGCACAACAATCCAACAACCAATCTAGGCAGATGAGACAGCTGCTCTCTGGAGACATGCGTGCTGTCTCTCTGGAGACGTGCGTGCTGCCCTGAGTTTCTTGCCTCAGCCGATTTGTAGCAACAAGTAATCACAGCAATACCCACAGCATGCTCTAAAACAACTACAACCATCTACTGTGCTGTTACAGCAGGTTCAACATCAAATCCTCAGCAACAGCTCTTACACCTTCACATAAACCAGGCACGGAAAAAGGGTCAACATTTGAGCACTAGCTGCTGGAGATATTTACTGTGTAGGGAGGGAATATCACTGGAATAGCTGTTCCCTACACAGGGCAGATGAGATATTTACTGTGTAGGGAGGGAATATCACTGGAATAACTGATCCCTGCACAGGGCCCATGATCAGTTATATTTACTGTGTAGGGAGGGAATATCACTGGAATAGCTGTTCCCTACACAGGGCCCATGATCAGTTATATTTACTGTGTAGGGAGGGAATATCACTGGAATAGCTGTTCTCTACACAGGGCCCATGATCAGTTACTGTGTAGGGAGGGAATATTACTGGAATAGCTGTTCTCTACACAGGGCCCATTATCAGTTATATTTACTGTGTAGGGAGGGAATATCACTGGAATAGCTGTTCTCTACACAGGGCCCATGATCAGTTATATTTACTGTGTAGGGAGGGAATATCACTGGAATAGCTGTTCCCTACAGAGGGCCCATGATCAGTTATATTTACTGTGTAGGGAGGGAATATCACTGGAATAGCTGTTCTCTACACAGGGCCCATGATCAGTTATATTTACTGTGTAGGGAGGGAATATCACTGGAATAGCTGTTCTCTACACAGGGCCCATGATCAGTTATATTTACTGTGTAGGGAGGGAATATCACTGGAATAGCTGTTCTCTACACAGGGCCCATGATCAGTTATATTTACTGTGTAGGGAGGGAATATCACTGGAATAGCTGTTCTCTACACAGGGCCCATGATCAGTTATATTTACTGTGTAGGGAGGGAATATCACTGGAATAGCTGTTCTCTACACAGGGCCCATGATCAGTTATATTTACTGTGTAGGGAGGGAATATCACTGGAATAACTGTTCCCTACACAGGGCCCATGATCAGTTATATTTACTGTGTAGGGAGGGAATATCACTGGAATAGCTGTTCTCTACACAGGGCCCATGATCAGTTATATTTACTGTGTAGGGAGGGAATATCACTGGAATAACTGTTCCCTACACAGGGCCCATGATCAGTTATATTTACTGTGTAGGGAGGGAATATCACTGGAATAACTGTTCCCTACACAGGGCCCATGATCAGTTATATTTACTGTGTAGGGAGGGAGTATCACTGGAATAGCTGTTCCCTACACAGGGCCCATGATCAGTTATATTTACTGTGTAGGGAGGGAATATCACTGGAATAGCTGTTCTCTACACAGGGCCCATGATCAGTTATATTTACTGTGTAGGGAGGGAATATCACTGGAATAACTGTTCCCTACACAGGGCCCATGATCAGTTATATTTACTGTGTAGGGAGGGAATATCACTGGAATAACTGTTCCCTACACAGGGCCCATGATCAGTTATATTTACTGTGTAGGGAGGGAATATCACTGGAATAGCTGTTCTCTACACAGGGCCCATGATCAGTTATATTTACTGTGTAGGGAGGGAATATCACTGGAATAGCTGTTCCCTACACAGGGCCCATGATCAGTTATATTTACTGTGTAGGGAGGGAATAGTACTGGAATACTGTAGCTGATCCCTACACAGGGCCCATGAGCAGTTGGCTCCATGCATGGCTGCAGACGTGAGTGTGAATGGGTGAATGGGAGGTATTCATGTCAAAGTGCTTTGGGTAGTCGATAAATTATATAAAATGTGCTCTATACAGTCCATGTACCATTTACCATAGCTTGACCTCTGCTACAATAAGCTAATAAGCTTCAGGCAATCATTATGTTTCTAATGCTAAGCTAAGCAAACCAATGCATGTGCTGATGTGATAAGTGTAGGAGTCAATGTCCTGCAGTCTGTCACTGCGCTCATGGCAACACGCACATGAGGTCATTCTAGTGAGCAACCCAGACAAATGGACCCTTCATACCTGAATTAGTCAGCAGCTCAGCCACAAGCTGATGAAAAGAGTGATTATCATCTGGCATCGTCACATCACGTGCCAGCACAAGCAACACGGTGGGGTCGTAGTGTTCCTCCAGGGGGGTCGTAGTGTTACACCACCGGGGTCGTAGTGTTACACCAGGGGGGTCGTAGTGTTCCTCCAGGGGGGTCGTAGTGTTCCTCCAGGGGGGTCGTAGTGTTCCTCCAGGGGGGTCGTAGTGTTACACCAGGGGGGTTGTAGTGTTACACCAGGGGGGTCGTAGTGTTACACCAGGGGGGTCGTAGTGTTCCTCCAGGGGGGTCGTAGTGTTACACCAGGGGGGCCGTAGTGTTCCTCCAGGGGGGTCGTAGTGTTACACCAGGGGGGCCGTAGTGTTACACCAGGGGGGTTGTAGTGTTACACCAGGGGGGTCGTAGTGTTACACCAGGGGGGTTGTAGTGTTCCTCCAGGGGGGTCGTAGTGTTACACCAGGGGGGTCGTAGTGTTACACCAGGGGGGTTGTAGTGTTCCTCCAGGGGGGCCGTAGTGTTCCTCCAGGGGGGTCGTAGTGTTACACCAGGGGGGTTGTAGTGTTACACCAGGGGGGTCGTAGTGTTACACCAGGGGGGCCGTAGTGTTCCTCCAGGGGGGTCGTAGTGTTCCTCCAGGGGGGTCGTAGTGTTACACCAGGGGGGCCGTAGTGTTACACCAGGGGGGTTGTAGTGTTACACCAGGGGGGTCGTAGGGTTACACCAGGGGGGCCGTAGTGTTCCTCCAGGGGGGCCGTAGTGTTCCTCCAGGGGTCGTAGTGTTACACCAGGGGGGTTGTAGTGTTACACCAGGGGGGTCGTAGTGTTACACCAGGGGGGCCGTAGTGTTCCTCCAAGGGGGCCGTAGTGTTCCTCCAGGGGGGTCGTAGTGTTACACCAGGGGGGTCGTAGTGTTACACCAGGGGGGTCGTAGTGTTACACCAGGGGGGTCGTAGTGTTACACCAGGGGGGCCGTAGTGTTACACCAGGGGGGTCGTAGTGTTACACCAGGGGGGTCGTAGTGTTCCTCCAGGGGGGCCGTAGTGTTACACCAGGGGGGCCGTAGTGTTACACCAGGGGGGCCGTAGTGTTACACCAGGGGGGTCGTAGTGTTACACCAGGGGGGTCGTAGTGTTACACCAGGGGGGTCGTAGTGGGGGGAAAGTGGGAATGAAGATGCGTGAGAGACATGGATCAAGAGACGAAGGGGACCCACAGAGACTGCTTATGTAGGGCCCAGAATTTGGTGCTACGCCCCTACGTTTATGTATTGTCGCATTTCCAAAAGATGGATGACATTGCATTGTATCAAGATGTCTTTCTTCTGAACATATAGGGCAGATATCCTCTTGAAATGCGTGATACGCAGCATGATACGCAGCATGATACGCAGCATGATACACAGCATGATACGCAGCATGATACGCAGCATGATACGCAGCGTGATACGCAGCATGATACGCAGCGTGATACGCAGCATGATATGCAGCATGATATGCAGCGTGATACGCAGAATGATACACAGCATGATGATACGCAGCATGATACACAGCGTGATATGCAGCGTGATACGCAGCATGATATGCAGCAGCATGATACGCAGCGTGATACGCAGCATGATACACAGCATGATACACAGCATGACACGCAGCATGATACACAGCATGATACGCAGCATGATACGCAGCATGATACACAGCTTGACACGCAGCATGATACACAGCGTGATACGCAGCGTGATACGCAGCGTGATACGCAGCATGATACGCAGCATGATACGCAGCATGATACGCAGCATGATACGCAGCGTGATACGCAGCATGATACGCAGCGTGACACGCAGCATGATACGCAGCATGATACGCAGCGTGACACGCAGCGTGATACGCAGCGTGATACGCAGCGTGATACGCAGCGTGATACGCAGCATGATACGCAGCATGATACGCAGCATGATACGCAGCATGATATGCAGCGTGATACGCAGCATGATACGCAGCATGTTATGGGCTGCCAAAGCGAAAGCTTGCGACAGAGCTGAGGCTCCACCCAAATCAAATTAGGCCTGTAATGGAAAGTAGGTGCAGAGATGTGTGCAGCCTCCAGTGTGTCAAAGTCAATGTGTTTGTCAGATTGCCCCTGAACACAGTAACATGCTCCACAAATGATTCCTTGTTCCATATAATGAAGACTCTTTCAGCCGCCTCTCGCTGAGGGCTGCACTTTGCCCCAGAGCATATTCTTACTTGTTCTAACCTATTGTGACTGAATGACTGTGGAATAGAAACAGGCTCGCAACCTGACTCACAATTATAGGTGGGCTATTTCTGTCGGGACACGAGAGGTTGTCTCTGCCCTGTGTTTCTGCTGCACGTCTCTGCCCTGTGGTTCTGCTTGGCTGATCTTAAAGGAGGACTTACCCCCTAGATATGTCAGAACAGTGATTTGAAAATACCTATGGAAAAAACCAAGAAATGACATATGCTCTTGTCTATACTAAACTCTTTGGCTGTGTTCAAGTCAAGATTTTTTTCCGGAAATCGACGCCATTACAGTTTGCCTACTGCCTCAAAAATAATTTATTTGAGAGTCAAGTCAAGTCAAGTCAAGTTTATTTGTATAGCACATTTCATACACAGAGGCAATTCAAAGTGCTTCACATAAAATGGTTGACAGGAAAATAAAATAAAAGAAGAGAGTAAAACGGACATTTAAAAGCATCACAACAAAACTTAAAAAAAAAGAGTATAAAAAGTGTATTACAGGAAAATAAACCAAAAGAAGAAATAAAATGGACATTTAAAAGCATCACAACAAAACTTAAAAAAAAAGAGTATAAAAAAGTGCAATAGGCAGCAGGCGCAGCAGTTGCAGAAAGAGCTAAAACTTATAGAGGACTCATTGGGTTTGCATAGTAGCTGTCAGCAGTTAAAGGCGACGGTAAACATAAAAGTCTTTAGTCTATTTTTAAAAGTAAGTAAGGTTGGGGCAGATCTGAGGTCTTCAGGCAATTTGTTCCAGCTAGCAGAAGCATAGTGGGTAAATGCAGCCTTCCCGTGATTTGATTTGATCCTAGGGACAGTTAATAAGCTGGACCCTGTTGACCTATAAGAGTTCTAGATGGTTCGTAGCGTGGGAGCAATTCAGCTATGTATTTTGGGCCTAGGCCATTGAGTGATTTATAGACTAATAACAGTATTTTAAAATCTATTCTCTGACACACTGGCAACCAATGTAAGGACTTAAGAACTGGAGTGATATGATCAGCTTTCTTAGTCTTCGTTAGTACTCTAGCAGCAGCATTCTGGAGGGGCAATATCTTTATAAATATCAACAACTAGCCAACGCTGGTAGTCTGTATGTAAAGAGTGTTGCTCAAAATGGTTGAAAGTTATATCAATTTGGCCATTCAGTGGCGAACTAGAAATTTAATTATTTTTGTCCCATTTTGTCCCATGTGTGTGTGCGTGGCTTGTCTAAACTTACGTTAAAAGAGCCTCGCTGCTCGCAGCACACAGCACAGTGAGGAGGACAAACGCCCCGCTCTCAGCTTATGTAATCACAAAGCGAGATTTCTCCATTTCTCCATTCCCTCGTCCCATTTGCCATAAATCGCGCCATCAAATCCGTTTTTAATTTTCGTTTCTCCCTTTTCCATGATTCTTTGCAAAAGTTTTCCTCTCAGCGCAGTGCAGGCTGCGCCTCCTCCCTCCTGCCAGACCCCGGCTGGCGAAACAGCCTCCTCCTGCATGCATGGGGCGCTCTGTAACCTCACGGAGCAACAAACAAACACAGAGAAATAGCTGGTGTGCGATTTACAGTCTGAGATTGGGTACAGGATTGAGGGAATCCCGCATCTGTTTGCGAATGTGCGACTGGACAGGACGCTTTTCACAGTAGCTGAGTAGCCTGTCGGAGCGAGGTGAGTGCACAGCTGCAGATCTCTCCTCCTCCTCCCCCATTCAGTCTACTGCTGCGCGCGCCCCCGCGGGTGCATGAGAGCAGACTCTCCCGTTTGACTGGCCGGCAGAAAGTGCTTCCAAGTCGGACTGATAATATAAACAACATAATTAGAGCTTATCCAGGTAAGATATTAATAATGTAATGACACATTCAGTGATAAACTAACTATAATTAAGACATGTGCCAACTTTGACGACGTTTGGTTCAGTATTTTAAGAGCAAACAGATTTTTTTTTACTTCAGTTAGAGCCCTCTGGAGCCTGATATACTAAGTGAGGTTTTTCCATCTTGCCTAGTTGTATAGGCTTTGGAGATGCACCAGATGCACGCGCTAAACCCACCGTGACGTCAGGTTGTACCAAATATCCCATTCATTTGAGAAAAGAAAAAAAAGCAGTGTTCGACCCATAGAGGGCGCTTATGCCAGGTATGCTGCTGAAAAATGATACAAATGGTAAAATGGCAACAGTTTGGTGTCAAATGTGGAAATTCTGACCAGAATTCTTCACACATCACCCCCAAAGTCACATAATGGTTAAAAGCTGAAAAAAAGTGTTTTGGAGGTAAGTTCTCCTTTAAAGACAAACACACACACGGTGAGATTTGTCAACTCATTCACCATCCTGCTTTTTCCCCTCCAAGAATCGAAGGGGGGAGGAAAACCCTCAAAAGAAAAATCCCTTTAGGACAGATTCAATGATCCCTCCCCCCCCCCCCCCCGATAATGTCATCTTTTCCTGACACGTAATTGACCTTTCCAAAGTCCCAAGGACTCGAGAAAGTGGACCGAGGTTCTGCCGGGTACCAAGAGGTTCTGCCGGGTATCAAGAGGTTCTGCCGGGTACCAAGAGGTTCTGCCGGGTACCAAGCTTGTTCAACTGTTATTGGAGCACATGCGAAAAGGGACTTGGGAAATGATGTAACGGATTTACATTTCACTTGGATTTTTCACTCTTTCAAGAGAATCATATTATTACAGAAATAGTTCACTCACAAATGAAACTTCTGTCTGTCATCATCTACTCCCCCTCATGCCAGTTGAAACACAGGTGAAGTTTGTCCATATAACACACAGGAGAGAGGTCACCGTTGACAGTACAGTCGATGGTGATTGGTTTTCTCTCCAGTTGAACGAGATTGGTACCTGGAGCAAGAGGCCCATGCAGTCCACCTTTCATTTTCTTGCAGTGTGTCTGTTATAGAAGATTTGGTCTGCAGCATATTGGAATGGAATTGTAAAATGTCAAATTACTCTGCTGTCAGTAGGTTTTTTTTTAATTTTCACGGTATGAATCACTGTCATCTTTTTCTGATAAGTAATTTACATTTCACTTGAATTGTTCAGACTCTTTCAAGAATCAATTTATTCCCAGAATACAGTATAGGCATAACTTGACACGTTGTCTGGGGCTTATATTAACCATACATCTCTCACGCCAACCAGCAGCCATAACCTACCAATCTCTGACGACCAGGTGAACACATGCATCCACTTGTCTGAGCTGACATGAGGAAGTGCTAGCATGTGTGCAGATGAGAGCATAACACCGCTCTCTCAGCGTGATCCATTCACCCAGGTCAATTGTCTCTGAGTGACAGCTAGGCTGACGAATAGCGCACGTCAATGATGTCATTCCCAACATGATTCAGTTGTCCACTTATTCGTTTATTTACATGACAGCTGTACCCTAAGCTTCCATTTATCCCATGATGACGGGATCTGACCGTCACACGGCCGCAACGTCGTCAGCGCGACACACAACAGATTGGATTAGCGGATTAGCGTGCTAGAATTGCTAACGCGTTCAAACAACAACAACAACCGAACAACTGATTTCAACGCGGTTTGCACTATTAGAATCAACGTGACTTGTACTTGTAACGACGCTCAGAAGCTAAGCTCAGTGGCGTATTCAGCCCATATAGTGTCTCACGTACGTAGCCTAGCATGCTAAACCTGCATCTCTTACTTCAGCACCCTTGGTTAGGGTGACCAGACGTCCCCGATTTTCGGGGACAGTCCCCGATTTCGGTGCTCTGTCCCCGGCTGGAGCTGTCCCCGAAATTGTCCCCGATTTTGGCCACAAAGTCAAATAATAATACTGGCAAGAAACTCGATAACAGAGCATTTGTGGCACCACAAAAGCCTGTCATTGTGCATGTTGTGCAAAGTGCTGCCTGTGTGTGACAGAGTAGATCACAGAGTAGATGTTCTCCCTCTGCCCGTGCCGTGGTTTTCCCAGGACCCAGCCGCACGCAACTGAAGCCCCAGAGGTGGCGAACGAGAGGCGGAGTCTGCTTGCTGCTTTTGCTACCGTCCTTGTTTACCGGACCCCATTCAGCGGGTTATCCATCCCAGTTGTTTTGAATAGTTAAAAGTACAGTAAAACTATCTGGTAAGTAAGTGCAGTAACTAACTCAAAACGTTTTTGCAGAGAAGTCAGTAACGTTTTTATGTACACCAAACTCCATTGAAAAAAATGACAATTTTTAACATGATTGGCGATGGATCATTGTTATCTAGTCATTAGCCTACTGTTCCCTAAATTGGCCTTCAGCCATCAAAACTTTGATAACCCCTGGTTTAAATTAAACACAATAGGTCATATTTATCTCTAGATTACAATTTTAATCATTAAAATTGCCTTTTAGTATTAACATGATTTTTTAAATTATTTTGTCAGCATTTAACTCATTCTCTGCCAGGGTAATTTCGGTCTGTGTGCTCCCAGTGCCAGGATTTTGAGCATATTTCCTGATCTTCCAGGACCCACAGAATATTCTGTGCTAGGAATAAAATTACACAACATATCTCACAATAAAGCAGAGACTCTCTTCTTACCCCTTGTAAAAAACTGAAACTCTCCCATGCTTCCTTGTTTAGTTACAAGCAGTGGAAGTTAGCTTGTTTTCACTAAAAATGCCCTCCTTTGGACAGAAATATGAGAAAAAGAGGTTTTTATTGAAGGACACCGTTTCAAGCAGAACTCTCTTTTGAGCCTTTTATTTTTTGCCTCAGTGACACATCAGACATAATACAGTATTTGTTTTCCCAAATAAATAAATAAAAAATAAAAAATAAGAGAATGTATTTTACAGTTGCCATGTGGATTTTTAGCTTAGCTTGATAAAAGCATAAACAAATGGAACGAACCCTTATGTGGTCACACTCACACACTCTCTCTCTCTCTCTCTCTCTCACACACACACACACACACACACACACACACACACACACACACACACACACACACACACACACAGGAATAACGAGTGCTGTAACGTTACCTGCTGTCACGTTACCTCTCATAACTAACGTTAGCACAGAAGATCACACAATAGCTACGTTAGTGCTGTAAACTTTGAAATGTTTATGTGACACATGTTTCGCCTTGGTTGCTGGGGACGGGTGTGTGACGCGGTTTGACGCGTTTGACGTATCCATGTGATTCCCCCTCCCTTGAGTGTGAAGGGAGCTCTCCCTTGAGAGGGAGAGCTGGCAAGAGGAAACGTGAAGCGAGTCATGCCGGCGGCATAAGTTATAAACAATGCGTGACAATTATACTCGAATGTTGTGTGTGTGATCATTTCATCTCAAACGCGATACAAAAAATAGGCTACTTTTTACCAGCGTCATCGCTCTCTCCAAGTGGCACTCATTTCTCCTCCTCCGATTCATCTGTGTCAGACCAGAACGCTGTGAGGGGAGCCCTTGTCGCCATGGCGCTCCGTCGTGGAGCAATAACAAAAACGCTGGCGTCTTCCTCGCCATCGTCGCCAGCTGAGAACTCTGGATCGGACTCTGTTTCGACCACAGGCTCCACCCATAAATACTAAACTAGCGGGTTCCTTTTATCAGTTTGACTTGAAACAATGTCACAGGCTGGGAAAGTGTCTGATGTAATGTAAACAGCCAAAACATGAAAGTACGTCCGAGTACGTCTTTGGCACAGAACGCCATTGTTAAAAGTACGTCCGGGTACGTCTTTGGCAGAGAATGAGTTAATATTAAATTAGCAGTTAATATGGTCATGTGGCCATTGAATACTTGAAACTGGTGAGCGACACCCTAAACTCAAGGAAAGTGTTTACTGAGGTAATAAATCACTACTGTAATGTTTTTGTTTTGTGTAAATAAATTATCCACCAGTTGGTGAGGTCAAAGAGAGAAGTTGTCCCTCTCTTCCTGCCACTCTACACAATACACCAGTAGCCTATTTCCCATGAATTACCTAGGCTGTCTAATTTGTGGTAAAATGTGCCAGATAACTAGTAACCATTGTAAACTGCTTCTTTTTCAATTGTTTCAAAATCACAAAGTTCTTCATAGATCTAGCCTCTTACTTTTGCTCTCAAAGTGCACCAGATTTATGCATTTTACTGTAAAATGTACACAATTTTCTAAAAGCCGAGGGGGAACAGCCCCCCCTGGGCCCCCCTAGCGGACCAGAAAATGTCCCCGATTTTCATTTGAGAAATCTGGTCACCTTACCCTTGGTGTAATTTTTATTTAGAACTTTCTGTCTGCGGCATATTGGAATGGAATTTGCCAAATCGCTCAGCAGTCATAATCATAAAACAGTTGATCGTGCACATTAGAGTTTAGCAGCCGCTGGCAGTGATTTGATGGGTTGGCCTGTCAATCTTTCAATCTCTTATCCTCGTAAATAACTGGGTATTCTGAAAAACACTTAATTTGCCACTTTCATTTAGCATAATAATGTAACAGTTTTGTCGAAAAGAATGGATATGCATGCGTGTGCATCACCTCCCGGGCTGTGTGAGTTTGGGGAATGTTGTGCTTTGTCAGCATTGAGTTGAATTGCAAATGAATCATCTCAGTATTAACAAAACACTGGATTTTTCAGGAGCTTATACTTTATAAAAAATATATATATATGAGTGGGTTTGCACATAGCGTACAGTATATTCCTGTCAGGAAAAGGGTGACATGAACTTTCACATAGACGTTTTTCCAGTGAGATATTATGCAAAATATGCTACCAAGCCTGCTGCCTAGCTGCCACATGTCTGCTAACAGTCAGGGTGACTGAAGATGAACTTTTTTTTTTCCAACATTGTATTTATTGTTTTCAATTAACAGATTTACAAATTACAATACAAACATCCCATACATATCCCACCTCCCTCCCCTCCCCACAATAGCACAACAGAAAAACAAACAAACAAACAAAACAAAAAGACACACCGACATACAGACCATGATTCTCCTGGGGGCTGACTAATTTAACTTACACTTTTTCAGTTAGATCTTGACTCATGTACAGGTACATAGAATGGAATATAGAGAGCAAATGGAATAAAGAAGCGAAGAAAAATGCAGATGAAAACAGAAACAGTCCATCTTTCAAACAGTCCCAGGCGCTTCCATCATGTCGGCCACATCTGTCCTCTCTAGATAACAAATGAAAGGGCCCCAAATGCTGTCAAACAATTCCTGTTTACCCCTGATGATATATGTGATTTTTTCTAAGGGCAGCGTTGTTGTTAACTCAGAAATAATCCATCTCCTGATCCCCGGCCTACCAACCTGTTTCCAAGTTACGGCAATAACTCTTTTGGCCAACAGTAAACCTATATCCAAAAACCTTTTCTGTCTCCTTCTGATGTTAAAATTAAGTGGGTATAATCCTAAAACAAAGAGCTTTGGATCTAAAGGTATTTGTATGGACAAAATATCTTGGATACACTTTCTTACTGCATCCCAAAATGTTTTGATTTGGCTACACTGCCATAGACAGTGGAAAAGTGTACCTTTTCGAGATGAACCTTTTTAAACAAAGTAGCTCAAACTCCTATTTTTGATCCTTTAACTACACTTTGTTTTGTCCTCACAATCCCCAACAGATGACCAGAAATCCTGGCACTTAATACACCTAACAATGTATTTGGTTCGTATATGTAAAACAGCTCATTTAAAAGGCCCAGCTGTCAATATGGATTATTGTGTCAGTGTCAGGCATGTTTCCCCATTCTGAGTGTGATTAACGAATCATAGACCATGGACCTCCGTAATTCAGCCAACCTTGAAAGTGCTGTAAGTCCCTGGTTTCTAAAGAGCAAATATCCTCCATCTTGAGCCTAATCCTGGTGCAAACAGACTGCAGTCAGGGGGAACCGCATTCAATTTGCCGTTTGCCCTGATTTTAACTCTCCGACTATTTTCAGTGTTCCGTGTGAGCTGCAGGCCTTCGAGATTCATTTGAGCTTCTCCAATATGTGATGCTGACCTGGTAGAGATGCAATAAGACACTTTAAATCACATTTTTTACGTACTTGTGCAGAAATGACATTATCAAAGTCCTGGAAATGGGCTTTTCTACAGCACAGTACGCAGAGAGATGGGAGTTTATAAAGGCTTATGGACGTTTCAC
Source organism: Poromitra crassiceps (assembly GCF_964638095.1). Classification (NCBI taxonomy): domain Eukaryota; kingdom Metazoa; phylum Chordata; class Actinopteri; order Beryciformes; family Melamphaidae; genus Poromitra; species Poromitra crassiceps. The sequence continues at coordinate 17,622,362 of NC_139650.1, read as the reverse complement.
TTGATAGTTTCAGATATTTAGGGATGCACGATATTGATTTTTTTTGGGGGGCAGATATCTGATATGCCGATATTTTCAAACTCTTTTGACGCAGTGATAGCGCTGTAGCCACATGGCAAGAAGGTCCTGGGTTTGATTCCCACCGGGACGCTGTGGTGCTGGGGGCGTGTCCCCCGCATGTCTTCAGTGCCTGGTGCCCATGTGGGGCTATCTTGTGGAAAGGGCCATTCTGCGTGGAGTTTGCATGTTCTCCCTGTGTTCTCCTGGGGTTCCCTCCGCGGGTTTTAGAGTTCGTTGCTACTCTGGCCTAACACAGTGTATGCTACTAATGCTACTCTGGCCTAACACACAGTGTATGCTACTAATGCTACTCTGGCCTAACACACAGTGTATGCTACTAATGCTACTCTGGCCTAACACACAGTGTATGCTACTAATGCTACTCTGGCCTAACACAGTGTATGCTACTAATGCTACTCTGGTCTAACACACAGTGTATGCTACTAATGCTACTCTGGCCTAACACACAGTGTATGCTACTAATGCTACTCTGGCCTAACACAGTGTATGCTACTAATGCTACTCTGGCCTAACACAGTGTATGCTACTAATGCTACTCTGGCCTAACACAGTGTATGCTACTAATGCTACTCTGGCCTAACACACAGTGTATGCTACTAATGCTACTCTGGCCTAACACAGTGTATGCTACTAATGCTACTCTGGCCTAACACAGTGTATGCTACTAATGCTACTCTGGCCTAACACAGTGTATGCTACTAATGCTACTCTGGCCTAACACAGTGTATGCTACTAATGCTACTCTGGCCTAACACACAGTGTATGCTACTAATGCTACTCTGGCCTAACACACAGTGTATGCTACTAATGCTACTCTGGCCTAACACAGTGTATGCTACTAATGCTACTCTGGCCTAACACACAGTGTATGCTACTAATGCTACTCTGGCCTAACACACAGTGTATGCTACTAATGCTACTCTGGCCTAACACAGTGTATGCTACTGATGAGGATCATGTTCTGCACACTTCTCTCTGGAACAACAACAGAGAATGTAATGATGTGTGTGTGTGGGACACTGATGGCACCGGGCTGCTGTCATTTTCATGTTCAACCCGTAATATTTAATGTGCAAAACAATGGGAGTGAAAATTATTCTTGTGATGTTTCACTCCGGCTCTGAAATGAGTGTGGGGAAGTGGAGTCTGGCCACGTGTAACTGCACAGCCTGCAAATGATGCTAGCATATCTATGAGTGACATGACAGTATTTACGTAGTGAAAACACACACACACACACACACACACACACACACACACACACACACACACTAGCACACACATGCACACACATTCATTCACTCACACACAAACTTGTCGGCAGAATAAAATGTCGGCATTATACCTTTCTGCAATCCACTGAAACGCAGAATATCAACATTTCTGAGAGCAGACTGCGACGTGTATATGAATGTTATACGTTATAGAGCAGACTGCGACGTGTATATGAATGTTATACGTTATAGAGCAGACTGTGACGTGTATATGAATGTTATACGTTATAGAGCAGACTGTGACGTGTATATGAATGTTATACGTTATAGAGCAGACTGTGACGTGTATATGAATGTTATACGTTATAGAGCAGACTGCGACGTGTATATGAATGTTATACGTTATAGAGCAGACTGTGACGTGTATATGAATGTTATACGTTATAGAGCAGACTGTGACGTGTATATGAATGTTATACGTTATAGAGCAGACTGTGACGTGTATATGAATGTTATACGTTATAGAGCAGACTGTGACGTGTATATGAATGTTATACGTTATAGAGCAGACTGTGACGTGTATATGAATGTTATACGTCATAGAGCAGACTGTGACGTGTATATGAATGTTATACGTTATAGAGCAGACTGTGACGTGTATATGAATGTTATACGTTATAGAGCAGACTGCGACGTGTATATGAATGTTATACGTCATAGAGCAGACTGTGACGTGTATATGAATGTTATACGTTATAGAGCAGACTGTGACGTGTATATGAATGTTATACGTTATAGAGCAGACTGTGACGTGTATATGAATGTTATACGTTATAGAGCAGACTGTGACGTGTATATGAATGTTATACGTTATAGAGCAGACTGTGACGTGTATATGAATGTTATACGTTATAGAGCAGACTGTGACGTGTATATGAATGTTATACGTTATAGAGCAGACTGTGACGTGTATATTAATGTTATACGTTATAGAGCAGACTGTGACGTGTATATGAATGTTATACGTTATAGAGCAGACTGCGACGTGTATATTAATGTTATACGTTATAGAGCAGACTGCGACGTGTATATGAATGTTATACGTCATAGAGCAGACTGTGACGTGTATATGAATGTTATACGTTATAGAGCAGACTGTGACGTGTATATGAATGTTATACGTTATAGAGCAGACTGTGACGTGTATATGAATGTTATACGTTATAGAGCAGACTGTGACGTGTATATTAATGTTATACGTTATAGAGCAGACTGCGACGTGTATATGAATGTTATACGTTATAGAGCAGACTGTGACGTGTATATGAATGGTATACGTTATAGAGCAGACTGTGACGTGTATATGAATGTTATACGTTATAGAGCAGACTGTGACGTGTATATGAATGTTATACGTCATAGAGCAGACTGTGACGTGTATATGAATGTTATACGTTATAGAGCAGACTGTGACGTGTATATGAATGTTATACGTTATAGAGCAGACTGTGACGTGTATATGAATGTTATACGTCATAGAGCAGACTGTGACGTGTATATGAATGTTATACGTTATAGAGCAGACTGTGACGTGTAGTGACGTGTATATGAATGTTATACGTCATAGAGCAGACTCTGATGTTTATATTAACGTTAGGCTATACATCATAGAGCAGATGGACGTGTATATTAACTCATTCACCGCCAAAGACGTCTTTGACGTGTTATCAGCAATGGCCTTCCCCGCCAAGGACGTGTTTGACGTGTTTTTGTTTTTATTGGTGCAGCGCCTGCAGCAAACACTTGCCCAGCCTGTCACACAGACACAGGTCCCTGCCTTCAAAGGGTAGCCGACAGCACGCGATCAAACACATACCGCAGCTGTTGTTTTGAAATTGAGCGAGAGGAAAAGCAGCAAAACGGGTAACGCTTCCTTGTGCAGACAGGAGAAACTACATTGAAACGCCCTCGGCGCGCTGCACGAGCTGGAGTCGCCTTCCTCTGTGCCAGCCATGAGAAAACGGGAGAAAGTAATCAAGAGATGTGTTTGATCATCGGAGGAATGAGGAAATGATCGATCAGTTTGCGAGGGCGGTGAGGACGTGTTGAATAGCCGAGGGGAAAACGGGAACGATCAAATAGCAGAGTTGATATGACAGGGACGAGGACGAGGACCAGAACAAATCAAAAATAAACACAGGAACAGCTAGGCAGCAGCGGGCAGAAGGCACTCACAGCAGCCCGCTGTCCTTCTCAAGAGCTCTTCAGTTGGTTCATGAAATCGCTGGGCTGCGTGCCCTCCAGTGTGAGATACATCTAATTGCAGCGCCGCAGAGCCAGCTGGCTACGCCTCTTGACACGGTCTGGCTACGCCTCTTGACACGGTCTGGCTACGCCTCTTGACACGGTCTGGTATACCCATCACCCTTCAAAATAAAATACTCGTTATTTTTCTCTTGATTTAAAGAATTACAAGAACAATTATGCTTTCTATCTTCCACACTGAGCGTAGTTAGGCTCGTTTTCAACTCACCCAACACATTTTGTTTTTCATACTGTATATTTTATGGATTTGGAAAATGTTTCTAAATCATTTTTAAAGGTTGTAGACAGAGTAGAGTTTTGCTATACAGTATTTACATTTCTGTATAAAATATTTGGTCAAAATAATTACATTGTTCATTAAAAATTAAATTTTTTTACCTTCAATGAATATTCAAAATTTGACAGTTTCAAGTATAAATGGTGGTAGTGCATCAATGCTATATTTAATCCATAAATAAAAATAAATAATATAAAAATAAATAAATAAATACATACATAAATACAAAATAAATGAATAAATAAAAATAAATAAATAATAGGCTACAAAAAAATAAAAATAAAAATACATAGCTAAAAAAAAAAATCAATAAAGTCTCTGCCTTTATACACTGTTCTCAAACTTTTTCATGTCAAGGTCCCCTAAACTAAAACAAATTAGACCACATGGACCCTCATTCGATCATATTTGATCAGGGTCCCCCATCTGATATTAGATGTTTTATTAGGAGATAGTGTGTGGCACCCATGGCCAACATTCTGTCATTGTCAACACAAAAACAGCCCTATATTGCAGCAGACAGACAGACAGACAGACAGACAGACAGACAGACGGGGATCACAGACAAAGCTGTCTGTAGCAGGGCTGAGCAAGTGGACCTGGCTGAAATATCAGTTCTGGAATGAAGGTGAGTAACGTTATTTCGGTATGTTTTATGTTTGTCATTTTTATGTTGTCCTCTCCATGTGGCCATGCTTGCAAACTTATATCAGCTATAACAGATGTGTATGTTACATTAATGTGCTTTCAACAGGTAGACAGACAGTCAATATCCTACTTTCTGACTTTCTGTCTGTCTGCTCGACTGTCTCACGGTCTGCCTGTCTACCTGACTGACTGTTGTCAGACTGACTGCCTGTCTACCTGTCTGTCTGTCTGCCTGACTGTCTCACTGTCTGCCTGTCTACCTGACTGTCAGTGTCTGAACTGACTGTGTGTTTCACTGTCTGTCTACCTGACTGACTGATGTCTGTCTGTCACTGACTGACTGACTGTCTGTCAGACTGTCTACCTGACTGACTGACCGACCGTCTGTCTGTCTAATTGTCTGCCTGACTGTCTCACTGTCTGCCTGTCTATCAGACTGACTGCCTGTCTACCTGACTGTCTGTCTACCTGACTGACCGTCTGTCTGTCTCACTGTCTGCCTGACTCTCTCACTGTCTGCCTGTCTACCTGACTGACTGTCTCACTGTCTGCCTGTCCCACTGTCTGTCAGTGTCTGAACTGACTGTGTGTTTCACTGTCTGCCTGTCTACCTGACTGACTGATGTCTGTCTGCCACTGACTGACTGACTGACTGACTGACTGACTGTCACACTGGATGTTATGTAATTTAGTGTATAGCTTTGTTGCTTTGAATTTGACATTAGGCCAGGCATGACAATCAAGGCCTCTTTTAGGGCTGTGACGTCTGACCCCTTTTGTTTTTGACCATCCTTAGTCGCCAGCTTTCTGCACCGCCCAGCCATGTCATGGTCTTCGTCACCAGTGTCCGGGCCGGCCTCCTGAAAGGTTCCGCCTGTGTCGTTGGTGTCCGGGCCATCGTCCAGGGTTGCTCCACCCTTCGGCCCTGACAACAATGTAAATCCCTCTCTGTGTGTGTGTGTGTGTGTGTGTGTGTGTGTGTGTGTGTGTGTGTGTGTGTGTGTGTGTGTGTGTGTGTGTGTGTGTGTGTGTAAAATGCATCGGCAGTTGAGGGCTCTTGGTTGCTGTGTATTCAGCTCCAATCCTCGACTACAGTGATTAAACTTTCAGAATAAACGACGCCAGTTTTGCTGGGTCAACTACATCTCTGCTCTTCTTTGCCATCCCTACATTACATAGGCCAGAGGGTTCAGTCAGAAGAGCCAAGGGCTTGTCTCCCCCTCATATTCAATATCTGATCACCACTGTCACAATCACTGATGACAGCATCTTTCTCATTTTGAGGAATAACTATGATGTTGCATGCCATGTCTGGGCCGTCTCCCAGAGTAAGTAGAATGACAAAAAAATGTGCACGTGTGTTCAGGGGGAGGTCCTGAACTAGTGTCACAGTGTCACAGCCCTAAAAGAGGCCTTGATTGTCATGCCTGGCCTAATGTCAAATTCAAAGCAACAAAGCTATACACTAAATTACATAACATCCAGTGTGACAGTCAGTCAGTCAGTCAGTCAGTGGCAGACAGACATCAGTCAGTCAGGTAGACAGGCAGACAGTGAAACACACAGTCAGTTCAGACACTGACAGACAGTGGGACAGGCAGACAGTCAGGCAGACAGTGAGACAGTCAGTCAGGTAGACAGGCAGACAGTGAGAGAGTCAGGCAGACAGTGAGACAGACAGACGGTCAGTCAGGTAGACAGACAGTCAGGTAGACAGGCAGTCAGTCTGATAGACAGGCAGACAGTGAGACAGTCAGGCAGACAATTAGACAGACAGACGGTCGGTCAGTCAGTCAGTCAGGTCGACAGTCTGACAGACATCAGTCAGTCAGGTAGACAGACAGTGAAACACACAGTCAGTTCAGACACTGACAGTCAGGTAGACAGGCAGACAGTGAGACAGTCAGGCAGACAGACAGACAGGTAGACAGGCAGTCAGTCTGACAACAGTCATTCAGGTAGACAGGCAGACAGTGAGACAGTCGAGCAGACAGACAGAAAGTCAGAAAGTAGGATATTGACTGTCTGTCTACCTGTTGAAAGCACATTAATGTAACATACACATCTGTTATAGCTGATATAAGTTTGCAAGCATGGCCACATGGAGAGGACAACATAAAAATGACAAACATAAAACATACCGAAATAACGTTACTCACCTTCATTCCAGAACTGATATTTCAGCCAGGTCCACTTGCTCAGCCCTGCTACAGACAGCTTTGTCTGTGATCCCCGTCTGTCTGTCTGTCTGTCTGTCTGTCTGCTGCAATATAGGGCTGTTTTTGTGTTGACAATGACAGAATGTTGGCCATGGGTGCCACACACTATCTCCTAATAAAACATCTAATATCAGATGGGGGACCCTGATCAAATATGATCGAATGAGGGTCCATGTGGTCTAATTTGTTTTAGTTTAGGGGACCTTGACATGAAAAAGTTTGAGAACAGTGTATAAAGGCAGAGACTTTATTGATTATTTTTTTTTAGCTATGTATTTTTATTTTTTATTTTTTGTAGCCTATTATTTATTTATTTTTATTTATTCATTTATTTTGTATTTATGTATGTATGTATTTATTTATTTATTTTTATATTATTTATTTTTATTTATGCATTAAATATAGCATTGATGCACTACCACCATTTATACTTGAAACTGTCAAATTTTGAATATTCATTGAAGGTAAAATTTTTTAATTTTTAATGAACAATGTAATTATTTTGACCAAATATTTTATACAGAAATGTAAATACTGTATAGCAAAACTCTACTCTGTCTACAACCTTTAAAAATGATTTAGAAACATTTTCCAAATCCATAAAATATACAGTATGAAAAACAAAATGTGTTGGGTGAGTTGAAAACGAGCCTAACTACGCTCAGTGTGGAAGATAGAAAGCATAATTGTTCTTGTAATTCTTTAAATCAAGAGAAAAATAACGAGTATTTTATTTTGAAGGGTGATGTGTATACTAGGGGTGTCACAATATATCGTCCCACGAAATTTCGCGATAGTAAAACGTCACGATATGTATCGTTGAGATGAAATCTCATATCGTGAAAAAAAAAAAAAAAAAAAAAAAATTCTTCAAAAATAGACAAAGAAACGTCTTTGTTTGTTGAAGTTCAATGTGTGGAAAGTAGTTCAGTTGAACAAGTCTCTGAAGAGACACATGAGAAGTTATACAGGAGAGAAACCATTCAATTGAGTTTCTGGCAAAACTGTTTACTTGACAGGAAAAACTGAAGATGCATAAAAAATAGACTAAGAAAAGTCTTGTTGTTTGAGTTTGAAGAAAAACTGAAGATGCATAATGAGAATTTATACTGCTGAGAAACCTTTTAGTTCAAAGTAAATCTAAGTGACGGTGTAACTCATTCTATTTCAAGATAAGCCTTATCTCCAATCTCATGTTTTTTCTAGTTGTTATTGTAATAACAATTTCCCACAACAGCATGTTTTGTATTTGTGCATTTCAAATAAAATACTACTTTTCCAGTCATATATTGTCATTATTCAAGTTTAAAAAAATATTGTTAAAATCGTATCGTATCGTATCGTTATCGTGAACCCAGTATCGTGATACGTATCGTATCGTGAACTGAGTGTATCGTGACACCCCTAGTGTATACCAGACCATGTCAAGAGGCGTAGCCAGACCGTGTCAAGAGGCGTAGCCAGACCGTGTCAAGAGGCGTAGCCAGCTGGCTCTGCGGCGCTGCAATTAGATGATGTTGTCCAGTGTTGCTCCTGGCCAATCCCAGCGCCACAGGGCGTGGTTATTGCTTATCCTATGTTGGGTTAGAAATCTAAAAGGGGGATCGTGTGTGTGTGTGTGTGTGTGTGTGTGTGTGTGTGTGTCTGTCTGTCTGTCTGTCTGTCTGTCTGTCTGTCGGTGTGTCTGTCTGTCTGTCTGTCTGTCTGCACACTCACACCGAGTAAACTGTATTGTTGAATGTAAAAAAAAAGCACTTCATGTGTGTATATATATATATATATATATATATATATTTTTTTTTGTCATTTGTGTCCTAACGAATAATATTTACATGTCTGATGTCAATACAGTTCAAAATAAAAGAATTGAGAGTGAGTTATGCCTGAGATTGTGCCCTTTTACAAAAATGCTTTTTTCTCCCTTTTCTCTTCACAGACAGGCTTTTTTGGTGAACATGGGGTGTATAAAAAGGGTTATAAGTAGAGTACAGAACATGCTAAAAGCTAACTTTCTTTTTGGGGATGAAAGTAGAGACTTAGATCTTCATTTCGAGGTATTGGACATCACTGTAGTCCTAGTACAGAATTTACTGTGGGTCTTGAAAGATGACCAAACATTATGGAAATACTTGGCCTGTGCCAAAAATGCCAGTCAGATATTGGCAGTGAATGAGTTAACGTTATATGTCGCAGACTGTGACGTGTATATTAACGTTATACGTCATAGAGCAGACTGTGACATGTATATTAACGTTATACGTCATAGAGCAGACTGTGACGTGTATATTAACGTTATACGTCATCTGCAGAGCACACAGTATGACACAAGTCTTTTCAGTGGTTGATACTGCAGAGCACACAGTATGACACAAGTCTTTTCAGTGGTTGATACTGCAGAGCACACAGTATGACACAAGTCTTTTCAGTGGTGCATACTGCAGAGCACACAGTATGACACAAGTCTTTTCAGTGGTTGATACTGCAGAGCACACAGTATGACACAAGTCTTTTCAGTGGTTCATACTGCAGAGCACACAGTATGACACAAGTCTTTTCAGTGGTTCATACTGCAGAGCACACAGTATGACACAAGTCTTTTCAGTGGTTCATACTGCAGAGCACACAGTATGACACAAGTCTCTTCAGTGGTTCATACTGCAGAGCACACAGTATGACACAAGTCTTTTCAGTGGTTCATACTGCAGAGCACACAGTATGACACAAGTCTTTTCAGTGGTGCATACTGCAGAGCACACAGTATGACACAAGTCTTTTCAGTGGTTCATACTGCAGAGCACACAGTATGACACAAGTCTTTTCAGTGGTTCATACTGCAGAGCACAAGTCTTTTCAGTGGTTCATACTGCAGAGCACACAGTATGACACAAGTCTTTTCAGTGGTTCATACTGCAGAGCACACAGTATGACACAAGTCTTTTCAGTGGTTCATACTGCAGAGCACACAGTATGACACAAGTCTTTTCAGTGGTTCATACTGCAGAGCACACAGTATGACACAAGTCTTTTCAGTGGTTCATACTGCAGAGCACACAGTATGACACAAGTCTTTTCAGTGGTTCATACTGCAGAGCACACAGTATGACACAAGTGCTTTACTTGCCTATAACAAGACCTGCAACACATAAATCAAAGAGTAAACCAGGACTTTACAGCACATCCTTTGTGAATGCTCATCTTCCACTTTACTATCTATTCTATATGAGTGTACAGTATGGAACATTAGAAGCCATTATACTGTGCTATTATTATGAGTAGACCAGACGAAAAAATGAATGCAAATTTTAACGACTAGTCTAGCAGTGAAAAACATCCTTGAAATAAATTGCCCCATGTCCAGAAGCAAAAGCTTCAGAATTAATTGAGGCTGTTTGGCAATCTGCTGAGTGTGAAGTGTCAAGTAGAAAATGGGATTTTTGCTGGTTATTTGAATGAAATACAGTCGCTGCTATGACAAAGACTCTGAACTGTCTGAACTGACTATTCAAAGATGCAATTGTCAAGAGAAGACATTTCAACAGCTGTGAATAGCACAGACAAACTTGTAATCTGACCTGACAGAAGATGCATTTGCAGTGTTGAATATTTAAAGAATATTAGAAGCTTTACAGCATATTACTCTTATGCCGGATTTACATTTGTATTGTATGTAGAAAATTGACCAATTGATTTGTTGATTATTTGTCCATCAAAGTTTAAAGAACTCTGTTGTTCACTGGATCTCCAAGTTAAAAACACATATATATATTATATGGTGAAGAGAGGATTCCCATGTATATATATTCCCATGTGTGTGTATATATATATATATATATATATATATATATATATATATATACATATACATAATGTTCTGAATGAGCTGTAATGGTCAGATGTCAGAGGCAGGTAGCTCGGCCAGAAGAACATTGCAGTAGTCCAGGCGGGAGATAACAAGTAACTGGACCAGGAGTTGTGTCGCTTCTCTTATGAGAAACGGACGATTTGAATCATGCTATATATTTCTCCATAATCGGTTCTGAAGCAGACAAATAAACAAACAGATAAGATAAATAAAACAGCTGTATGACAAGATTGAGCAGAGGAAAGTGCTTGGATCAACGGGCTAGGCTGTGTCCTTGGAGAAATTAAATTCGAGTTGTTTGTGGATTTGGTATTTTTGCAAGCATGAGTGTGAATGTCAGTCATAATATTTGCTGCGCCTGGTAAATATTGATAGCTGCATTGCAGTAATGAAATTGAGAGAATACACAGGTGCACCGTTGCTCACCTCTCTCCGTGCATAACATCTGTCAGCCCAAATGTAATGTTGTCTTAGTATTAGCACATCCTCATCACAGCATACCTGTCAAATGTAATGTTGTCGTCAGACGGTACTCTGTCTCACACCTTCTGGTTCTGCCCTTCACTAACGGGATTCTGGGCCAAAATATTTGACTGGTACTTTAAGGCCTACAAAATAGCCTTTCAGCCGGAGGCGGAACTCGCCATTTTCGGCTGCTCGGAGACCTCTCTGGGCTTCCCCGCAGCTGTGCAACAGTCTCTGACACTGGGGGTAACTGTTGCCAAAAAACTTATTTTGAAAGAATGGAAGTCCCCCTCTTCACCTTCTTTCCAAATGTGGCTGATGGACATGATCTCTGTTATAAGGATGGAGAGGCTCAGATCTCTGATAACCAACAAACTTGTTTCTAACTATTTGGGACCCGTTTCTGGCCTACATCGATGAGGTTGGGGACGGCGGGTGACTTGCCCGGCTGGTTCCTGTTGGACACTTCTCTGACAAGCACCCTATAATGGTAGCATCACATTTTGACTGTTGATATTATACGTATGTTTTTTTATCCTTTCTTTTCCTTTGTCTGGGCTTGTTTTGTGTTTTGTTCATATATTGTCAAAATTGAAAATAAAATATAAAAAAAACAACAACAATGTAATGTTGTCATAGTATTAGCACATCCTCATCACAGCATACCCGTCACCTCAGCAGCCACACCAGCGCTGCAGCATATTATTCATCCTTGTGCTCTATTACAGTGGTCCTCAGCGTGGGGTCTGGGGACCACCAGGAGTCCTTGGCGGGGGTTCCAGGGAGTCCCCAGCAAATTGATGAATTAAACTACACCATTACTTCATTTACAATAAGTTAATACAATTATAGAATGTAGAAGGATGACTATGTTGATCATAGTTTGACTGTTATCTCTCCACCTACAATACAGATAGTCATGGAGTTCTGGACAAAATCATATCTAACAATATAAATATTCAGAGGTTTGTTGGGTCCAAGAGACACATAATGTGGACTCATTTAGGGGTTGATTGATATGAAAAAAGTTGAGAATCACTGCGCGATAATAATCTCCCAGTTCAGTATATGAGGTACAAAGTTCACAGTTGCTAGGGAAACTTAGCCCTATTAAGAGTTTTAATATACTGCACACTAGGGCTGGGTATCGCCACTGACTTCCCGATACGATACGATTCCGATACACAAGGTCCCAAGTCGATACGATTTCCGATACGATACGATTTGATATCGATATTTTAGTTACAATACCAGTTTTGCTTTGATAATGGAAGAGATTCTCAAAGAACTAATGCTGTAAATTGTACAAGGAACCCTCTAACCTGGTGCATTATTAAAACATATTAATATTTACATTAAGAATTGACCATAAAGCAAGCAGTTACATCATGTAATTCTTTTTTATTTAAACATGACCAACATAGTCATTCAACATCTTATCTTTCTTTACAGTCTTCTGTCTCTTTCTTTACAGTCTTCTGTGAGAAGCCAAACAAATTTAGATTTCCACTATACAACAGAATCATTGAACAGCAGCATGTTGTAAACAGTGTTTCATAAAGTATAAATGCTTTGTAAATCAAATCAAATAAAATAAAATTCAGCTCATGAACATTTCCAGTTCACAAACATTATAGTGCAAACAGATTTGAGGTCTGTACATCTGGCTCATGGTGCATGCACAATGCACAGATAGCCTACAGTATTTATGTTTTTGTTTCAACTACAAACATAAATAAACGTCAACTTGAAACTATGTTTTAACTACCACACACAGCCTATAATATTATATCCTATGTTTTTTTTTTTTTTTTTTTTTTATTATTATGCTATTACAGATACAGCCTTCATGAATAACATTCAGAGAGCCTGGCATTGATCTGCAGCTACTCATAAATATAATGTGAGACTGATTAAGTATGATAAATAAAAGTCCTTGAGTTTTAGGGTCTGGTGCTGAGGAGGTGTTTGTTCAGTCTCTTCTTGAAGGCATCAACACTGCTTGATGTAATGTCTCCAACAACCGCGGGGGGAAGGCTGTTCCATGTTGCTATAAGGCAGAGTGGAGAAAGCTCCTGTCCAGGCATTTGGTGTTTGCCCTGGGCAGTGACAGGGCATGGTTGGGTGGGAGCCTCCGGGTGGTTGGACCTGGGACATGAGCGGGGGGTAGCAGCGTTTTCAGGTCTGCTGGGCACTTGGTAGTGTGCATTTTGAAAATAACAGTTGTTGCAGCAACTGTTCTGCGATGGCTCAACTTGGTGATGGCAAAATCCTTATGGGCAGAGTCCTCATCCACACCTATGATTTTAATTGCCTTTTTCAGGATATTATCCAAATGTTTATTACATTTGTTTTGTTTTGTTTTGTAAAATGCATTTTAAAAGATCGATACTGGGATTTATGTATCGATACTTGTTCCTTCACATGAATATCGATTCAATATCGATATATCGATTTATCTAACGCAGCCCTACTGCACACTTGATGAGGATTGCTGAAGCACTAAGAACACACGTGTCATCAGCTAGCCTATATGTCCCCTTCCTTTTCAAAGTCAACTCCGCATCAACAAGCATCCATCAATCACACGTAGCAGGGGACATCATTCACACTTGATGAACGGCTTTATCTCTTTAATGTGCCAAGTTACACACTTCAAACACCACCCATGTCCCCAAAGAGCTTCAAACATCCCGACATACGGCACTGCACTTAGTTTCCTCTTTTTGCATTCGTCTTCAGTTGTCTTTCAAACAGCAGGGAGCCACTGTAAAGCAAAGTCTCTGACCAGGGTTCAAAGCCTTTTATGTCCGTTTATTTGTTGTTGTCATTTTTAATCTGTGGATAAACACATAAAAAATAATGTGAAATGGTTTTAGACGACGTAAGTCTGTTCAGTGGGTTAGAAAGAGTTGATGGGGTTGGATAAAACAAACAAAAAAGATGTAAGGGATATTATATATATTATTATGCCTTTCACATTGTTAAAACGTGTCAGGTGGACCATGGGTTTAACCAATTGTTATTTTGTTGTAGAAAAGAAGATGAAAGAAAAGCATTATTACTGTAGATAAAAACGCATCACAGCGTACTATTTGAAAGTGCAGCAGTAAACTTATGGCTGCACCTTTGCCCTGCAGCAGCGTCATATTCTACTACAGTATAATGACCCGATATGATGCCATTTATTTGATGAGGGAAATGTTCTGTGGGAAATCCAGTTTGCACAAGCCAGCACAATAACATCATGTAACCCCAAGAAGAGTTGGCCTTCACAGTTGAGTCACTGCAGTGTTTCCCCTAACATGTTACAACGACGCCCCCGCCAGGGCAGAAAAAAAGGTGTTTTTTTGTTTTTTAGATTTTTTCCCCCTGCTCTCCCCAAAATTTCAATAAACCTATATGGCATATTATTACAATACAACAATACTGGTGTTGACAGTAATAGAAGATGCCAAATCATTCAAAACAATAAGCATTTAGCTTTTAGGAGCATCGTGCCAGCGAGCGGCGCTGTTCCAAAACGTATCAACGTGTGTCGTTGCCTGGGAAACAGGACAACTGTTATATGCATACAGTAGCATCACATAATAGTATGATGATACTTGGGATGCCATTGCGAACATAGATGCGAACAGGTTAGCTAAAAGTTTAGCGACGCCAGCGAGGGCCCCCACCGTTGCGGTCGAGGTACATCTGGAAATCCCTCCAGGCCTGAAATATTTTTCTAGGGGAAACACTGCACTGCATTAGTTTGGTCAGTCTAATAATTGAGCCAGTGCTTCAGTCAGTTTGTACATACAGGAGCGTGACCCCAATGCGCTGAAACTAGGGTTAGGAAGGTCGTAGAGAGTTGGGATTGGAGGGGTGTATAGGGGCATGGCTAGGGGCGAGGGAAAGGGTGTAAGAGGAGGCATATATCAAGCAGTGTGCTCGTTCTATATAAGTTGAGACTCATTCATTCAAATCGCCTTGCCCAACCCTCTTCTGTTCAATGGGATACAGTGAGATCAAGATTTGGTAGTGGCTCAGACTCTTGAAGTAATAAAAACCAAAACAATACATTTTGACCTGTGAAAGTTATAAAAAAAAGAAATGCTTTATTGAAATGTTCTATAACCAAAAACAGTAGGAAACAATTGCCCAGATGGAGTTTGTCTGAGAGCGTGCCAACATTTAGAAGTATTGGCTGTTAAAACAAGGGGAATTAGAAACAAGCGATAAAAGTGAGAAAGCTATAATTGTACATTATGCTGCGTGGCATAACCAACACATCTGAAGACTGATTTAGCCCGTATCCAAAATCACAGCCAAAGTGTAGTTGGATTAACAAAAACTTAATGCTTCTCTTTTATGCTTTAAATGAACCCTTTTGCAGTTTCTGCGTGTGATTTGATAGGGTGAGAATGTACTTAATGCACCAGCTGTCAAGTGACTTATCATTATTATTACTGTATATTATTTTTAAGTAGCTCATAATTTGCAGATCGTGCATCCTGTTTTAGTTAGTAGATAAGACACTGCACGTCCTGTATCAATTTACTGTGCAGCAACATTTTGTCATACACTACATGCACAGATGCACTATCTACAGTATCTATCTATCTATCTATCTTCTATCTATCTATCTATATATCTATCTATCTATCTATCTATCTATCTATCTATCTATCTATCTATCTATCTATCTATCCAGGATACATGTCCAGACAGGATCTAGAAAAACTAATTCACGCCTTCATCTATAGTAGGTTAGACTAATGCAATAGCCTTTTCTCTGGTCTCTCCAAAAAAGAACTTAGGCAACTTCAACTCATTCAGAATGCTGCTGCTAGAGTTCTAATGAAGACTAAGAAAGCTGATCATATCACTCCAGTTCCTAAGTCCTTACACTGGTTGCCAGTGTGTCATAGAATAGATTTTAAAATACTGTTATTAGTCTATAAATCACTTAATGGCCTAGGCCCAAAATACATAGCTGAATTGCTCCCACGCTACGAACCGTCTAGAACTCTCAGGTCAGCAGGATCCAGCTTATTAACTGTCCCTAGGATCAAATCAAATCATGGGAAGGCCGCATTTACCCATGCTTCTGCTAGCTGGAACAAATTGCCTGAAGACCTCAGATCTGCCCCAACCTTACTTACTTTTAAAAATAGACTAAAGACTTTTATGTTTACCGTCGCTTTTAACTGCTGACAGCTATCATGCAAACCCAATGAGTCCTCTATAAGTTTTTAGCTCTTTTTGCAACTGCTGCGCCTGTTGCTTAATGCACTTTTTATACTCTTTTTTAAAGTTTTGTTGTGATGCTTTTAAATGTCCATTTTATTCTCTTCTTTTATTCTTTTCTTTTCCTGTCAACCATTTTATGTGAAGCACTTTGAATTGCCTCTGTGTATGAAATGTGCTATACAAATAAACTTGACTTGACTTGACTTGACTTGACTATCTATCTATCTATCCATCATCTATCTACCTACCTATCTATCTATCTATCTATCTATCTATCTATCTATCTATCTATCTATAATCTATCTATCTATAATCTATCTATCTACCTACCTATCTATAATATATCTATCCATCCATCCATCCATCCATCTATCTTTCTACAATCTATCTATCGAATGACAGGAGTGGTTTTGGACTACAGAAACATTCACAATATGCAGTTTATATGAATGTCAAGCTGTCATTTTCTCATAAATCCCAGTTGACTGACATCACATGCAACCCAGGCTCGGTGCCAGGATGAGGTGCCTGAGGGGGCAGTTACAAATGGCGAAGGGGAAAATATTTGTATAGTAAAACTATTCCTGCATTTTTACCAGCCGTGCAGCAGGGCTGCTATTGTTTTCACCTTGTGAGTCTGTGTGTGTGCGTGTGTGTGTGTGTGTCAGTGGTGTAGTCTATGTGATACGCAGGTATACGACGTATACACACTGTGAAATGACTCAGATTTGCGTATGCGCACTGGGAAATGCGCTATGATATGTATCGTTTTCACTTTCCATTCATAAAATTCACCCTGTGCGCTCTGTGTGTTACCCTACGTTCACACAGCACCCAAGCCTTGCCTACACCTTGCCTTTACCCACGCTTTTAAATAGGCGTCCTTTTTAGTCAATGAGGCTGTGTACACAGGGCGCCTCAACGTGAACCTTGCGTGTACCCACGCCTCGACCTGAGCTGCGCCGATTTTATCGTTTAGGCGTGAGTTCTATTTTCAAGCCAACTAGGCGCGTGAAGGCAGACTTTTTCTGTCAAGCCACGAAAGAAAAACGAGACAATATCCGTGGGAAATGGCAAAGTCAACTGAATTTCAAAATAAAATGGTGTAACAGCGTTGAGCAGAGAGAGAGAGAGAGAGAGAGAGAGAGATTGACGGGTGGCTAACACATGGGGCTTTCTCCCCATCGGTAAACAAATCTTCAGGAGAGAGAATAGCGACCGAAGAAGCAAGATGAAGCTGATAGCTGAAGCTATTCTGTAAATTTGGGGAGGAACAACAACAACAAAAAATGGGTTGAATCTCCGCCCACTTCCGGCCGAAACCACGCCGGTGTGTGTGGGTGTGTGTGTGTGTGTGTCACCAAGGCACTATGGGCCCTATCTTCCCAGTGGCCTTACGCGCAAAAACTGGCATTAAACGCAAAGAAACGTGCCTTGCGCCTGCCTCGGGAAGATATACACATGGTTTTAGGCCCCGAAATGCGCTTTATGCCGAAGAGGCGTGGCGCAGTGCCAGAATAGGCCAGAATGGGCGTTTCAGCCTTAAATACCGGCCTAACGATATCTTCCCCCCTGGCATTAATTTAGCGCTTTGCGCTTTTGAAAACCAGGCCTTATTCAGTGCGCCGCGAATATTCCACCCACAGCTCTGCTCTGCCGATCTCACACTTTCTCCCCCTCTCTCTCTCTCTCATTCCCTCTCTCTCGCGCTCAGACAGGCACAAAGACCGATGAAAAAAAAGTTGTTATACGTAGTATAACAACATGACAGTTTTTTATAACATGACAGTTTTGAGCCCCTGTCATTCAGAGGCAGTTGCATCATCCTGCCCAAACAAATGTTCACTGCGCCGGCTCCCCTACCAAAGCCACACATGCGAAATCTCCCAGCAGGCATTGTGGCTATACATTTCGACAATAAATAGCAACCAAATGAGCCAAAATAGATAGAAAGGTAGATATAAATAATGTTTAATGTTAACACAACATGCAATTGTAGAACATTTCAATATTGGACCAAATAAAACATCGAAATCAAAACACAACCCTATGTGAAACATATATATCCCTCGCAGATTTAACGTGATTTAGATGAGTGACAGCCGTAATGCGGTTCTACTGTGATGTCCTACTGTGATGTCCGCTCCAATAAATTGGCCCTACTTCACATTTACTTTTACAATAAAAACACATGTATGCAATGACTTTACATAATGTAGGCTATATTTATGTGCATCATCCTACAGTTCCTGTGCAGCAGGGGAGAAGAAGAGGTAGCAAAACGATATCATTCTGGACAAACTTTCACCAATCTAATCTCATCATGACATAGGGATAGGCTATATTTTTCTAGCCGATGCGTTTAGAACATTCTTTTCACTTTGATCTTGCTATAGTGTAGCGTATTTACATGCTTGCAGTATTTAAACTGCAGTGAGATTGGTTTTTGAGAAGCATAATAATATGGAATAATATATATGGAGACAGCCAGGGATGAAATAGGGAGGGGGGGAGCTCAGAGCCCTCGGCTTTTCTGAAGCCGGACTGGATCGCTCCGTGGAGTTGGAGCTTAAAAGGGAAGCTTATGATTTGTTTACTGCACTTCTCCAATGAGCAGGTTGTGCATAATTTTACACTTAAAAGGCGTGGTTATAATGCTTAAGTCCGCGTGTAGCGCCGATACCAAAATATTGAGTGGGCCGGTCCACGCCCACTAATCTGCGCTGCATCTGGCGTTGGGCGCAGTTCATAGGCCGATGCAACGATAGAGACCAATGTGTTCCTGGAGACACCTATTGTAGCGGGAACTACCACAGAAGCTGTTTTGAGTTGAGTTTGAGTTGAGTTTAACCAATTATAGCCTCTGAAAAGAACAACACAACACGAGAGAACTGTTTCAAAATCAACAATACTTTATTCCACAGCAGTGGTGAAGCCGGTATTAAACCTGAGTGTCCTCGCACAATGTAGGGAGTCGGAGCACTCAGAACGCATGTAGACTAGACAGTAACTTCCTTTAGTCATTGTAGGTACAGTAGGTGTGTAAAACTAGTTAAGCATTGTATTCCACTGATCACACTGCTCTCGCTGTACTGTACTGTATAGGCAAGTCATTCATTCATAACCCACGACAGCCCGTGCTATACTGAAATTAAATCAGACTTAAGGGGCATTGTCTGCAGCTTTGTGTTTAGTCACACTGCGTTCCAGTTTAGTGCTAGGCTAAATTAGCATAGTTGACATGTGTAACTGCAGTCCTCTGAGACAGGTTTATCTTCCTCCTGTAATTTCATATTAGTATTCATACACAGTAGCTCTCCTGTATCCATACATAATCTTTACATAACAATGCTGAGTGTTTAACACAACTCCCTATTCAACTGGAATACAAAACATACAAATGTTTCAAGTAAACATAGTGAAATGTTTGCAGTAAAATTATGTAGCTTACATTATAATACAGCAATACTTTTTTTTCTCAAATATTGCTGCTATGCGGGTAGTTTTACTCCAGTTGAGTCCAGTAAGCTGATTTAATTTAATAATAATAATTAAAAAAAGCTCTGTTGGGCTCAGGCTGGACCGAGTCCAGCTGGGCCCGATTCAAGTCCACGCTGATGTTTACATTTATTAATCTAGACATTCACTATGAAGGTTTGTCAAAAGTAAAGATTACAATATGTTGGAGGAATTGTCATTATGTACAGTAGCCTACTACAGTATGCATTTAGAGATTTGGCTGCGTATCCTTTCTAGTTTATTTGGTAACAGTTTGAAAAGACACTGTACAGTATGACACATCCATGACTTGTCTATAAACCTATTGTAAGGATAGTGTGCTCTGTAGTGTGTGCTCTATAGTGTGTGCATTGTGCATTGTGGATATGAGATGTTATGAATATGTTAACATGATTACCATATCAGTACTGATTCTTTTCTTTCTTTTTTAATCAAAACGCTATCTTGTTTTTGTTTTTTTTAAGACGTAAAAAAACACAAGAAACATAAGAACATATATCCCCCCCTCCCCCCACAGAATATTGCTCACTACTTTGTTGAGTTGATTATTTTCTATATCTTTACGAAATGTGTCAATAATTAAGCAGGGCTCCGTAACAACAACAACAACAACTCAGATACATGATGTACTGCTTTAGAGCTGTGCTTAATGGCAATTTTTAGCATTTGTGAATGAGCTGTTGAATACTGAGAGGATCCTCACACAGATTGAAGGACTTTCAAGTCAAGTCAAGTCAAGTTTATTTATATAGCCCTAATTCACAAGCATGTCTCAGAGGGCTTCACAGAAAATATGTCTAGCTAAATCTAGCTGACACAACAGTAGCAAATTACAGAATAACTTTACACTTACAGTACACTTTATTACAGACTTTCTTACTGAAAATGTCTGTCTTGGATCAAGTGCTGTTTGCATCAAAGGGCAGACATATATATATATATATATATATATATATATATATATATATATATATATATATATATATATATATATATATATACTGTATATATATATATATATATATATATATATATTTATATATATATATATATAAACAATTTTTTTTTACCACACTACACTACACTGAAGTAGCTTTACTGTGATTTATTCAGCAAACGACGTGTTTCGCTGTAGCAGCTTCATCAGGTCATACAACCATGAGGGCTCAGGTGAGCCTAAGTAGTAACGGGACCTAATTGGTCACATGACCAATTAGGAAATCACACACATTTTTTTCTGTTTACAGGTTGTAGAAAAATACATAATATAATAGACAACATAGTAAATACAATATCACAGAAGGAATGGCGATATATAATAATATTGTTCAAGTTAAAAAAGCAAGGACATCAGCTAGCATTAATCTGCAGCAATGATGTCAGAGTTACAGAAATGAGCCCATTCGAAGGTTGAGCTCAAAATCTATAAAGAATAGGATATACCGGTGTATATATATATATATATATATATATATATATATATATATATATATATACACATACATATATATGTGGTGAGGTAGTGGTACTGCAGGCTTTGAAATAATGACCAACAAGAATTGAGAATAGTGTTTTATGAATATGACATGTATCCTCACACCATGATGGTGGAAATAGATGTGTAATGGCAGGATTAACAAGGTGATAAGAATGTGTTACAAGTGTGCAGGTAATGCAAATCATTCTCTTTTATTTTCTGCCCATGTTGAAAAGAACCCTGCATGCACGCTCACCCATTTGTCTTGGTCACAACTGTCCAATCAACAACCCCCAGCATGTCAGTTTGAAATATGAATTCCTCTCCCTTTCCCCTCAATGCTTTGTATACTTTATCGACATTTGGGCAGCTTGTGGCCGTCTGCTATTTGATGTAGATTCTCTCAAAGACTTCTTTGGGGATTGCTCGTATGGTCTGGGGCCAAAACGGCGAATTGAATGATGGATACTACACCACCTCAAGTGACTCTCTTTAGCCTCATATAACTTTACAGCCCCATTTATCCCCCCTTGGTCTGTAAATTACGCATTGTAAAAAAAAAAAATCAGAACCAGGTTTTACAACCACACTAATCAAGACATTTTTCCCTGTGACATTTAAAGGTGCACGTCTGTGCTGTGAATACCCAGCTGCCAATGCAGGGCTGGAGAGGGTTAGAGGTAATGGGGCCGACTCCTAACACCTTGCCAACCCAACGCCCTGCCCTAAAGCAAAAGAAAAGCACTTTAGGGATGAGGCGGCCAGTCAACCCACTGCCCTAAAGCAAAAGAAAAGCACTTTAGGGATGAGGGGGCCAGTCAACCCACTGCCCTAAAGCAAAAAAAAACACTTTAGGGATGAGGGGGCCAGTCAACCCACTGCCCTAAAGCAAAAAAAACACTTTAGGGATGAGGGGGCCAGTCAACTCCCTCCCCTAAAGCAAAACATGCACTTTAGGGATGAGGGGGCCAGTCAACTCCCTCCCCTAATGCAAAACAAATGCACTTTATGGATGAGGGGGGCACTCAACCCCCTGCCCTAAAGCAAAAAATGCACTTTAGGGATGAGGGGGCCAGTCAACTCCCTCCCCTAATGCAAAACAAATGCATTTTATGGATGAGGGGGGCACTCAACCCCCTGCCCTAAAGCAAAAAATGCACTTTATGGATGAGGGGGGCACTCAACCCCCTGCTGCCCTAAAGCAAAAAATGCACTTGAGGGATGAGGGGGTCAGTCAACCCCCTGCCCTAAAGCAAATAAAATGCACTTTAGGGATGAGGGGGCCAGTCAACTCCCTCCCCTAATGCAAAAAAATGCACTTTAGGGATGAGGGGGGCAGTCAACCCCCTGCCCTAAAGCAAAAAATGCACTTTAGGGATGAGGACGACAGTCAAACCCCTGCCCTAAAGCAAAAAAAAAGAAGCACTTTAGGGACGAGGGTGCCAGTCAATTCCCTACCCTAAAGCAAAAGAAAATCACTTTAGGGATGAGTGCAGAGAGGTCTTACCTCTGGACAGAGTGCCAGTCAACCCCCTGCTGCCCCAAAGCAAACAAAAAATGCACTTTAGGGATGAGGGGCCAGTCAACCCCCTGCTGCCCTAAAGCAAAAAAATGCACTTTAGGGATGAGGGGCACGGTCAACCCCCTGCTGCCCTAAAGCAAAAAAATGCACTTTAGGGATGAGGGGGGCGGTCAACCCCCTGCTACCCTAAAGCAAAAAAAGGGCATTTTAGGGATGAGGGGTGCAGTCAAGCTGTGTACAGGGTAAAGGCCCATCTTTCACTGTCTGCTCTTTTGGAGAGGTTTTCACTTCTTCCTGAAACCATCCCCTTTTGTCATGTCTCAACTGAGCCCTCAAAGTCCTGAGAAAATCCTCTCTTCTGTCCCCTTTGTCCTCATTATACGCACAAAGCTGTAAGTCCAAGCCTGGTTTACCCTGAGAGAGCGGCAGCCTGGAGAGCCAGTGGATAAAGCCATACACAGCCATGACATATCCTATCTGCTATCCTATGGGAACCCAGTGCAAAAAAAATCCACTTTCAGTTTGATGTCAACTACACTCCTGTAAAGTTTTGTGACTGCATCTTGCATGGTTCTAATGCTATCACGCTGTCCACAGACAGGCAGGCAGGCAGGGAGGCAGGCAGGCAGGCAGGCAGGGAGGCAGACAGACAGACAGGCAGTCAGACAGACAGGCAGGCAGACAGACAGGCAGGCAGGCAGGCAGGCAGACAGGCAGGCAGGCAGTCAGACAGACAGACAGACAGACAGACAGACAGGCAGGCAGACAGACAGACAGACAGACAGACAGGCAGTCAGACAGACAGACAGACAGACAGACAGACAGACAGGCAGGCAGACAGACAGACAGACAGACAGACAGGCAGTCAGACAGACAGACAGACATATAAACACCTGGCAAAGTACTGAAACCGGCTTCTGTGGTAGTGGCTACAGGTGTCTCCAGGATCCCACTGTGACACACACACACACACACACACACAGAAAGAGCACAATTTGATTTGATTTATTAGAAAGAATGTTAAATATAAATATATACAGCTCAATACATCCATTAAAAGCATTCTGGCGAGGATAAAATAATAACAACGAGAATTCCCCCCTCCCTGTTGTTATTTTTTGTTCTCGCTTAAACCGAATGTTTATGGTCACTCAAGATTCTCTGGAAGACTTGTTGGCTTGGATCGAGCTTTAAAACTTGTTATATTTGGATTTATCGAAATGTATATGTCTTTGGAAAATGGCAATTATAACTCAAATTCCTAAGTCTGGAGCACTCGACCAGGTCTCTAACTATAGACAAATTTAAATGTTTACCAGCACTCTCAAAAGTTATTGAAAAACTGTTGCTAGACAACTCACTTATTACCTTGAATGCAATCACCTTCTGCACCCCAAACAATTTGGGTTCAGATCAAGGTAATCAATAGAGCTGGCAAACTGTTACCTCACTGAAACCTGTGTCGTCAGTCAAGTATGACGTCAGTTAAGATGTGTGACATTTCAGCCCGTGACGTCAGTCAAGTATAGGGATGGGTACCGTTCACATTTGAACTGATACCGGTACGATACCGGTACCTGGAATTCGGTACGGTACTCAAAACGGTACCATTTTCGGTACTTTACACGCTCTAATAACAAAAAAAATTACAGTTGTAAAAAAATAAATAATCCAAACTTCTCAGAGAGAGCGGTCAGTATTCACTAAAGCCTTCATATCTCAGGCTCTGTAGCACATAGAAACATAAAATAAAAAGCATTTGAGAGCTTAACCCTTTGGCTTTTCGTATTATATTTGCCCTAATGTTCATTAAAAAAAATTTTTATCTTTAACCCCAAAAATTAAAAATTAAAATATTCTAATGCATTTTAAGAAATGTTAATAAAGATTATGGCAAATGTAACCCTTCCAAATAAAAACCCACGGGTTTAAGCTCTCAAATGCTTTTTATTTCATGTTGATCAGGCTGAGGAAATACATTCTGTTGAACCCTTGACAATTACTGCAGCAAGAGTAACGTTAGCGTTTAACGTTTAACGTAGTAACGTTTGCAGTCGTTGTGAAGACAGTGAAAATCCCCGTTATCTAACAACCACAACGGCAGTGAAACAACTTATCCAGCTAACGCTAGCTAATTAAATAACGTTACTTGATGTTGTAGAAGTCGATGCCTCTCTCAACGTTACAGCTGAGGAGGTGCTGCTAACGTTAGCTCCGGTGCGGTAGGCTATCTGCTTCATTCACCCTCAGCCTATCTAAGACGTTACAGTCTTCAGCATTTAGCTAAATATATCTTGTGTTTGACCATGCTTCCTCAAGTTTGAGGTGTTTCCCTTGCCAGCTTTGCAATTCACATCACACATGTTGCAACCAGTGTTATCTGAGTCTATCTTGGTAAAGTGTAGCCACAGCTTTCGGCTGGTCCTGTTTTGCTTTCAGAACCAGAGTGACGTACTGACGTAACGCGCTCTTGCGTGTTGCCTTAAGGTTCCGTCGGAATTTCTATTTTCACCACTCTCTTTCTATTACTCAGATGCGTTCAAGTACCGAAATTTGGTACCGTTCGTTTTTATGTGAACTGGTACGGGGCAGTACCGACGTAATTCGGTCGGTGCCTGTAAAAGTACCGAGTTCGGTACCCATCCCTAGTCAAGTATGACGTCAATTAAAATGTATGACGTCAGTTACGACGTCAGTCGTCGCCAGTTTCATCCTAGTATACTGTATATAGCAAGGATTTCAGCTCACCTTCCTCCCTGGTCGAATCATAGCAGCAGCTGGCATCTCGGCTGTTTGTCCTCACTGAGCTCTCTTTTCACCCCACCCACCTCACCAGTCCACCCACCTCACCAGTCCACCCACCTCACCAGTCCACCCACCTCACCAGTCCACCACCTCACCAGTCCACCCACCTCACCAGTCCAACCACCTCACCAGTCCACCCACCTCACCAGTCACCAGTCCGCCAC
Source organism: Poromitra crassiceps (assembly GCF_964638095.1). NCBI lineage: Eukaryota > Metazoa > Chordata > Actinopteri > Beryciformes > Melamphaidae > Poromitra > Poromitra crassiceps. The sequence continues at coordinate 17,596,549 of NC_139650.1, read as the reverse complement.
CAACGAGTCTTGACTCTTGAAGATGCCCCCACAGGTTGGGGGATTCTCTAGCCTAGCTAAACAGATGCCCCCCTCCCACCTCAAGAGGGGCGTCAGGCCATTTGTTGAATTTGTTGAATAAAGCTGCTTGTTAAATCTTACCAACTGGTCTCTGGTCTCTCGTGGTTGAAATATGTATGTATGTATTTTCTAAAAGCCTAACCAGGGACAAGGGCTGCAAATTAGCTATGGCTAGAAGTCCTATATACACTGCATCGGTTGCACTTTATTTAAATGTAGCAATGCTTATGTATTGTCCCTGTCAAATAAATGAATAAATACAAAATAAATAAAATAGAGAGAGAGAGAGAGGCCGAGAGGGAGAGAGAGACCGAGACAAACCGAGAGAGACCGAGACAGATAGGGAGATAGAGAGAGACCGAGACAGAGAGGGAGAGAGAGACAGAGAGGGAGGGAGAGAGAGAGGGAGAGGGAGGGAGAGAGAGAGAGACCGAGACAGAGAGGGAGAGAGAGACAGAGACAGAGAGGGAGAGAGACAGAGGCAGAGAGGGAGAGAGAGAGGCCGAGACAGAGAGGGAGAGAAAGATAAAGACAGAGAGGGAGAGAGAGACCGAGACTGAGGGAGAGAGAGAGAGAGACCAAGACAGAGAGGGAGATAGAGATAGAGAGAGACTGAGACAGTGAGAGAGAGAGAGACCAAGACAGTGAGAGAGAGAGACCGAGACAGAGAGGGAGATAGAGATAGAGAGAGACCAAGACAGACTGAGACTGAGACAGTGAGAGAGAAAGAGACCACGACGGAGAGAGAGAGACCGAGACAGAGAGAGAGGGGTGGGAGCACACGTCTGGCCCACCAGCTGCTTGTTAACAGACTGACACTGCAGCCTCTGAGAGATGCGTGAGTATTCTAACTACTGTAGTAGCAATAATAACAATAGACCTTACTCGCTAAACCCGGACAGCGTTGTTGACATACCGTCCTGCAGCTGACAACTATAGTAACGGCTAGCTTCCTATAAACGCTGCTCTTACATAGGCTGTCACTTAAGAGCTGCTGCGTTATGCTACTGAATCAACCAAAGGGCAAAGCATAGAGAGGGGAGAATAGATTTGTCTTTGTTTTGGTAAGTTACATTAGATCAACATGTTACACTACCTCGAAGCATCGGTAACATGTCCCCCATTGTCCCACACAAACATACTCTCTGTCCCACATTGGTTTGCTGGGATCTGGTCACTAGTACCAGCTTGCTCAGACGCTCACACATGCAGACACAAGTTGGGTTTCCAAAGGTATCGCAAATCTTAATCGGTATGCGAATTGCTATTATTATTATTATTATTGCGAACTGCTATTGTGCGAATTATAGAGCTGTCAATCACCTGGTGTTTGAGGCTGTCTGAGCTGCTGATCAGATGCTAGACCCGATATACAGCTCTGTTAAACACATCTAACGTTATTCATTTAAAGTTTCTTGATGAGCTACAAGTAGACAAAGGTACCATAACGCCATTTCTGGATTACCAAGTGCGACTCAGCAAGCATAATGTTATAATCCACGGAGCAGATAGTCGCCTTAAAGTTAACATCCCAGTCTTCTTCTGTTTACAATGGCGGGTATTGTGCTGCGTATTTACCATGGCATTTTTTATCGTGTGTAGCCCTATTGTGGAGGCTACACCGCATGTCATTTTGCAGTGATCAAGGCAAACTGTGTGGTTTTCGAATGGAATATCGCTTAATCTGTTTCCACTGCACATATCGCATTTTCCTTTTATCGATACACCCGACTTTTCCACCTCCCTCAAGCGTGAAAACCTTTTTGCGATATTTCGAGGCTTTTGCAAATTTTGCAGTGTTTCCACTCCGTTTTTAATGTGCAAATTGAAATTTTGCATAAAAACAGGTGGATGGAAACCCTACTGCAGTCTGTCTCTCTCTCCTTCTCTGACACAGACCCAGCCAGATGACGGAGAGAATATTCAACATTCAACATTTTAAAGTGTGGCTATAATGTACTTCAGTACAATAACGTTAGCCTATGTATGCTCAGCCTAGAGCCCACACACCGAGTTAACTCAATTATACAGACATGGGTTAATGAGCTGATTGTTTCGCTATGGGTGTGTTTATAAATTCATTCTGAAAGGTTCACAGCATCATCTCAGCTGTCCTTCAGAAATTCACTTTGAGTTTTACAGCAGGGGGCCAATAGTGATTTGGGGGCTTGAAATGTGTGTGTTCAGGCTTTCTCAAATGACTGTTAGTAAGCAGTGGTAGGCGCGTTTCATTCCAATGCTAGTTTAATGAATAATAATGCATCATATTTCATAATGAAATACTCACAAACATTTTCTGAGTACAATCTGTGAGTCAGATTGAATTGATGAAAGCACCCATTTCAATCTAAGAATTTCTGGTGGTAATTAGTTTAGTTTACCTGTTCATTTTTTCATCAACTGCTGTTGTCTTTGACACAGGGGACTTGGTTTAGTACTATGGATATAGGTTAGTTATTTGTTTAACAAATGGAGGCATTTGAAATAGAGTACATTACATAATTCTCCAACCATCAGTAATGGGATCCTTTGTTAGCCTAGATATTGACAATATAAGACCCAGGTGGGTGCTGCTACACATCGGTGGTGGATGAGCTGAGTTCCCTCCTCCTCCCTCCCCTGATCGAGACAGTCCGCATGTCTGGGAACGCCCACAAAATGTTAAACGGTTGGCGCGCGAGTGGGGTAAAACTGCCGATATATCACATGGGCTGACTCACCAAAAGACGGTGCTGCGGCTCTAAACTACAGGTTTGGGGGATCTAGAGCAGAACACAAGACGTCTGCTCAGATGTGCGTTTACTGCGGTGGTTAAATCCCCGATCGTGTCTGCCTGGGCTGGGCTATCAGCTAAATTCTAACTTTGCTGAATGGATAGAACGGGGGGATTTACCCCACCCTGACCCCGCCCCCAGCGTCTATTGTGGGCGTTCCTAGAGCCTGTATGGGCGTTCCCAGACATGCGGACTGTCTCTATATGTGAAGCGCCATACAAGAATACCCCCCTAAAAAAAAGTGTGACAAAATTATGTGTTACTGCTTTTTGTTTGAATATAGTCTCCTATAGTATTCTGTTACATCACCACACGGCCATTTTATTAAGAAAACAACAGGTGATTGTGATCAATTAACAGGTGATTACAATCAAGTGACACTTACAGCCAATGAGCTGTGTGTATTGTAGCGCCATATTGGTAGGAAAAAGGCTTGTGACATCATCGGAATACTATGAATAGCCTACTCTAATGTTAGTGTTTTTTTGGGGGGGGGCTGCATTCTGTTGCTTTATGGAAAAACTAACCCGACCATTCTCCAACATTCACTGAATCGAACAAGCTTTTACATCTTTACTATATACAACACATAGGCTAAGACAGGCTATAAGCACCATACATTCTGTTCACTCTTGGCCGTATGCCAAACTCAATTAAACTATGTTAATGTTGCCTTGTAATCTGCAAGTGGTTTTCTACACAGTTGGGTTTGGGTTGGGCCATGGTTAGGTGTAGCGGTGCCTGGCAGAGATCTGCACTCTACTGAGTGCAATTTTCTAGTTGTCCATTTTGAGAGTGGGCCACCCACATGATAGCTGCCATTGCTCAGTGACGCATCATTGACACCATATGCTTCCAAAGACAAGCATTCAGACAAACACACTCTCACTTTCTTTAAAACACACACACACACACACACACACACACACACACACACACACACACACACACACACAGGCATGAAATATACGTGCTCGCTGCATTTTCAACAACAACGCCCGGTATGATTAATGGGCTTCGGAACTGGGGAACTTGTTCAATGTGACACAAGCTTTTGTCTGTGTGTGTCATCCGCTTCCTCTTCCTGACAGCCCCCCCCCCACACCCACACCCAGCCCCTGCCTGCTGGTTGGCTGGGGTGGGGTGGGAGGAGCTGGTTGGCTGGGGAGGGGTGGGAGGAGCTGATAGGAGCTGACAGCACAGTAATAACCCATGCAAATGAACGGGGCGGGTGGAAATGCAAATGCTAAAAGCACAATGGAAAAGTGATTAAAAAGCATGTGGGCGTCTTTTATCGCGCGGTGCCGCTCGTGTCGGAGAAGAAAGGATTCCAAAGGAGCAGACGTAGGTCTCGGGGACTCTTACCAGCGCTCATTTCCACATGTCGTGCCTCCATTCCCCCCCCCAGAAGACTTAACTTTGATTGTTCCTCAGCCTGCCTTCCATCTCTCCACTGCCACAGCTTGTAGCCCATCCAAGTGTGTGCCTCCTCAAACTGTTTTCATGTCTCACTCAACGGAAGACATTTGGAGTCCATACAGATGTTACAGTACAGATGTTACAGTCCAGATGTTACAGTACAGATGTTACAGTACAGATGTTACAGTACATGTTTATTTCCCAAGGGCACTACCGCCGCAAAAGCACTGCCACAGTGTTCACAACAGTGGTTGGACTGTTTTTTTTTTCTGTTTGGTTGCACCAGTAAGACTCCAACAAAATGTCGACAGATTCCAATGCTATTAGTCTGAACACTCGACGACCAAACTCACTGAACTAGCAGCCAAATAAGAGCAAAAAAACACTTCCTTCCACGGTGGCAATTGTGCCCCTGGAAACGGGCAACATGGGTATATTTCTCCTCTCCGAAAATAAGTAGCATTTCATATTCTTGTGTATGAGATGATGTGTCTTTACTGTTGAGAACAGTCTTCAATTCAGTATGAGATGATGTGTGTTTACTGTTGAGAACAGTCTTCAATTCAGTATGAGATGATGTGTATTTACTGTTGAGAACAGTCTTCAATTCAGTATGAGATAAAGTGTGTTTACTGTTGAGAACAGTCTTCAATTCAGTATGAGATGAAGTGTCTTTACTGTTGAGAACAGTCTTTAATTCAGTATGAGATGATGTGTGTTTACTGTTGAGAACAGTCTTCAATTCAGTATGAGATGATGTGTATTTACTGTTGAGAACAGTCTTCAATTCAGTATGAGATAAAGTGTGTTTACTGTTGAGAACAGTCTTCAATTCAGTATGAGATGAAGTGTCTTTACTGTTGAGAACAGTCTTCAATTCAGTATGAGATGATGTGTATTTACTGTTGAGAACAGTCTTCAATTCAGTATGAGATAAAGTGTGTTTACTGTTGAGAACAGTCTTCAATTCAGTATGAGATGAAGTGTCTTTACTGTTGAGAACAGTCTTTAATTCAGTATGAGATGATGTGTGTTTACTGTTGAGAACAGTCTTCAATTCAGTATGAGATGATGTGTGTTTACTGTTGAGAACAGTCTTCAATTCAGTATGAGATAAAGTGTCTTTACTGTTGAGAACAGTCTTCAATTCAGTATGAGATGATGTGTGTTTACTGTTGAGAACAGTCTTCAATTCAGTATGAGATAAAGTGTGTTTACTGTTGAGAACAGTCTTCAATTCAGTATGAGATAAAGTGTCTTTACTGTTGAGAACAGTCTTCAATTCAGTATGAGATCAAGTGTGTTTACTGTTGAGAACAGTCTTCAATTCAGTATGAGATAAAGTGTCTTTACTGTTGAGAACAGTCTTCAATTCAGTATGAGATAAAGTGTCTTTACTGTTGAGAACAGTCTTCAATTCAGTATGAGATAAAGTGTCTTTACTGTTGAGAACAGTCTTCAATTCAGTATGAGATGATGTGTCTTTACTGTTGAGAACAGTCTTCAATTCAGTATGAGATAAAGTGTCTTTACTGTTGAGAACAGTCTTCAATTCAGTATGAGATGATGTGTCTTTACTGTTGAGAACAGTCTTCAATTCAGTATGAGATGATGTGTCTTTACTGTTGAGAACAGTCTTCAATTCAGTATGAGATAAAGTGTCTTTACTGTTGAGAACAGTCTTCAATTCAGTATGAGATGATGTGTGTTTACTGTTGAGAACAGTCTTCAATTCAGTATGAGATGATGCGTCTTTACTGTTGAGAACAGTCTTCAATTCAGAGCGGGAATAAGCGACCAGCGGGGCATACAGTGTGGATATTGGCAAGAGCGGAATCTGTAAAATCTGTTTATATTTTTCCGATGCCAGAATCAGAGCCTCGAGCTTCCCGTTACATTGAGATCATTAAACGCACTCAGGATTGGACAAATTAACTTACAGTCCAGTAAGACTCCATCACAGAGAATGAAACAGTCAGTTGAATTGGCAGTTCCAGTTTCCAGTTACTTAATTTGCATCCAAGTGGTGTGGCCATTCCTCATGCCTCACCTCCTCTCCACGCCTCTGTCTTTGGCACCGATAGACCCTTCTCACGGGGGCCATTTTGTGTCGAGAAGCCAGGGTAAACACAGGTGCAAGCAAAACACTAATGAGGGTTTCCAACTTCCATGATTGGAATTTGGAAACCCTCATTAGTGTTTTGCTTGCACCTGTGTTTACCCTGGCTTCTCGACACAAAATGGCCCCCGTGAGAAGGGTCTATTACAAATGCCATTTAAGAGTGGGTGAGTCAAATATGTAATGCAGCAGCCTTCCTCCGGAGGTCTCCAGTGCTCTTGTTCCGCTGGTTCGTACAGATAAACGCACAGTTTGTCTTGGTGACATTGGTGCAGAGAGATATTGACAACTTGATGAGTTTACAGTATACACAAACACACAAGGTACAAGGACAACAAAAGCTGGCATCCAACGCATAGGGCCAGCGGACGTGACATGCAGAGTGAACGATGATACGAGACAGGGTGGCACGGCCAGGAGGGGGACTGCCCTTCAGCTGCTTCACGCGGGTTCATAGCCTCCGCCCTGCCAAAGTGTCGTTGAGCAAGACACTGAATGGCAAGAAGCTAAGTCCTGCAGCTGAGCCTGACCTCTGACCTCTGAAGAGAACAGAAATACAATATCCCATTACAATGGACAGTAGATTATACCTCCAGTGTTCCTACGCAGGTGTGGAAAGTCTGGAAAAGTATTTGAAGAAGATTACTTCAAAGTCATGAAAGAAGATAAGACGATCAAAGGATGCAAAATGACCATCTATGTATAGGTCTCTGAAGGAAACCAGCCCCTTCTCACTCTAGGCATGGCAGTTTCTGTCTGACCGTGAGGACAAAAAAATGTGATTAAAGCAAATTGGCGTCTTAACAGAGACATCAGGTATACTCACAACTCTCCTAACCTGGCCTAGGATTCTGACTGAGCCTTTTACAACAAAGCTTAAATTTGCTAGAGCCCCGGGCCTTTCAAGCTTAGAAAATAACAAGGCTGACCAGGAAGAATTTGCAATAGAGCTGGCCTCCATTTTTTGCCACAGGGGGGCCCCAAAGTCAACCACCCAATGGTGTAACAAAATGCAATTCTTTGGTAAGGCTAAGGCCTGCGGCTGGGAGTGGCAGCTGAAGATAGCTGCCACTGATCTGCCACTGTCATTGATCATGGCTCTACTTCTTCTTACCTTGGCTCATGGAGAGATTATGCTGCTGCCCACTTAAGCTTTAGCTGTGTGTAATTAATTAAGTAGGAAAAATGTCCACCCTTGAACTAATTTCACAAACTTTTTAATTGGCTATTTGTCTATCGACCTTAAATTAAGGGTTGATCTCAATGCTACAGTAATCATTTTGGGCCATCTACTCGGGGCCAGAGAGATTCATTGTTCTTATAAAGTAATCCTCCCGTGGTTTTGATGTGATGATCAGTGAGAAGCCAGTGGGTATACTTCTATAGCAGTGTGACAATGTAACATTGCACAATCACAATGTGGCTCGCTGAAGCCATTCAAAATTCATAGTGATTACTTTGGGCCCCCTGGGCTCACTATAAAAAAAAGTACAGCTTCATCAAATACTTATCGCTGCATTACTTTCAGTGCGAGGAAGCCGGGGAATGACCTTGGTGCCCTTCCGTCGAGATCCCCTCACCAGCCCCCCCCCTCCCCCGCCTCTAAAAATAAGCCCCTGGAGATGTGTGCACCTGAGGCCAGAGTGCTTAGTACAGGGCCGTGTCGGGAGTGTTTTCTGTCTCCAGAGCTCTAAATCCCTTCATTATCGGGCCAGGGAAAGCAGTCCCATGGGAGCATTAACCCATTGATACCCGATGCAGCATTTGCGTGTATATCCCTCATTTGTGTGCGTATCCCTTTAAGACCGCGAACCGTGTTAACGCGGTTCGCAGTCTTAAAGGGATACACACACAAATGCTGCATCAGGTATCAATGGGTTAAATGTGCCCCTGTTCTGCACACCTTCCAATCCCATTTGCAGTTTATTTTATTTTTTATTTTGAAGATGGCGAGGGTAATGGTGCTCAAGGATAGAGAACAAGATGGAGGCGGGGAAAGACTGAGGTATATATGTGGATAACATCAACTGTATAAAAATATGGATGTAGCCACCGTGACGTCACCCAGTGATTTCTGGACTCTTGTTTTGAAGCCTTCAGTTTCACATTGTGACATCGCCTTTTTTTCTTCCTCTTTTTTTAAAAGCAGAAGTGGCCATTTTTGGATGAGAACAGCCACAGTGCTGCCTAGAGAGGGATGGGTACCGCAGACCGCTTCTAAATTGGTACTGGTTCCTGATTGGTCAGTACCGGAGTATCAATAAGCGTCTCGACGGTATAAAAAAAAAAATTGACATCCCTTAACTCATTCAGTGCCAGCCACTTTTGGAGAACGGATGCTCCCAGTGCCAGAGTTTTCAGAGCGTTTTCAGTGATTTCTCGAGGCCCACAGAATATTGTGTGATATTACTATGTAAACACCGAACACGCACAAGAACGAGCTGGCTCTATTGTATCATCAGCAAAAAAAAGTTTATTGATACCATTTTCCGTTCTTTAGTTATGAGCCGGAGAAGATAGGTTGTTTTCTGCGTTTTCAGGCTTTTCAAATTATTAGCTGAGATAATCCGCCTTTTGTGAAATGCAGCATTTCAAGCACATTCACTGAGTCTGAAGATAATATTTTCTGATGTAGTGACGTAGTTGTTGTGTGATGCCCTGCGTGCACCACCCCCCTCCCCCCCTCCCCCCGTAAACTCCTCCCCACACTGCACACAGCCTCACGCAACCATTATATTTTCGGAGTGCTGCGTTTGTGTGCTGCTGTCGGCTCTCAGCGCCACAGCAGGGAAGAGCCAACCCGGATTGCTGAATGGTTTGGCGTCAGGGGCTGCTTTCCTGTCTGCTAATCGGGTGGAGAAACTATACAGACAGACAGACAGACAGACAGGGACAGAGGGGCTCAGTTGTGAGCGCGGATTGACTCCTGTTCGGAGCCAATGTCAGCTCCCGCGACAGAGCAAATGGCTCTGGGAGCATGCATCGGGTTGTCTTTGATCCACGGCTTTTAGGCTGTTTCTCGGACCTGTCTCTAATCTGGACTGCACCGAGCAAGCACTGTCGCCACCTAATGAGTCCGTAAAATAGGTTATACACCTCCAATAGCTACTATAGTTGTACAGGAGCTGCGGAAGGCTTTGATCGACGTCCCACCGTCAAAAAACGCATTGGACGTCGAAGGACGTCCGTGGCATTCTACGTCACTATTTAATTGGACGTCGAAGGACGTCCATGGCATTCAATGAGTTAATGATGACGAAGCTGCCAGCATCAGGAAGCAATTACATTTGACGTTGCTTAACTGCATATTTATAATCCTGTCCCATGCTACAGTACGTTTGCGACAGGAAAAAGCAGACCCTAAAATATAATACTACTAAATACTTTGAAATATCCGTGGTATATTTGGAAGAGAAAACCAGCACCGGAACTGTTTCACCTGAGAGAGATGCCTGCAGCCAGCTGGGAGTCAGGGGACACAGAAAACTAATATGCTTCACGCTGCAACAAACTTCACTGTGATTGGTGAACCTGACTTGTTTTCTGAAAGAATATGATGTCGACTTTACCGACTCTGAATACAGAACAACAAACAGCGACGGTGTTAACTTTAACCTACCTGTAACGTTAGTGTTAGCTTGCAGCAAAAGGTATCCAGCCAGCCGTTCAGCACACGGTAAGTTTGTCGTTTGCCCCTGCCCGAGTATTGGTGGTGCTGTGTTAGAGAGCGTGCCAGCCACTAAGCTCCTTGGGTTGTGGGTGCAGGCAGACTTAAGATGGGACATGCAGGTGAATGCAAATACAAAAAAAGCAAATCAACGCATGTTCATCCTAAAAAGACTGCAAAAGTTTGGCATCCCAACAGATGATCTGAAGACACTGTATACAACGTACATCCGCCCAGTATTGGAGTATGCGGCGGTCGTGTGGCACTTCAGCATAACCAGCAAACAGAACCAGGCCCTAGAAAGAGTCCAAACAAGGGCACTCATGATCATCCTGGGTTCTGACTACAGATCCTACTCTGAGGCCTGCTGCCAGACCCTCAACATCCAACCTCTGCAGAAGAGACGAGAGGAGCTGTGCCTGAACTTTGCACTCAAACTCCAAAGTTCCACAGATTTCTCAAGCTGGCTCCCACCAACGTGCGCTGAGAGAGAAGGAGCAAGGACAAGACAAGGAGCACGGCTGAGAGACATCAAGTGTAAAACAGAGCGCTACAAAAAGAGTCCTATACCCTCCATGGTCAGATTGCTGAATGGACACAAATAAGAGCAATCCTGTGTTACTGTGTTTCAGGCTTTACTGTGCTTTTTAGATATTTTTAGATATTGAACGAATTTTTATATTCAATATGTATTGTGCACTGCAATTCCGTTTGCTCATTTTAAACTGCCAGAGTGCATTTCAATGACACATGTATTTAAATGTGTAAATAAAGGACATATGATGATGATGATCCTTTGAAAACGGCTGTGATTTATCCACTCGATGATGAAAACGTTTTTTAAGTAAGGGATAATCAATGATTAGCTGTGTGTTATACGATTTTAATGCACGCCGCAGGCATCTGGGATAACTCTGTTTACTATGGTAACACTTGGGGAACCGACTAATACCTAGAACAAGCGTTACCATCCCGCCAGCTTCTCATGCAATGGAAACGTTTGCTGTTCCAGTAAATAGGACAAACCTTGGATACGAGCCGGTAAACAACATTAGTTTAGTTGTGCTGTTGGATTAAACAGCTCAGCAGATAATGCTGGTTTACTCTGTCCCTGAAGTGAAAGGCGGGCCAGCGCAATGCATTCTGGTTGTTGTAGTAGGATTCCCCCTTAGAGTGAACTACAGTTTTCTCAGTTTTCTCTTGTAATACTAATAGGACTCCAATTAAAAAAATAATTGCACATTTCTATTACATAGGTACTGTAGATTACAACTTTTCACATCATGTCTTTATTTCTTGCACCAAATTATGGAGAGTAGTATTGATAAGTATCGGTATTGATAAGCAGTACCGGTATCGGTACCGATATCGATGAAATCCTAACAATACCCATCATTAGTGCTGCCTGCTAATTGGTCCATTATCGGTGAGCTGTGCGATCCCCAAAACAGCTTTATAATCTATTTTACTCTATGGCACTATCATTTACAAAATGTACATCATGCTGTATTGAAGAAGACTTGAAACTAGCGATTAAACTCATTAGGAAAGTGTTTACTGAGGTAATAAATCAAGTGAGAAGTTGGACCACTATATATACTGTATATACATATATATATATATATATATATATATATATATATATATATATATATATATATATATATATATATATATATATATTATCACCCCCGTACAGTTGTCATGAACAGTGAAATTAGCTTTTATCATGAACTGTGGTGCGAATACACTCAGGCGGACTTGGGTCTTCAGTGTAAAAATATAAACTTTATTTCCTATAAAATTCACTCTAAAAAGGGTAAAGGGGAAGGGGAACAGAATGATGCATCTGGCTGAATGCACAGGTGAGGGGCATTCGAAGCAATCAGTCTCGTGATCAGTTGACATGGTTCTTCTATCCAGGAGCACAAAAACCATGGTAGTAGCTGAACTCACAGTGCCCTGGGAGGACAGGCTAGCCATCTCTCACCAACTGAAGAAAGCAAAGTACTGTTCCCAGATCTGATTTGCGAGGCTCTTCTCAAAGGATGGCACGCAACCCTTATTCCCAATTGAAGTCAGCTGCTGTGGTTTCCCAGCAAAATCAGTGCGCAGTTTTCTTTTTACCGAAGGTTGGCTTGGAACCCAAACATCTGAAAAAAGCCACAAGCGAGATAACCATGGCAGCTGAGACCAGCTCAAGATGGCTGTGTGGTTGAGCAGAGCTCACAGTTGCAACCCCTCTGCAGTGAAGGCTAATCTTTGCAGCCCCACTCAGGCTAAGGTGCGAAACGCTGGTGACCCTGAGATACCTGCTGAGGATGCAGAAGGGTTCCCAACAATGTGAATGCTCTGACCACACTCCCCACCAAGGAATACCGCCGTGAGGAGGAACCTGCAACACCGTATCATAGCCCCTGCAGTTTCTGCTTGTAGCAAAGCATCCCTGATGTTTACTGCACCAGCTATAGAGACTGAAACCAGGCTGTAAAATATGTTTATGACTCACTTTTGGGGGCCAGCCTTGAAGAACTGCAATTTTTGGTACTTTCACATTGGCCTAATTTTTCATAACGGAAGCTTGGGGCTTGGTGGATAAGTGTTGATTTTAATGCAGTGATGTGCAAGGGTGTGTTCTTAAACCAGAGAGAGGTACATGTATTTGCGCGTAAGAGGTCCTTTTCAAAGCAGTTAGTAATTGTGCGCTGCTGACGATAGCATAATGCCATCTATCACCACATTTTAGCGCTGAAACGCCTGCTTTGGCTTGTGGCAGCCAATACCCAGTACTATTATCACAGGCATGCGCTTGTGTCTGCCCCCAATTTGCATTGCGCACGGCGTGCGCAAACGCTAAATTAGCGCTTTTGGGAAGATAGAGCCCTCTGTTTTTGTGACAATCCCTTTCTGAGTTTATCCAATGGGTTTTGAAAGGGTCTCATAAGCCCAAGACTCTGGAGAATTTCCTCATAGAGGTCCATGTGATCCTTCAATTGTAGTGAAAAACATATGAAAATCACCAAAACGGGAGTGTCAAGGTTTTCACACAACAGTGAAGAATTGATAATAAGATTAGTGCCGTGGATATACAAACTTAGAACTTTCTCACACAACCCAGAGACCAAAATAAATAAATAATATCCTACACATTTCCAGAAAAGTGTAAGTAAAATCCGAGGAGACAAAATAACGGTGGCAATCAGAATGCCAGGCACATTGCGTACAAGTACTTTTGCCTGAATTGAGACTGCTTTGAGCATAAAAAGGAGAGGAAGCTACTGTATGGTGGTGACACACTTTTTGTATATCTGTGCTCAAACCTTTTGAGTCTTTATAGAAACCTCCAACAGAATGTCAAAGTTATTGGCATTTATTTATTTATTTCTAAAAGTTTCTTTGTTTTAGATTTTATTTTATTTTTCCAAGGATTTGTCTGTTGCAATAGTTACTGTTGAGCACACTGGTTGTCTGTGGTAGCACTAGCTTTTATCATTTCAATTCACAAGTTTCCTTTTCCTTTGTTTGCTTCAGCGCTCAGCGGTATATCAGCAACAATATGCTAGACAATAACCTTGTCTAAAAATAATTGTAATTATTTAGAAAAAAGAGAGCCCATTATAAACAAGACTTACCACGTAGAAAAACAACAAGACAAAAGCAAAGGGAAGAAAACAATCACAACCTTGTGGAAGTGGGTGAAGAGACAGCAGCAATTAAATGAGGCTTAAATTAAACTAAATCATCACCAACAACCATCTTAACTCTTGAACAAGCTAGTTTGCTAACAAATTACAAGTATTTAGCAATCCTAAAACTCTTGTTTGTTATATTGAGTGTGTTCTCCAACATCTAAACTTGTGTAATATGGAGGGGGGGAAGTGTTTTTGTGTTTTAGTTTATAATATATATACACACACATCAGTGAGTGATGTCATCAGTGAGTGATGTCATCAGTGAGGCCAAGTTGAGCAATTGTGCCGTGCGCATGCCAATAGAGCAGGCGAGGTGACGCAGCAGCTGAGCTGCGGGCGAGGCCGAAGTTGAGCAATTGTGCGCTGAGTGACGTCATTCGAGCACTCCATGATGTGATCAGTGATGGTCACTCGAGCAATTGTGATGTCATCAGTGATGCGAATTGCGAAGTTAGCTGCGGAAAAGGTCGTGCAGCGACCGAGCTGCGTATGCGAGCCCGCGCAGTGGGTGAGCTGCAAGGCGGGCACCAAGGCTTATTGCTGTGTCTTTGGTTTTGATGACTCCATTAGGTGCAGCAGTGCACCCTGGGTAACGATCAACCTGCAGATCTCCTGGAAAAAAAAGTGAGGAATTATTTAGGCTACACGATTCTCTTCATGATTTCATACAAATTAAACAAAGCTCTTTGCCATTACTTACCAATCTATATCAGGGGGATCCAGCAATGCATACCAGGAGAAACAGGCGTTCATAATGTAATAAGACTGCAATTTACCACACCAGCTTTGTCTAAATTAAATCTCTGGTGTGTTGACAATATAGCGAAAATGGATCATAATTCTTATATACTTGAGGCATATTGCATTCAGAGAAGAATTGGAGGAGGGTGTTATTGGTACCGTGCCCCACTCTCTCAAATGTATCGTATATTGTTGCTCCATGGAAGAGGGCAATCGATATCATGAATCTATAAAGCAGAGCAGTGTGGTGTGATTATTTGCTTGGCACACTGACTTGCAGTAGCTGGAGCTACTTGAACACATGAGACTACTTGTGTCTGGGGGCACGCTTGGTGGGGATCAGACTCTCCCTGACAGCTTATCATATGCCAAGCTTAGACAGGCCTGTCACAGAGCTAATGGGGTGTTCTAAGGTTAATTTACAACCATATGAATTCCATCAATAAGCAATTAAGAGGTGTGGAAACAGAGAGGCACCCAGGCCAGCAGCTGTATCTCCCCGAGCCCCCACCCGGCCTTTTAATCAATTAATTGCCGTGGCGACGTGTCTGTTTAAAACCGCCTGATAGATTTAGACATAAAAGTGACACGTGGAAAAGGCATCGCTCCCCTCCTCATCACCCTCCTCCTTACCTTGTATGCCTGTATGTGTGCCTCACGCACACACACACACACACACACACACACACACACACACACACACACACACACGCGCGCGCGCATACAGACACACACACACACACACACACACGCACGCACGCACACACACACACACACACACACACACACACACACACACACACACACACGCGCGCGCGCGCATACACACACACACACACACGCTCCCCCTTGACATATTTTACACACGGTTCCCATTCTGATTAAAACCAATTTGGGGTAATGATAAAACATTCTGCTTTTTCTTTTTTGTAAATGTAGAGGGAAATTCACAGGAAATGTTTTGTGGCATATTGGATCAGACCCAATAGATTTATTATATATCAGGGTAGGAATTCCATCATTTTAGGGGCAAGGTCGTTTGGACTTCACCGTTGCATTTTTGTTTAGGGCACAAAGGCCATCGCTCTATTGACATCATGAAGAGTGATTTTTATGAAATGTGTGTTAAAATGAGCCACTGACACATCCTTTGCATAGAGCAGCTACATTAAACTGAGACCACTGATGCTTTTAAAGTAACTGACAGTAGCAGGCTGGTAGCAGGGCACTGCCAAGGGGGCCTTAGGGATCTCAGGGCATCACGGCCAGAGGGAGGGTCAACATTACATTACATTACATTACGTCATTTTATCCAAAGCGCCTTACAATAAAACATTTTGTCAACAATAGAGAAATCAACTATGCAACATAATCTATGACAGCTAACAACTCTTGAAGGAATAGTGTTTTTTTTGTTAGTTCAAGAAGGGTCCCGGTGGAGCCTGAAAAGGTGAGTTTTAAGTGAGGAGAGAGCAGGGAGAGGGAGGAGGTGGGGAGGGAATGGGAAATGTGGGGGAGGAGAGAACAGAGGAGAGGTGGGGAAGGGGGAAAGAAAGAGAATGGGTGCCATGCTTTAAAATAGAATGGATGCCATGCTTTAGAATAGTGGCGGAATAGTGGGAGAGGATAGAATGGGTGCCATGCTTTAGAATAGTGGGGGAATAATGGGGGAGGAGCGATCAGGAAAGGGAGGAGGTGGGGAGGGTGCAGGGGAGGGAGAGCAGGGGGGATGTGTGAGAGGAGAGAGCATGAAGTGGCAGGGAATGGGGAATGTTGGGGAGGAGAGGAGGTGGGGAAGGGGAAAAGAGGAGAGAGCAGGAGAAGGGAGGGGGAGAGCGGGGGGATGTGGGGGAGGAGAGAGCACAGAAAGGGAGGAGGTGGGGAGGGAATGGGAAATATGGGGGAGGAGAGAACCGGGAGGGAGAGGTGGGGAAGGGGGAAAGAGAAAGAGAGTGGGTACCATGCTTTAGAATAGAATGGATGCCATGCTTTAGAACAGTGGGGGGAGAGTTCAGGAAGGGGAGGAGGTGGGGAGGGAGAGCAGGGGGAGTATGAGAGAGAGTATGTGGAGAGAACAGGGAAAGGAGGGGATGCCATGCTTTAGAGTAGAATGAGTGGCATGCTTTAGAGTGTGAGAGAGGAGAGAGCAGGAAAAGGGGGGAGAAAATCAGACAATCTGACTACTCTAGACATCAACCGAAACTAACTAGGACACAGGTGGGTAGGTGTAACGTTGATATTCACATATCCAACTGCAGAAATGCATAATGCCAACATTCGATTGTGGCCACCAGGCTGAGATATATACAGTAGATGAAATATATACAACATGAAACATTCAGCCACTTCAACCTCTTGAGCTGATGTGGTGAAAAGTGCCTGCGTGTTGTTGCACAGTCCTTTGCTTTTCACCTGTGCAGCTCGCCTTGTTGATACTGGAGTGAATCAGCCACAAGATGCTGTATGTGAAGAAGATCCACATTCATAGTCGAGCCACGCGACAGTGACAGCGCCGCATGTCAAACATGTGATCTTCTGCTGTGGATGTGGGAGATTTCCATTCATTACCTCCTCCTCCTCCCACTGCCTTCTATAGGCCTGTGAAGTCCTGCTCACATGCCTTCTCTTTACACTGCCATGACATACTTGCAGGGGTCCCCAGAGAGACTCGTATGGAGGGTTAGTGATACGATATGCCAGAGAGACTCATATGGAGGGTTAGTGATTTGATATGCATGATTTGCTCCTTTACCAGGCTCATCCCACTCACATGAGCTGTATAGGGATCTCTGAACACACTGTCCCAACCAATGAGTTAGCATTTCAAGAGATCCTCAAAGCGAGTCCTTTGTCATTATATACTGTATACAGAGAGAGAGATAGTTTTATGGTCTTTGAATTTAACCCATGCAACTGAACCTATGTACTGTATGTACTGTGTGCTACAGATAGATCCAGGATGTAACGCAATTATGCAATATTCAATGTGAATTAAAGGAAAAATACACCATAACACTGTAAAAGAAAATGCTATTTGTAATGTACCTTACATTTTTCGACCTTTATTATCATTATTATTATTATTGTTTGTTACACATAACTGCTCAAATGTCTCTAGACTATGTGACGTCACACTGAGATAAGTTATTTCCATCACAGCGACAATGGGGTTTGATAGTAGAAAAAAAGTCAGCTATCTAAAATATCAGTGGTAAAGACCAGTCCCCCCAAAAACACCAAGGCACCTTAGGTTAAGATTTCCCTTAGAATCCGAGTTAAGGTGTCCATGAAATAGAATCGGCTGCACAAAACACCCTTAAATCTTCTCCATAAGGTTAAACATTTTAAGGAAAACATAAGCACAAGATTTAAGGGTGTTTTGTGCAGCCAATCATATTTTATGGATACCTTAACTCTGACTCTAAGGGCAATCTTACCCTAAGGTGCTTTGTGCAATTGGGCCCAGGCCTTTTCTTTTTTTAATTTGCAATTTTGTTTCCAAATTCACAATTTTGTACCAGCCATCAAACATGATGAAATCCACAGTGGAAGAGATAGCAGTTTATCTCGCCACAGTAGCCTCAGTAGAGCAGAACACAATGCAGCAACAACACTTTTTAAAATAATATATAATTTTTTGTAATGAAAAGCTTGGCACATATTTACCACATTGTTCTCTCCATTCTCACTTGCTTGCTTTTACTATGCTATTGCTTTTGCTTCCTCCACCTATGTTAAGGGGGGAGTTGGCCAAGTGCCAAAAAACTGCAGTTCCTCGAATGAACACTTGAGGCCGGCTGCAAAAGGGAGTCATTCCCCATTACACCCATGTTAAAATCCATGACTTTACAGCAGAAATAAACATGTTGACACCCTGGTTCAAAAAACGGTTTTAGACTCTATAGCTAATTTCACCGTTCATAACTGTACTGCGAGTACATTTTTATATAACTCACCCATTTAGCGTCAAATAGATGATAAAAAAAGACTGTCCAGTGATTGTGCAGCTCGCCAATCACAGACCAATAGCAGGCTGTGCTGCAGCTCTGTGCGAAACCCCTCGTCTCCCACGAGCTGCATGAGAACCAAGATGTCAGCGGCCAAAACGGCAAACTGGAGGCTTCAAAACGGCAGTCCACACAACAAGATTAAGATTCAAGATTTGTATTGTCACTCCGTTGTATGAGTACACGCGTGAAATTCTTATCTGTGGGCTTCGTTACAGACAAGGTGCAGTAGGTAAATAGTGCAAAAAAAAACTCTTTAGTCATCTGTGCAGTCGCTGTTGGGCCTTTTTGACGACAGTGGTGGTGTGACTGGCCCACGTCAGGTCCTGGTGGATGTTGACTCCCAGGTACTTGAAGGTGTCCACAACAATGGCTGATGTCACACTCACTACATCTATGATGTGAATCCACAGCTGGCTGGATGTTCACTACATCTATGATGTGAACCCACAGCTGGCTGGATGTTCACTACATCTATGATGTTAATGCACAGCTGGCTGGATGTTCACTACATCTATGATGTGAACCCACAGCTGGCTGGATGTTCACTACATCTATGATGTTCATCCACAGCTGGCTGGATGTTCAAAAGCCTTTCTGCGATTTTTTGTGAGTGCAAATTACAACACTTGATGGCAAAATAACTCCTGGAGCCCATCGGACATCATGACAGATGAAGATATCTAACTGTGTGTGTGTTTTTCCTTTCACTGTTTGCTGTGTGGGATATTGTCTCATAAGGCTCTCTCCTGTCTCCCACAGCGCCTCCAAACAACATATCAGTGGTGGCAGAGAACACTCCAGCCCCATTCAGTCGATACCAGGCCCAGAACTTCACTCTCGTCTGCAGCGCAAAGGGAGGCAAACCGGCCCCGTCGGTGAGTCGCTGCTGAACATGCATCATGTCTGCGTGTCCACTGGGAACCTGTCTGTACAGCACCGGGTTCTCTCTCCTGTCTGTGTGTGTCCAGGGGGAACCTGTCTGTACAGCACCGGGTTCTCTCTCCTGTCTGTGTGTGTCCAGGGGGAACCTGTCTGTACAGCACCGGGTTCTCTCTCCTGTCTGTGTGTGTCCAGGGGGAACCTGTCTGTACAGCACCGGGTTCTCTCTCCTGTCTGTGTGTGTCCACTGAGAACCTGTCTGTACAGCACCGGGTTCTCTCTCCTGTCTGCGTGTCTGTACAGCAAAAGGTTCTCTGTCCTGTCTGCGTGTCTGCATGTCTGTACAGCACTGGGTTCTCTCTCCTGTCTGCGTGTCTGTACAGCACCGGGTTCTCTCTCCTGTCTGCGTGTCTGTACAGCACCGGGTTCTCTCGCCTGTCTGCGTGTCTGTCCAGCACCGGGTTCTCTCTCCTGTCTGCGTGTCCACTGGGAACCTGTCTGTACAGCACCGGGTTCTCTCTCCTCTCCTTTACAATGGCAGGGACACTGCGGCGCATGTTCTTAACAGCTATGAGGGCTTAGTATGTTGCTACGAGTGTTTGAACTTTTCAGGTAAAGTCGGGGTTAGCCTACAGCTAGCCCCGGGCTAAAGTCGGGTTTAGCCTACAGCTAGCCCCGGGCAAAGTTGGGGTTAGCCTACAGCTAGCCCCGAGCTAAAGTCGGGTTTAGCCTACAGCTAGACTTGAGCTAAAGTTGGGGTTAGCCTACAGCTAGCCCCGGGCTAAAGTTGGGGTTAGCCTACAGCTAGCCCCGGGCTAAAGTCAGGTTTAGCCTACAGCTAGCCCCGGGCAAAGTTGGGGTTAGCCTACAGCTAGCCCCGAGCTAAAGTCGGGTTTAGCCTACAGCTAGACTTGAGCTAAAGTTGGGGTTAGCCTACAGCTAGCCCCGGGCTAAAGTCGGGGGTTAGCCTACAGCTAGCCTCGGGCTAAAGTCGGGGTTAGCCTACAGCTAGCCCCAGGCTAAAATTGGGGTTAGCCTACTTTGGAATGTTCCAGGATTAAAGCTTTCTTACCCTGAGGCTAACAGCTCCCTTAGCCCCAAGCTAAGAAAGTCGACTTAGCCCCGGCTAAATGTAGTGTGAAAAGTCATGACAACTCCTCAAAAAGTGAAGCTGAAACACGGCAATCACCCCCTGGTGGCTGGTCCCAGTATCACGTCATCAATCCCGCCCCCTCGATGTTAGCAGATGGGACATGAGCCAACCAACCAAACAAACAAAAAGTATACGTCAAATAAATGTTTCCCAAAGATGGTTTCTATCATTTTAGTTTGGTCTTATCATGCTGATGTATGTTCAAGTGCTAACTTCTCTGATCAATTTGCTTTTACTTAGTTATTGATGATATAGAAAGGGCTGATTGACAGCTGTGACAGCCACTCTCAAACCTAGGTCAGACGGCGACCCTGCTGAAGGGGGCGGGGCTCAGCCTGAGTCTACTGCGCAGACTCTGGTCCCAAACAACGCTACACAAGAAAGATGGCAGCTCGCTGAAACGAGATATTTTGGCTCATGCGGGAACGCGTCATCCATACTATACCGTTAGTGTACCCATTTACACCAAGCTCCACATCGCCCAAACCAGCCACAAGTACACACATAGTCCATTCCTTCAGGCATTAAAAGTAGCTGTCACAGCATACTACTGTTACCTCCATTAGAGATCGCCCTGTGATTGATTACCAGCGCTGTAATATAGTCATGCAATGTAGTCATCAAAAAAGGCTCGCTCAGATTTAGGAAACAGAGACATTAATATTATTGATGGTCACAGTTAGAGTCATATATCTAATCGCAGTGGCATGATAGTAATGATCGCACACGGAAATTATCATTGCACACCCTAACACCCGAATATACTGTACATTATTATTGCACGCACACACAGTGACGCATATATGCGCACATACAAAGGCGTTTGTGCAATTACACACACACACACACACACACACACCCACACACACACACACACACACACACACACCTATGATGCACACACACTTATGCACACACACTTACGATGCACACACACTTTTGCCTGAACTTTGTGAAGCGCAAGGTCTTGCACATATCTGACACACATGCTCCGGTGTGCGCTGGCATAGAGCTTGAGCGCAGCCACTCGCTGTTCGTCCCCGCGGGTCATTAATCATTGTCGGTGGGTGTATGGTAATGGACTCCAGACCCTGACACACCTACACACACCACACACACACCTACACACACCACACACACCTACACACACCACACACACCTACACACACCCACACACACATCTACACACACCCACACACATCTACACACACCACACACACTACACACACCACACACCTACAGTATCTCTTGCAATTACCAGCCCAGCGAGAGGTCAACACAAGGTCATGTGTATGATTTCCCTCTCTCAGGTGCTTCCTGCTCGATTGTGCGACGTCCATGAGTGAGGTGTCTCCTCTGTCCAGTCCGCTCCCTTCCTGTGCTGTCACAGGAAGTCTTACGGAGCCCCTTTAAGTCACGAAAGGTGATATTTTGTATCTTGTGCTCAGGGCCGCATCTACCCTATGGGCAACCTGGGCAGGTGCCCAGGGACCCTCAGTATGAAGGGGCCCTCCGAAGAAAAGAAAAAAAAATGTCAGGCTCCACAGAACTATGACAGAAATCCAAGACCAATCAGAATAAAATAAAAATAGTTGTCAAGAAGATTAAGTCTCATGATTGAGTGTGATTGGAAAGCTGTGGGCAAGGGATGACTGGTGAGCCTATCTTATGTGCACAAGATAATAACATGTTTTCACAAGATAATAACATGTTTTCACAAGATAATAACATGTTTTCACAAGATAATAACTTGGGCGCACAAGATAAAAAAAAGACATCACCTTTCGAGACTTTAGGGCTCTTTTTTAACCTCTCCCAGCGCTTAATGAAGGAAAAGAGATGTGAAAGGTTTCGTATGGTCGGTGAGCCTGATTCTCACCGGCCCAGAGCCTCTCACCATCTCATCATTAGCTCAGTCAAGTAAGTGAGTTAGCATTAGCATGTGAGTGAGTTAGCTAGCAAGTGAACCAAATGACTGACTTCATGGGGGGTATTTTAAAAGATATTTAGTAGCCGTTTTGCTCTCACATTGCATTTCTCTTGTCGTTGATATGAATAAGGGAACGTTTCACTCAAAATTGTCTATTGTTGTTGAGAATGGCATGTTTGTGGCAATAGCTGTGTTTCCATTACAGTTTTTCGCAAAAGAATTGCGATATTTCTACAACTTCGACAATGTACAATTGCGACTTGTAGGCGTTTCCATTGAAGTTGCGTTTGAGTGATTCCCCGTTGCAGCAGCTGCCACAGTGATTACGCACGGGGATCTGCCCCATATCCCGTCCCCTGCATGCTCAAATCCAACCAATGGTCAATGCAAATCCCAACATGAAGTTACAATGCATATAAACGAGCCTGATTATCAATTCAAAAGAAAATGAGTCGCAAAATGTTGCTGGCTGCGTGAATGCAGTCAGCGCGACAGGCAGAGGAAAAAAGGTAGCCTAATAGCCTACAACTGGTCCGATTTAGAGATGGAGGGGGGAAAAGGCTGATTTGGTTCTATAATTGCACCTGAAACGTGTGCAATGTATTAGCCTACTCACAGTCACTGTATTCACTTCAGACAGCACCACCGCACCAGTGTGTGCTTTTCATCCTCTCATCTCGCCGCTGTGCCAAATGCGCGCACACAGGCAGCCTGCTGTCACCATGGACCGATTTCTGCCATTAAACATTATCTAATTTGCCCGGCTACGCTTTTGCATAACACTCGTCTTTCTGCTAGGTAGCGTTGCTTCAAAGTTTTCCACTTGCTGCGGAGGTTTTGACACGGCTATCGAACCTTACTTACCAAACTTATTTTCCGCTCCTTTTCCAAGGGATAATATGGGTCACATGACGTGCAAATGCGAAAAATGTGTTTCCATTACACTTTTGCGATAAACTTCTATATCGACACGTCTGAAAAACCACCTCATGAGAGCGAAAAAACTTTTTGCGATATTTGGGAGGTTTTTCGAAATTCACGTGTTTCCATTACCCAATTTCTATTGCGATATTTAGATTTTGCGCATTTCTGAGGGTAATGGAAACACAACTAATGATATCTTAGAGTGGACTTGAGGAATGTGTTTTGTGTTCTATGCTGTAATGCCATCCTCTCAGAGAATGGAGAAAGAAATATCATCAACATCATTTCTTATTACTCTTATCTAAAAATAGAGAAAATTAATAGATTGATTTACTTTCTTTGTTTTTTTTGCAGAGAGATACAAACACAAATCAGACACCATGTAAAATATAAATACATGATGAAGAGATGATGGTAAATCATGTATTTATGAGGAAAGAAGAGCGTGCACAGCACATGCACTCTGTTGAACAGGTGCAGGATAAACAACCCATCAGCATAACAAACCAAGTGGAGTGTGCACACTGTGCACACTTGCCCCCAGTCAGTTGTATTATAAAATTAAGGTTTCGATCCCCTCAGGATCTTCATCAGAAGGAAGCAGGAAGTAGAAGTGCACTCATATATAAGTCACCAATAGAGTACTGCAGGGATGACATATTTGTCCATATTGTATATATTGACTCGATTTGATTCGATTTGATTGCACTTGCAACCTTGCGATTGCCGTTAGTTATCTTCCTACTTCTTATCCCTGTATATTAATGTAACCGCTACGCTGCATACAGACACTCATATGTAACTTGCATACTGTGGCAATAAAAGTGATTCTGATTCTGATTCTGATATTTTTGTAGGCCAACCCGGAAGTTAGCATCACGCTGGGTTCCCTCGTCTTGAAGTCAATAGGATTTTTGTATGGGGATTTTGGTTAGATGGATTTTTGTATGGGGATCTTGGTTAGATGGATTTTTGTATGGGGATTTTGGTTAGATGGATTTTTGTATGGGGATTTTGGTTAGATGGATTGGGGATTTTGGTTAGATGCCTGAAATAAGGTCTGTGATTAACAAAAGTTTATGAAACTGCAATCTTTGTGTTCAGCAAGATAATATTCACCAATGAACACCACTTTTATGATTTTTTAACTGTAAATGTGATTTTTTTAAATCACGATTTTCAGAAAACCCTTCAAAAATCACAAAGTGGTGTTCATTTGGGAAGATTATCTTGCTGAACAGTTGCTGAAAGATCGCAGTCTTATAAACTTTTGTTAACCACAGACCTTATTTCAGGCATATCTAAGCAAAATCCCCGTGCAAAGAAGCCATTCCAGAGTCAGAGCTGTATGACAATGGACTAAACTGTAACTGTAATTAGGGATGCACCGATCCACTTTTTTCACTTCCGATCCGATTCCGATACCTGAATTTGGATATCTGCCGATACCGATATTATGCCGATACCAATATTTTTCTTGAATATACAGTATAGGCAAAGATTTGGCCAATTAAAGTTTTTTTTTTTAAATATACCTTGCAAAAAGCAGATGAAATTAAGAAAATATACAAGGCAAAGAAGGATACTATTATACATTATTATACAAATTACGGCCAGCTGTGCGCTGGAATTGCAAAAAAAAAAAAAAAAAAAATTAAATTCCGATCCGATCCGTGAATTACTGCCATATCGGCGCCCGATACCGATATTGGATCGGATCGGCCCCATCCCTAACTGTAATCAAGCAATCAGATTAAACTGTAACTGTAATCAAGCAATCAGATTAAACTGTAACTGTAATCAAGCAATCAAATTTGTCAGACATTCTCCAACTGTACTGTGAATTCTGCACCTTGTACCATGCATCACTGTTTAAACAAGCACACATCCTGTACAAGCCCACGGTCAGTGTTGCAACCAATAGGGGGCAGGCCTCTCTGATTTTCTGGTCGCCACAGAGAGACAGGCGCGCGCGCCAAATATGACATCGTTGTGCTATACTTGCGTCAGGCGCGAGCCTCCTCAACCACTTACGGTGGGGACACACCAGAAGCAGTTTAATTTCCGTGTCCTTGGTAACAGGGGAGACAGTCACCCCGGCCGCGTCGCGTTCAACATGAGGCTAAGTAAACAAAACGTCAGCATTTCCCGGAGAGCACGCTTCACACTGTGTGGATGCTATTTTTACCCAAGAACCACTGCCTTGAGCAAAGATCGTCTATAGACAAGCTATCCACTACACAGCACAGACTCATGCGCAGAAACACAGTAGACTAGAGCCAAATCCAACACTTTTGAAAATTCCAACTCTTGCCACCAGGGGGTGCTGCCGCACCCACAGCACCCCGCTTCCCGCACCCTTGAGACCACGCTGCAGCTATGCTGACCGGCGTCAAAACACTCTCAGGCATTATTTGATTCTCAAACCGAGGTAATGTCAGGGACAGACTGATACTGTAGTTAATAGCCGTGTGCAGATTAAAAACCTTCTCCATTGTGCGGCTCTTTCCAAGGCCGTCTATAGAAATATGAATTGAGCCTGTGAATGTCTCCTTCATAATGGCATGGGAATGACTGGGTCCGAGTAATTCATCAGACCCTCAGGTATCACCAGAAAAACAGAAACATTGCTAACAAACATTAATGTGGCCAATTTAACAGACATGTTTACAACATTATGTTGGTAAGCCATTGCATGAGTCAGGAGATTATCTTTGGAAATGTACCTTTACAATTTGAGTAAGAGTGCAAACTGCCTCCTGAAGCTTATTCAGGTGTGCATAATGATATGGTGTGTTTGCACTGGAAAGATACGAGGCACGCTGCCTTGGAAAGCCAGCAAGTAAGAAGAAAACAGTTTGTTTTTGGGGAAAGTTCCACTCTGTGGAGAGTTGCTCATGGCCTGTCAGTCGTACTGTGTGCCTTGTACTGTACCACTAAATGAAAAGCCAGTAAACAAACTCTGACACATTTCATGTCAAATCTTTTCTAAGTGGAGTCTCTCTGGGCTCCGCAGTCCTGCACATGGCTCTCCCTCGAGATCTCGTACTGTGGTCCAGTAGAGGAAAATATTCATTTCAAAATGAGACGGAAAAACAGTTTTAACTCCTTTGAGAGATATCAGAGACATTAGTTGCATATTTATTTTTTGCCATGTTTCATACTTGATACTTGAACTTTTAAGAAAAAAAGAAAATCATATTTTCTATATAGCAATTTACTGTAAAACTTTATGCGGGGGGCTACAGCACTGCTCAAATTATTCAGAACTTAAATAAGAACATTCTTTGACACTGAATGGTTTATTGTCTAAAATGATATTGTTATAGTGTAATTTAGTATACCCTGTCCTGCTCTCTCTCCTCCTCCCCTCCTCCCTTTCCCTGCCCTCTGCCTCTCCCCCTTTCTCCCCTCCCACCTCCTCCCTTTCCCTGCTCTCTCCTTCCCCACATTCTCTCCCCCTTTCTCCCCTCCCCCATCTTCACCTCCCTCTGTCTTTCTAACATAAGATTGTTCAACCATGTTATTATTATTAGTATTGTTGTGTTCACCAAAGCTAATGTTATAAAGGGTCACAAAAAGGACATTGCAACATAAAAAACACAATTGTGGCATGAGTATATACATTATAACATGCTCATTTGTTGTATATGATGCTGTTGTCGACAGTCATGCTATCATCATCAACAGGGAGCTCAGGCTCTGTCTGTTTCTCTGTTTCTCTGTCTGTCTCACTGATGACATGGCATTGTGACATCTTTGTGACATCACTGATGATGTCATCAGTGACACACACACACACACACACGAGAGCGACTGAGGGAGAGGAAGAGAGAAGAGGGAGAGAGAGGAGAGGGAGACGAGAGAGAGAGAGGGGGGAGAGACTGAGGGAGAGAGAGGGGGAGAGAGAGAGGAGAGGGAGATGAGAGCGACTGAGGGAGGGAGAGAGAGACTGAGGGAGAGAGAGGCGAGGGAGAGAGAGACTGAGGGAGAGAGAGAGAGGGAGGGAGGGAGACGAGAGCGACTGAGGGAGAGAGGAGAGGGAGAGAGAGAGACTGAGGGAGAGGGAGGCGAGGGAGAGAGAGAGGGGGGAGAGACTGAGGGAGAGAGAGGCGAGGGAGAGAGAGAGGGAGGGAGACGAGAGCGACTGAGGGAGAGAGGAGAGGGAGAGAGAGAGAGACTGAGGGAGAGAGAGGCGAGGGAGAGACTGAGGGAGAAAGAGGGGGAGAGAGAGAGAGACTGAGGGAGGGAGAGAGAGAGAGAGACTGTGACTGAGGGAGAGAGAGGGAGACATTGGGCGTGCGGCGCCAATACGGCAGGCCAGGCCACGCAGCAGCCGAGCTGTGGGTAAGGCCGCACAGCGGCCGAGCTGTATAAGCGAGCTGCAGGGCGGGCGAGGCCGCAAGCCCGCGCAGCGGGCCAGCATAGGAATCGATGCCTAGTATAGCAAAATGTCATGATTAGCTTTGTACTTACTTGCATGTTGCTGCTTTGGTTATGTGACTGCAACTTCAAACAGCTCTCTTTGGTTTTTGATGAAACTCGTTTAGTCTTTGCCGGTGCCGCTGCCCGGGGGCTTGTTGTAAAATGAGCTGTTGTCAGCTCTATTTTCAATGTCATATGCAAGCCTGCTCTCAGTAGTGGCTCCAACTTACAAAGAAAACCTCAGATTTATTCATCCAGCATTGAACAGCTGTTATTATCATCCTTGTATTTGTAACTGAATTATCTGGTTTGAACTGTACTAATGGGGCGGCGCGGTAGCATGTAGGCCTATCGAAAAAAAGAAATGTGATAGGAAACAGCTTTAGCGAATTTGTAACCAAACCAGGGATTCCACTAGCATTTTTTCTGGCCGGCCAATTGAGCGCAACATTCCAGAATTCCGGCCTTATAGAATAATTACCGGCCCAGTCAAAATGTAGCCTATTGAAAAAAGATAGATGTAGCCTGATCATTTCATAAATACATAACACATTATTGTATAATTCTTAGCAAACGAAATCTAAATTTTAAATCATTTTTTGATTTCCAAATAATTTTCTAACTATTCACTGCGGTGCGGTCTGCGCAAAGGGAGGAGCTGCACGCACACCGCTCCTTATTTAATTAATTAATTCGGTTCGGGTTTGCAGACCCATTAAGATTAAACAATAAAACACAAAAAACAAAAGCTATTATCCAACAAATGTATTTTATTATAGTGAATGAACTCGTCACACACTTTGTGAACTGAGTTTGTCATATATTCCCGTTTAATTAAGCCTAAAGAACACTGGCGGGCCTACATTAAATGTCTCTTTGCATCGAAGAACATGAAATTAAATAACTTGAAAGATAATCTAAATTAAGAAGTTGCCTACCTGCAACAAGCCAGAGATGAGACGTGCAGTCAGTCAAACTTTATAGCCTATATATTTTCTGAAGCTGGTTGACACGCGGGCATCCAACTCGCTTTCAGAACGGACTTATAGCCTACTTCACAACATGAGAATATTTGCTTTACTTTCAACTGAAGGGCAAAAGGTAAGAATATTGTGTTACCTGTAGCCTACATCTGAGAACGAAATCCCTTGTTGCGTGTTGTGAGCTTTGAGACGATGCGCAAATAAATGAAAGCTGCCCATTAAATACTCCATGGCAAATCAATTGAGGTTCTAGTAGGTTATTTATGCTGAAATTATGTTGATATTAGTGGCTAAATTAACGGACATAATAATAAGCTTTACAACCTGCAGAGGACTTCTCTGTCGCTGCGAGAATTCTCGCAATAGGCTTGCGGCAGTTTCTTCATGATCAGCGCTCCGCATGTGCAAAGCAAACTTGCGATTTTTATCAGCAGCACTTGAGGAAACCGTGAGTTTGCTCGTTGATATAAGCGATTGCCCGAACGATTCATTAATTAATCAATCAATCAATCTTTATTAGCAGACACAAGGTCCAATATAAACACACAGTAAAAAAACAGCAACACAACATCAAACAATTACACAATTAACATCAGCACATCAAAAAATACTACAATAAGAGCCTGTACCAATGAGCCCAAGTGCTGGACTGATACTTAATTGCACTAAGACTGGGCTGAGTCAGAAGCAAGATTATGATATTCTGAGAAACATTCAGACGACAAATAAATTTATAGGTGAGGTTTCTCAGTAGGGCATGAAAGGTATTGACCCCTACACCACAAAACATTTCACTGGCACTACAACACCTTGGCCTCCCAAGCAGTATTCTCATACCGTCATTGTAGGCCACCTGCAGTTTCTGAATGCTAGCCTGCTTAAACTTGACCCACAAGGGGGCAGTATAAAGCGATGTACAATAGGCTTTGAACAGGGTTATCTTAATCTCTTCAGAGCAGAAATGAAACTTCTTTTTCAGCATATTTGCTTGTGCATACAACATGCGTCGCTGTCTATACATGTCATCGTCATCACTCATATGATCATTAATGATGTGGCCCAGATATTTAGTACTGCTACACACATCCAGCACATGTCCTGACAGATAAAAGGATGGGAAGGAGAGATCCCTATCATCTCTTGTCCTGAAGATCATAATGACACTCTTTTTAGCATTGTACTTTACATCAAACTGTACACCATAGTCAGAACAAATATGTAGCAGCTGTTGGAAACCCGCACTGCTTGGCGACAGTATGGCCAGGTCGTCAGCATACATAAAGTGATTAATGACAGTGTTACCAAGCACACATCCAGTTATACAGCTACTGAGCTGCACAGAAAGGTCATTCATATAAAAATTAAAGAGCACAGGAGAAAGAAGCCCTCCCTGACGGACATCATTCCCAACCCCAAAAGGAGCAGAGACCACGTTGCCCCACTTGATCTGCATAGTCTGGTTTGCATACCAGTATGCCAGGATTCTGATCAAATTGCAAAGCACTCCCCTCTCCCTCAGCTTAATGAACAGTTTCTGGTGGTTTACACGGTCAAATGCCTTAGAAGCATCAATGAAACTCACTAGGACCGAGGAGTTTTTACCTTTATACATGTCAATAACTTCTTTCAGTCCATAGATGCAAAGGTCAGTACCATGCTTGGCTTTAAACCCAAACTGATTATCAACAGTGCCTAAATATGGATTTAAACGAGATAGTAAAATTTTCTCTAAAACTTTGGAGAGTACACTAGCAAGTGCAATTGGCCGGTAGTTGTCCAGGCTACCCACCTTGCCTGTCTTATCCTTGATGACTGGCACCAAGGTAACAGGCAACATGGAGTTTGGCAGCAGCCCATGTGACATGAGGCCTGTAAAACATATGGCGAGCAGAACAGACACCCTAGGGCTTGCATACTTTAAATGCTCTGCAGTGATATTATCTGGACCGCCCGCTTTATGATTAGCCAGCTGAGTTACTGCCTCCTGCACCTCAATAGCTGTGACTCCAACTACCTCGCTGTCAGGGATGCTCCCCACTTCCAATGGGTCACTATCTAAGCAGTTAAAGATAGAGGAATAGTGCTGCCTCCACAACTCCGCCATGTTTTCTGATCCAGTTACTCCCTCAACTGAACAAGGCAGGGATACACTTCCCCGGTTCAAGGCCTTCACCTCCTTCCAGAACCCAGTTACATTACAGCTAAGGAGCTTCTCTGCCATAGAGTCTGCTCTAATAAGTTGTTCATGTCTGGCAACGTAGCGGATGGCTGATTTGTATCTGGCATGTGTGAACTTTTTGTAGTCCAGAGAAGGTCCCTGCCTGGGCCTGCCTGCCTGAACCCCCTCACTGTAAGCTTCCCTGGCTGCAGCATGATGAGGAGCTACATGTTTCTGCCAACCTGGTTTACCCGGCTTACTTTTTGCCCCATTTGCATATATAAAGCAAGCACTGGCATTACAGATGGTTTCAGCTATAGTCTCATACATAGCGCAAAGAGCAATATGGTGAGCTTTGTTCTTACAATTAAGATCAGAACACATAATAGCATCATAAGGCAAAAACACATTGTTCAGAAGAGCATCAGTTCTTTCACCATACGACCTGATATCATCATCTGAGAGTTTTGACCAGTCTACTTTAGCTCTAGAGCCATCATTGCTCTCCCGACTCAACTCTGGGAGACTGTCCACCTCAATATCAAAAGTAAAGGGAATGTGGTCACTCATGGACGCTTCATACACAATCTCCATAGAGCGTATACTGGCATGAGCATCGGCCGTGGTGACACAGTGATCTAGCCAGGATGTAGTGTGCCAGGCTTCACTAATATAAGTATAGCTGTCAGCTGGTAAGAGCACTTGGCTGGATATTATGAGATCACTGTCCTCACAAAGGTGAACCAGGTGCTTGGCAAATAGGGAGCTTTTATCCATTATGTCAGCATTCCAGTCACCTACGACATAAACACAAGTACAAGGATTATCCTGCATAAAAGAGTGTATAAAAGCAAGTTTACTTAGGTAGTCATCCTCATTGTGCAAACATTCATATGGTGTGTACACATTAAGGACAATAAATTCCTTGTCTTTAGACTTACGCTAAAACACTAGGGGCGCTTCACCGCGTGCGACCCGCTGCAGCTCTCACCGTGGCGTTCTGTCTGTTTTAATCCTTTTAGTCCGTCTTGTCCTACTACTTTCAAACCTTTTAATTGTTTTAAAGCTCTGAGTGCTTGTGAAACAGTCTGTGACTCAGTATGTGGACCTCGGGAACATGTGCGCAGTTTCTGGTGCTTCTCTGTCTGCTGGCGCTGATATGTAACGTGTGTCATGGCGGACACGAACAGCGGTATGGAGAAGGAGGCCGCCTCACAATCAGCAGAGATATCCTCCTATCCTTACGGACCTCAGCTGCGGAAGGTTCGGTTCCGACTAACATCCCGGCAGAGATACAACTCCCGAGCAAAAGGACTCAACCACGCCGACCTTCGCGGAGGAAAAGAGGAAGAAGAGGAGGTATCCGCCGTAAAATGAAAACTCTCTGCCTCGACAATAGACGCCAGCTTCCCCCCTTGCCCTCTATCTTCCTATCCAATGTACAGTCTCTTAGACACAAAGTAGATGAGTTGGAAATATGGGCTAAATTTAAGCAGGAGATCAGAGAGGCCTGTCTACTTGCCATTACTGAAACGTGGCTAAAAGACAGCGACGAAGACAGCGACCTGGCCCTGACGGGATTCGGCTCCCCTATCCGACTCGACCGCTCCCCTGAGACGACAGGGAAAAGCCGAGGCGGCGGGGTCTGCTTCTACATAAACGAACGGTACTGTAAAGACATCACCATACGGGAATCACTGTGCACAAAGGACATAGAGTATCTGTCCATTTCACTTCGGCCTTTCTACTTGCCTCGTGAATTCCCACAACTTTTCTTTACTCTGATGTACATTCACCCCAAGGCAAATGCTAACGTAGCAACGCAGCTAATAGCCGACCTAGCACATAAGCTAGACTCGATTTGTCCCGACGCTCCCAAATTCTACCTCGGGGACCTGAATCACGTCCGACTGAACAAAACGCTACGGACATATGAACAGTATGTGACCTGCCCCACTACTCAGCTAAACAAGACTCTTGACACTTGCTATGGAAACGTGAAAGGGGGCTATAAGTCAATAGCCATGCCCGCCCTTGGCGCCTCGTATCACAACAGCATATTTCTTCTGCCTGTGTACAAACCACGCTTCAGAAATATGGAGAAGGAGAAGAAAACTGTGAAATTATGGACAGATGACAGTATTTCCTCACTCCAAGCATGTCTGGAATGCACTGACTGGCAATGTTTCTTTGATGCCTGTGATGACATCGATAAGCTCTCAGATTCTGTTTCATCGTATATTTCCTTCTGTGTTGACCTTGTTGTACCATCTAAAAATCTTGTCATCTTCCCGAACAACAAACCTTGGGTAAACAAAGAGCTAAAGTCTGCTATAAACAGAAAGAAACGTATATTTTTTTACTGGCAACTCCCAAGAGAAGAAGGCAGCTTCAAGGGAGGTTAAAGCTGAAATAGCCAAGGCTAAAGCTAAATACAAAGCCAAAATCGAACAACAGTACACTAACGGTAATATTAGAGCAGCCTGGCAGGGCATAAAAACTATGGCCTCCATAAATCAACAGAACGACACGAAAAGGCAGTATATTAGCATAGATTATATAAATAATGTAGACCTGCCAAATGCTTTCAATGTATTTTTTTCTAGGTTTGAAACATATGACTCAAAGGAAGATGTCTCCAGGCTGAGGGAAACCCTTCTGCCCCAGAATGACCTGGTGATCTCACGAGAGAAGGTGACTAGCCTCTTTAAAAGAACAAACCCAAAGAAGGCAGCCGGCCCCGACACCATCTGTGGTTGCACTCTGCGCCACTGTGCAGAACAACTAGGAGAGGTCTTCACAAAGCTCTTTCAGATATGTGTTGACCAATGTCAGTTCCCCTCCATTTGGAAAAAGTCCACCATTATTCCCATTCCTAAGGTAAAGAATCCTAGGGAACTAAACGAATTCAGACCGATAGCACTAACATCCATTGTGATGAAAAACCTAGAAAAAATCTTAAAAGAGGAGATCATCCCTCTGGCTGCTGAAAAGATAGACCCACTTCAGTTTGCCTATCAAACTGGCAAAGGTGCGATAAAGTCTATGAACATCTAGAGAAACCTGGATCTCACGCCAGAATTCTATTTGCTGACTTCTCCTCAGCGTTTAATAAAATGCAGCCCCACATTCTAATAGAGAGGTTTAAAGCATATTTTAATTTCCCTGATCAACTTTCGCTCCTTTGTTTAAACTTTCTAACGGATAGAACACAGCGTGTCCTAGTAAATGGCTCTATGTCTGGTATTTCAACTTCTAACACAGGTTCCCCACAGGGCAGCGTTTTCTCATCAGTCTTCTTCATCCTGTACACAGACAGCTGCAGATCAAACAGGGACAACAGCCTTATAGTCAAATACTCTGACGACACTGCACTCCTGTCGCTCCTCCAGGGGGCAGAGTCGAACCACGGTTGTGCCCTTCCCGATTTTGTCGAATGGTGTGATGAGAACTTCCTTGATCTTAACGTATCAAAGACAAAGGAGCTTATAATCGATCTTAGAAATAAGAAAGCTGACCCTGTTGCTAGCTCCATTCATGGTGAAGACGTCCAGATTGTTGATTCTTATAAATACCTGGGAACAATGTTTGATTCGCATCTCAAGTTTGACACAAACATAGTCTCTTGTTAAAAGAGGCCAACAGAAAATCTACTTATTAAGGAAAATTAACTCCTTCAAAGTGTCAAAAACGATCTTGTGCACTGTTTACAGATCATATATTGAGAGCCTTATAACTTTTTCTTTCATATGTTGGTTTAACGGTTTGTCTGTGAAGGACAGAAATAGCCTTAACAATATCGTCAAAGTCTGCTCCAAAATCATTGGAGTTCAGCAGAGTGACATAAACGCGCTCTGGAAGAAGCAAGTGGTTCAGAAAGCAAAAGGTCTTATGGACCAACCTGACCATATTCTGTCCTCTAAATTTGCCCTCCTGCCGCTGGGACGGCGCTATCGAGCACCTCCCTGCAGAACAAACCCTTACTCCAAATCCTTCATTCCCTCAGACATTCAGCTGTTGAATGCAGAGAAGTAGAAAACTGCACTGACTGTATGCATGTAGTAGGCACTGAACCAATAACACTGTGTATCGTAGCATTTGCACTTTTTTTGTATGCAATTTTTTTTTTTTTTTTTTACTTTTTATCTTACTTTACCTTTTATTTTTTTATTTTATTTTTTATTTTTTTATGTCTCTTTAAAACCAACTGTTTACACATGCACCCTATGCACTTTACATGCGTATAAACAATGTTGCGTCCTACACCCTTGCGGCTCAGATCCATGTATGCTGAGGGACACGAGGAACCAAATGCACTATCTCGGTTTGATCACACTGAGCTCCTTTCCTATTTCCCTTCTTGTGTATATATGTATTTTGTATTTTGTGACTTAGGAATGAAATACAATGTGTTTACCTGCAACGGTGATGAACTGTAGAAACTGAATTGCCCCCCGGGGATAAATAAAGTTTTCTCAACTCAACTCAACTCAACTCAACTCAACTCAACTTATACTGCACAGCAATACACCAGTCTACATCAAGCCTAATAACACTTAGCACTGGGTCCAGTTTCTTGTGCCAGAGGATAGCAACACCCCCAGCTATTCTCCCCCTTATTATATCCATAGACAGGTCAGTACAGTAGTTGACTCGCCAACTCCATGAAAATCTCCATTGAAGGAGTTCAAGAGGCCCAAGTCTTGTTTAGAGAGGAAAGTTTCCTGCAGGCAGAGAATGTCACATTTCAACAACAGGTTGTCCACAGTTACACGACGCGCTCTATCACCATCACTGCCTCCAAGTCGAAGCCCTCGACAGTTATATGAGCGCACCAACATAATTAATTATTTGACGATGGCTCTGTCAGAGGCACTTCCACCATTGGCAGGCAGGAGAGGTGTTATATTGACCGCCTGTCCATCCGTTGACGGCTCATTTACACAGACAGCAGGAGGGGGAGGGGTCAAGTTGGCCACCACAGCACCCTTCTTGCGAGGTTCATAGTAGCGCCTGACCACAGAGCCTTCAGGCCACAGATCAGGCTTGTACATCTCAGAGACATCATTGCACTCTGTACTTACTTTAAAGGAGCTGTATTGGTTGCTCACAGTCTCAATACGTTCACAGTTAGCAACGCGGCCAAGTTTGTCTCCAATATACTTAGCCAGCAGCTCTGCTTCGAGGTCAGAGGAGAACCTTGTGGCAAAGACACTCACCCGCCTCGTCTTGACCACTCCAATGTCTCCCTGGGCACAGGTACCAATAACCTGCATCGCCCTCTTCTTGACGGGCTGCATCGAAGCGGCCATAGGGTTCCTGGGCTGGCGCGCCCCCTTCCCAACGACAACGCTCCACGCCGGGGACTGCGGCAGGGGGCCCGAGGTCACCTCCTCCAGCTGGCGACCAGGCGCAGCTGAAGCTGGGTCCCCTCTCTCCTGGAGGAAAGACGCATCACCTACCCCATGGGCCCGGCCAGAAGGTCCATGGGGCCCAATCACTGCCGCTGGGCTCTCTCTCGCCCCGTGGGCCCGGCCAGGGGATCCACGGGGCCCATTCACTGCCGCTGGGATTTCACTCGCAACGTGGGCCCGGCCAGAGGATCCACGAAGCTTCTCCACCGCGGTCAGCCGA
Source organism: Poromitra crassiceps (assembly GCF_964638095.1). NCBI lineage: Eukaryota > Metazoa > Chordata > Actinopteri > Beryciformes > Melamphaidae > Poromitra > Poromitra crassiceps. Next base: position 17,559,981 of record NC_139650.1, on the reverse strand, counting down.
CGATCGATGGACGCTGCATCCGCCCCCACTCTCTCGTTGACGCCTCTCTGGTCGTCCTGGGCATCCCTCACTCTGGTTACTTCCCAGCTCAGCTGTGCAACTCTACTGAGCAGGGCAGAGGCATCGATGCTGCCAAAACCCACCGGTGGGAGCCGGTCCAGATAGTGGGAGACGAACCTGGGGATATTGTCTCCACACTCATTTATTACCTTCATACAGTCTTTAATGTTTCTACTGTCTTTCTGTACGCCATTATGCTTGACGTTACATATTGTGGTCTGCTTGCACAAATCAAACAGCAGCAGTTTGGACTCTTCAATCCACTCGGACGAGAAGTTGTTTGTGACCAACATAACGATCTCATCATGTGCCACAGTTCTCATTTTAATGACAACAAAGTTCAGTAGCTCATCCTCTACAATCACTCTCCCATCTTCAGACTTATAGACCTCGGGTTTGGCGCGAGGACATGCCGACCCACTCGTATCATCGGCTGGCATGACCACGTGATCCTGAGCGTAGCAACGATAGCAACAGCTAGTTAGCTCCGTTCGTTGCTAGCTGCGGCAGTTAGCCCCTGGCCGCAGGCCACAGCCCTGATCTTCTTTTGGAAAACACAATAAAAGGTAGAGTCCATCCAGTGTCCGATCATTAAAAGATGCACGTCCCTTTGCATCTAAAGCACTCAGACACAAGACCCGATGGCCCGAGCCGAGGCTAAATTAGCTTCAGACGCCGCTAGTAGCGGCTACTAGCTATCCGCTAGGCGCAGTTCACAACACTGGGCAAACGTGGTAAAAGATAGTACATCCAGCGACTGGTCGTTTAAAAGAAAGTCACACGTCCCTTAACAACACTAAAAACCAAGTGCACAGGGAAAAACAAGTGCCAGTTAAAAGTAAAAAGTGCTTAAAAGTTCATAAATAGGACGGATAAGCCGGAGCGTCCTCCGTTAGCAGCCCAGTCTGCAGAGTCGAATAAGAATCATAACATGTATGACTGCCGTTTACTGATGACATAGATGTTGATGATGATGGTAACGATATGTAACGGAACACAACACTAGTGAACGTGTAAACTAACACTAATAAACTAGTGAACGTGAAGTGAGTCACGAAGAGCCACACCTGCCCACTACGGATATGCGGATAATGACCTGCCACTGTTAAACATGAGCCACGATTGCGTGGAAGCGGATCTTATACCGGTGGTCGAGGTAGATAAGATACGGAGTCGCGGGAGTGCGCATAGATGGGCTAATTGTTGTTTAACATGCAGGCCAACCGGCTAGGTGCAGGTTATAATACGGATTCCACTGCATGTTAAGAAGTGGCTTGAGTGTGGTTACACAAACTCTACTGGTCCTATTTATAGCCTCTGGGGAGAATGATTTATGACATCACTGATGATGTCACAATGTCTATGACAGAAGTGTTCTGAGCATGCATGCTGAGTTGTGCCGGTTTTGACTTCAGCGCAAACCCGTGTTCTGAGCATGCTCAGTTGCGACAATTTTGACTTTCGGCATGAACCCGTGTTGTGATCATGCTCAGTTGAGACAATTTTGACTTTCGGCAGAAGGCCACATGTACACGCACACACATTCCTGCTTTTATTGTTGGATTTATGCAAATATATCCAGGAAAACTGCGTTCCAATGGGTTGAATCGTCCTCAGCAGCGCACCCGACGAGTTCGAAGTCAATCGGACGAAGAGTTCTCGAGATACGGGAAGGACACACAGGCAAACATACTGTCCTGCCTTTATAGATGGATGAAGGACAAATACTGTCCTGCCTTATAGACTGTCCTGCCTTTATAGATGATGAATCTCACACAGACTGTCCTGCCTTTATAGATGGATGAAGGACACAGACTGTCCTGCCTTTATAGATGGATGAAGGACACAGACTGTCCTGCCTTTATAGATGGATGAAGGACACAGACTGTCCTGCCTTTATAGATGATGAATCTCACACAGACTGTCCTGCCTTTATAGATGGATGAAGGACACAGACTGTCCTGCCTTTATAGATGGATGAATTTCACACAGACTGTCCTGCCTTTATAGATGATGAATTTCACACAGACTGTCCTGCCTTTATAGATGGATGAAGGACACAGACTGCCCTGCCTTTATAGATGGATGAATTTCACACAGACTGTCCTGCCTTTATAGATGATGAATCTCACACAGACTGTCCTGCCTTTATAGATGATGAATCTCACACAGACTGTCCTGCCTTTATAGATGATGAATCTCACACAGACTGTCCTGCCTTTATAGACTGTCCTGCCTTTATAGATGGATGAAGGACACAGACTGTCCTGCCTTTATAGATGATGAATCTCACACAGACTGTCCTGCCTTTATAGACTGTCCTGCCTTTATAGATGGATGAAGGACACAGACTGTCCTGCCTTTATAGATGATGAATCTCACACAGACTGTCCTGCCTTTATAGACTGTCCTGCCTTTATAGATGGATGAAGGACACAGACTGTCCTGCCTTTATAGATGATGAATCTCACACAGACTGTCCTGCCTTTATGGATGATGAATCTCACACAGACTGTCCTGCCTTTATAGACTGTCCTGCCTTTATAGATGGATGAAGGACACAGACTGTCCTGCCTTTATAGATGATGAATCTCACACAGACTGTCCTGCCTTTATAGATGGATGAATCTCACACAGACTGTCCTGCCTTATAGACTGTCCTGCCTTTATGGATGATGAATCTCACACAGACTGTCCTGCCTTATAGATGGATGAATCTCACACAGACTGTCCTGCCTTATAGATGGATGAATCTCACACAGACTGTCCTGCCTTATAGACTGTCCTGCCTTTATGGATGAATCTCATGAGGTTTAGGATCTGCTGTACAAAAGAGATAAATGAGGACAGCAACAGCATCTTAACAGGCAGAACAACAACAAAGAAACTATTCAATATAAGCAGACAAAGAAGTAAGAGAGGAAGAAAATAAAATGTGTGTGTGTGTGTGTGTGTGTGTGTGTGTGTGTGTGTGTGTGTGTGTGTGTGTGTGTGTGTGTGTGTGTGTGCGCGCTCGTGCGTGCGTGCGTGCGTGCGTGTGCGTGCGTGTGTGTGTGGAGGGAATGGAAAGTAGGTGCTGCAATCCAAAACTGAATCAAAGCCAACTTTCAGCTTCCATGGCTGCTGTGCACAAAGCCATCTCCACCTGAGCTTCAGCTTCCATGGCTGCTGTGCACGAAGCCATCTCCACCTGAGCTTCAGCTTCCATGGCTGCTGTGCACGAAGAGCTTCAGCACACACTCTACACTGTGACACTCACACATCATGATGGAAGATGATCTTTCAGAAGCACTTTGCATCTGATGTCACTGGAATAAAACACTCAGGTTCAGAATCTGCTCGTCCAAATAAGAAACCTAGTTTCCTCTCCTGGGACTAGGGATGGGCATTTCAAAATCATGAGTTGGGCCAAAGTCGACTTTTCGTTGAAATTCATTTGCCCACCCCATATATATACAGTATATATATATATATATATATATATATATATATATATATATATATATACAGTGTATATATATATATATATATATATATATATATATATATATATATATATATATATATATCTTTTTTTTTTCTAATTTTTTGTTTTTTGGGGGGGGGGGGGAGTCAAATTTTACATGGTCTCCCCTGATTCTACATTTTTGAATCGCTTGGTTTGACCAAGTAAAACAATTTTATACGCATTTTACGCAAGGTCTATGGAAAAATGGATGGCGGATGAAATCTCATGGACAGGGAGAAGGGGTGACTTTGGCACCCTATTGTCATTAGGCAGGCAGACCTGACCCTACATTAGCCATTAGCAACGTTAGCATTAGCATAGCGCTGAGATGGCCCAGGGAACAGTAGACAGAATATCAGCTTTTCGTCATGCAGTAACAAGCCTTGAAACCTTTTCCTTGTGGCTGAGTGTTGCTGTAATATAGACAGTTTAAGACCATTTCTACTACATTTCTAGAGCTACTTGGTGCTGCTACTGTCAGAGCCGTTCTGCTCCAGTGCACACAGCTTCTACGGCAACGTCACATGGACAAACGCGTCATTCGGGCACAGGTAAAAATAAAAAGTTATAAAAATAATTAAATTAACGATTTTCGACTTTCAATAATAAAAGTCGATCTTGATAATAAAAACGATTATTCGAAAATTCTAAATTCGTTGCCCATCCCTACATGGGACCCAGTCCTATAAACCTCATTGTCATACGGAGACCCACCAAAAGTAGTTTTGTAATCATTTTGCATCCCAAACTATAGTACAGTATAACCTGCACTGTTGTTGGCCTAATTAAAAAAGTGTGGCTCCAACAGACGGTTTTAACTTGACAACTTAAACATTCTAAACTGAACCCCAGCTCACTTCCTGCTGCAGTGTTTGCTAGTACAATAGGACAGGACACACTGCATGAAATAGGCCACGCCCATCACGGGGGAAAAGCTCCGTTCATTTCCACACACCAGCGTCATTTTCCTTGAATTAAACATAGCTAAAAGCTGTTGTGTGGTGGGCTGCGCACACAACAAATGTAAAAAATCACCAGTTAAAGTTTTTTTGTACTTCTGAGCAAAACAAGGAAGCCATTGAGAATTGGCGAGAAGAAATATGTGGATCTAGCTGTCAAGGAAGTAAGTTGGAGTGTTCATCTTCCGTATATACGATCTTTTTGTGCATCACGCAACCATGCACGTGATATAGGAGAACGCCAGGATTGGAGGGTGGCTTTCTGTTTTCCCTCCGGCGTGGCTTCTGAATGTTGACGTGTTACGCAGTGTCTCTATAGCAGAGGTTGTCAAATGTTTTTCAGCCAAGGACCCTACACGATAGAAAATATACCGGGGACCCCCTCATTCTGATTTGTGATTTTGGGCTAAGCATAATTGTTTCCACGGTAACGTGCTTGACTTTTAATTTGATAGGTTTGTTATTAGAATGTAATCCATGAACCATTTTAGATTTAAAGCATAAACTATTTTCGTTGAACTATGAAGATTTTGCAAAAAAAAAAAAAAACTTTTTTTATTACATTACATTTACATTACGTCATTTAGCAGACGCTTTTGTTTTGTCCAAAGCGACTTACAATATCACAATTTGTCAACAGTACAGAAAACCACTATGCAACACAATCAATGACAGCCAAGATATTTTGATAGACTAGCACCATGTAGGAAGTAGTTTGAGAAGGAATAAGTAACATGTAGCATTAAAAAAAAATAAAAATTTGCAGACCCGGACCCCCATTTGAGAACCACTGCTCTATAGGACAGGACTAACAATTCTGTGAAAACTGTCTCTCGAGAACAGTGTCCCATCTGCTCTTTGAGACACTGTAGAATCTAGAATCTAGAATTCTGCTCTAATTGAGACACTATAGAATCTAGAATCTAGAATCTACAGTGCAGTAAGTAGATTGTCCCCATTTGCCTAAAAGTAATTGTGGTGATATGTACATTTCTCTGCTCACAGGAAGCAATATAGATGGTTTTAACTTGACAACATAAATAGGGCTGTCAAACGATTAATTTTATTAATCGTGATTAATCTTGCGATTAACTATAGTTAATCGCGATTAATCGCATCTTTGTATCGCATGTTTAAAATGCCATTATTTTGCATTTCAAAGCATTTTTAATTAGATATTAATCATTCTTACCAGTGTGTCATGATTGGGAATCAAATGAATGCAAATAAATGTACTTTGTGATCTTGAATTTTAGATTTATTTTCAATTCAATAGAAGTGGAATGTAGACAGGAGGTAACAATGTCTACAAAATATATCTAGAACAGATACTTCCGGCGGCGGCGCTGTGGAGCAGTCGAAACCCAAAATAATACAGCCGAAGAAGGCTGTGTGTCTGAGCTAAAAACTTTGGCACATCCATGTGAATAATGGCTCGGTATCGGAAACTGTATATTAATAACGTGTATATCGCGTGAAGCCATTGGAGCCGACCTCCCAGTGGTTAGAGGACCCGCGCATCCGAGACTCTGAAGGAAGAATGAGTGATGAGTCTCGTGCTAGCTAGCTGGCTGCTAGCTGGCCGCTAGCTACTTTTAGGTGATCGCTCGCCTCAAACTCGATGTACTTTGGTGATATTTTAATTCCGTTTTACACAAGGTGCAAACTACGGCTCTCGACTTGTCCACTGTGCCATTTGGGGAGTTTTTTAAAGTAAAACGAGCCATTTAGAAGCGTATTGCTGTCGTTCTCTTCCATGCCTGCACGAGCAGGAGACAGGAAACCGAACGGCTTGACTACAAGTACGGGTGCGACGAAGGGACAAAATAGCGGCATGCGATTAACGCGATAAAAAAAAAACGCATTATGGCCGGCCCTTAATCGCATCGCGATTAACGCGTTAACACTGACTGCCCTAAAAATAAACATTCTAAATTGAAGCCCAGCTCACTTCCTGATGCAGTGTTTTGCTGCTATATTAGGACAGGCCTTTGAACACTTTGATGAAGGTCGTTTTAATCAAAAATGGTCCTTTTCAAATAAAAAGCTGAGAAAAGTGCATTTTTGTAAAATACACATTTTCAAGGATCTTGAACCGAATCCAATATTTGTGATGAACTCTGCAGTACAGCGCCCCTCTGTGGTCACAGTCACACATGTCGGTGGTCACAGGTTTCAGTGTAACACGACACGTAAATTCAGGCCTTCCATGGGAGATGGGGGGGGGGGGGGGGGGGGTTTGAGCGCTCGTCGAACCGGGGGCGGGTTTTTTTTTTGTTTGCACCTGTGTTTACCCTGCCTCTTCGACACAAAATCGCCCTGTGAAAAGGGTCTATTGGGATTGGTTGAGAGGCAGCTCTACCGCCATCGAGTCCTCGTTCTCAGCACCTCTGCGTTTGACCCGCGTGCTTTTCCTATGCGATCGGAATAGGAGACTCGTGGTTTTTCTCTGCTTCCTGGTTTTTGTCGGAGCTTCATCGTCGCATGTTTTTAACCCTGGAAGTGCTCAGTTGGTTCATGAACAAACGCATTCTAACGGCAACACGCTTGATCTCGTCCTTGCTCGTGGGATTAACGTCTCAGATCTGTCAGTCATGATTTACCCTCCAGCACTGTCAGATCATTATCTCATTCAATTTAAAATAGACCTGCCCCTCCGGCAATCAAACCTAGCCGATACCTATACCGCCCGGCGTATCGATAGTTCTACTCCCACTGAACTCGCTGATTTGTTATCGGGGCCGCTTTCCTCTCTCCCAGAGCGGATCGACTCCATTAATGAATTCACAAATCAATTTAATTCAATCCTACTCGCCTCGCTTGATTCTATCGCACCTCTACGTACTAAAATCCGTCGCCCTAAAAAACCCTCGCCTTGGTATACTGACGATACACGCGCACAAAAACTAATATGCAGAAAACTAGAACGTAAATGGCGATCATCCAAGCTTGAAGTCTATCGACTAGCTTGGAGTGATAGCCTATTAAAATACAAATGTATGCTCTCCGCTGCAAGAGCCTCCTACCTATCAGATCTTATTAACACTAATAAAAATAATCCTAAATTTTTATTTGACACGGTCGCAAATCTTACTCGCAAACCATCCCCCAATACAAACTCTCCATTTACAGCTAATGACTTCCTTGACTTCTTTAACCGTAAAATTATCTGTATTAGAGATGAAATTAGCAACTCTCTATTACTCACAAAGGGTGCTAACCCCTTTCCTAGCCCTGTCCTTAGAACCTTAGACGAGAGTACTATACTCTCGAATTTTGAGACTATCTCCCTAAATGCACTTTCAAAAATTGTACTTTCATCTAAATCCACAACCTGTTTATTCGACCCTCTCCCTGCAAAGTTGATTAAGGAACTCCTTCCAATACTAGGCCCCCCCTTACTTAACATTATCAATAGCTCCCTCTCCTCTGGCATTGTCCCTGCCTCCTTCAAATCTGCTGTAATCAAACCTCTACTTAAAAAGCCAAACCTTGATTCTGAGGTTCTTAACAACTTCAGGCCAATCTCAAATCTCCCCTTCCTCTCTAAAGTTCTTGAAAAAGTAGTCTCAACACAATTAACTGACTACCTCTCGCATAATAAACTTCTCGATCCCTTTCAATCTGGTTTTAGATCACTCCATAGTACTGAAACTGCTCTTACAAAAGTAACCAATGACCTTCTCCTCGCGTCCGACTCTAATTTCTCCTCTCTTCTCATTTTATTAGACTTAAGCGCAGCCTTCGATACAATCGATCATAAGATCCTCCTAGACCGCTTATCTAACTACGTAGGTATCCGGGGCACTGCCCTATCCTGGCTAAAGTCATATTTGTCTGATAGGACACACTGTGTCTCATATAAAAATATTATGTCCACATTCTCCTCAGTGAAGTTTGGTGTACCGCAGGGATCAGTCCTGGGTCCCTTACTCTTTGGAGTTTACTTACTGCCTCTTGGCGAAATTTTCCGTAGATATGGCATTAACTTCCACTGTTATGCCGACGATACCCAAATTTATATACCAATTAGACCAGACGATCGCTCTAAACTCGCTAATCTTGAATCCTGCTTAATCGCTGTTACAGATTGGATGTCAAATAATTTCTTACGACTAAACGCCAACAAAACTGAACTACTAGTTGTTGGCCCAAAAACCCAACTTCCATTTCTCACTGATCTTAGTCTGAACATTGAGAACTGCGTAATTACTCCAAACTCAAAGGTGAAAAACCTAGGTGTTACCTTTGATCCTACTCTGTCATTCGATGCTCACATTAAGGACATCACTAAAATAGCTTTCTTTCATCTTCGCAATATCTCAAAGATCCGTCCCTTGCTAAATGCAACGGATGCCGAAACCTTAATACACGCCTTTGTTTCATCTAGACTCGATTACTGTAATGTCCTATTCTCTGGCCTTCCACTTTGTAGCACAAATAAATTACAACTCGTGCAAAACGCCGCTGCTAGAATTCTAACTAGAACTAAGAAGTTTGATCATATAACTCCGGTCTTAATCTCCCTCCACTGGCTCCCAATTCAGGCCAGATCAGACTTTAAGGTGCTTCTGTTAACCTATAAATCTTTGCACGGGCTCGCACCTCCGTACTTATCTGAGCTAATCATTCCTTATGTTCCCACGCGTACTCTCCGCTCACAGGACGGTAATTATCTTACCGTCCCTAAAATTAAGAAAAAATCAGCAGGTAGCAGAGCATTTTCTTACCGTGCTCCACATCTCTGGAACCAGCTTCCTCTGTCAGTTAGGGAAGCTGGCTCCATTGAAATCTTCAAAACTAGACTCAAAACCCATTTATTCTCCCAATCATTTGGTTGTGCTTGATGGTTATGTTTGATGATGTCATTCTCTAGAAATATTTATTAGCTCTTGAGTACATACAATCCTGAATTGCTGAGCGGGCTGTCTCAAGCCAGCAATATCAGTATAAACTTAGACTTGACCTAATTTAAATAATATGGCATCAGTCGACCCAGTAGCCTAGATAGAAAATCAAATAGTTGGTGAATAAACTTAGTCCTGAACTGCTGAGCGGGCTATCTCAAGCCAGCAGTATCAGTATAAATTTAGACTGGACCTAATTTAATAATATGGCATCAGCCGATCCAGTAGCTCAGATATAAAATCAAATAGCTGGTGAATAAACTTAGTCCTGAACTGCTGAGCGGGCTATCTCAAGCCAGCAGTATCAGTATAAACTTAGACTTGACCTAATTTAATTTAATAATATGGCATCAGCCGATCCAATAGCTCAGATATAAATTCAAATAGCTGGTGAATAAACTTAGTCCTGAACTGCTGAGCGGGCTATCACAAGCCAGCAGTATCAATATAAACTTAGACTTGACCTAATTTAATAATATGGCATCAGCCAATCCAGTAGCTCGGATATAATATCAAATAGCTGATGAATAAACTTAGTCCTGAACTGCTGAGCGGGCTATCTCAAGCCAGCAGTATCAGTATAAACTTAGACTTGACCTAATTTAATAATATGGCATCAGCCGACCCAGTAGCTCAGATATAAAATCAAATAGCTGGTGAATAAACTTAGTCCTGAACTGCTGAGCGGGCTATCTCAAGCCAGCAGTATCAGTATAAACTTAGACCTAGACTACCTAGACCTGAATTAGCAGTATAATATTAGTCATCCTAAATAATCCTAATCAATTTTGATTTGACCTAATTTTATTGTTGTCTATAGAGTTAGTTCCACCTCTGCGCAGATTCCCCCGCTCTCTTCTCTCTCTCCCCCTCAGGTGTCCTTCATTGGCCTGACGTACACCCCACCGCTGCAGCCCTAGGTCCGGCCGTCATCGCCCTAGCCACCTGTCGTCACTCTAGGCCATCTACCCACTACTCCTTCTACTGTCTGACACCCCGGGCTCATCACCATCACCGACCCCTATCCTCATCATCCTGGTCACCTGCTTGCCTAAGGGAAGGGGGGGGCGCCCCCCCAGCCCCCCCCCCCCACCGCCTCATCATCACCTCCAACTCCTATCCTCCCCTCCTCTTAATCATCACCTCCGACTCCTATCCTCCCCTCCCCTCCTCTTAATCCATGTCACCAACGCGGACTCATGGATTCCTCAGATCATCCTCATGGAACTCCCAATCTTGTTACCCCTTTTTGTCACCTAGCTAATTAACTAGTATTCTCTAAACCTACGAACACTTAAAGACTGCATTTTCTATTTCTTTTTGGACTCTACTTTTTAGATTTTCAACTCCCTTCCCTGATCTTAGGATAATTTAAAAATTACATTTTTATATCCCTTCTGTTGGACTCTTTTTTACATTTTCAATTTTCTGTTCTCTTGTACATTTTATTTCCATAATAAACCATTCACAGAGTTTCATTATCGGAAACTCTGTGCATGGTTTAGCCCGGCATCTCTCGGCCTGTCTCGGAGGGGAGTCCCCAGATGGGGGTCCGCTGCTGTGGCCTGGGTGGGCCCGTCCCCCGCGTGGCCTGCTCTCACGCTCTCAGTCACTATGCTGGGGGCTGGGGGGGCGGGTCGCGTGGGGGCTGGGTCCGCCCGGGCCGCAGCAATTGGCCCCTAGCACAACGACCTCACAAGGTTCCTCCTCAGCCAAGTCACTGGGGCAATCCATGCGGCGATCCATATGGTGGAAAGGTTTTCTTGCGTTCACTGGGGGTGAGGGGGTGCCGCTGTGTCCCGGCCTGGCCTTCCCTCCCACGCCTTATGTGGGCGGGGGCCGGGTCGGGGGGCATCGGTGCTCTTCATCACTGGTCGAGGGCTGCCGGTTGGTTTAGAACAGCTTAGGTAGGCGATAGATTAGCTACAGCCTAAGGCTGACCTGTTAGTGTTCAGGCTAAAATCAGACTAGAGCAGGGTAGGATAGGCCAGATTAGGCTGTAGATTAGCTAGATACTATGTCCCAGTTAGCTCTGGTTAATGCTTAGAGTAGTCAGTTGTCTGATCTTCTCCCCCCCCCCCTCTCTTTCCCCCTTCCCCCGCTTCTTCCCTTCTTCCCCCTTCTTGTTCTCCTCTCTTTCCATGCTCTTTCCTCCCCCACATCCCACCGCCCCCCCCTCCCTTCTCCTGCTCTCTCCTCATTCTCCCCCCCTCTGCTCCTTCTCCTCTTCTCCCCTATTTTCCTGAATCCCTGCCACTTCCTGCTCTCCCTTCTCTCACATTCCCCCTGCTCTCCTTCCCCTGCACCCTCCCACCTCTCCTTCTCTGCCTCTCTGTCCTCCCCCCTCTCTCACATTCCCCCTGCTCTCCTTCCCCTGCACCCTCCCACCTCTCCTTCTCTGTTCTCTCCTCCTCCACATTTCCCATTTTCCCCCCACCCTCGCCCTAATCCGGGCCCGTATCCTACTCCCTCCCTCCACCCTAGACCCTACCTCTACTCTCTGTCCTCCCCCCTCTCTCACATTCCCCCTGCTCTCCTTCCCCTGCACCCTCCCACCTCTCCTTCTCTGTTCTCTCCTCCTCCACATTTCCCATTTTCTCCCCACCCTCGCCCTAATCCGGGCCCGTATCCTACTCCCTCCCTCCACCCTAGACCTTACCTCTACTCTACCTCCCCTGTACCCTTCCACCTCTCCTTCTCTGTTCTCTCCTCCTCTCTGTCCTCTCCCCTCTCTCACATTCCCACTGCTCTCCTTCCCCTGCGCCCTCCCACCTCTCCTTCTCTGTTCTCTCCTCCTCTCTGCCCTCTCCTCCCTCTCACATTCCCCCTGCTCTCCCTCCCCTGCACCCTCTCCTTCTCTGTTCTCTCCTCCTCCACATTTCCCATTTCTCCCCACCCTCGCCCTAATCCGGGCCCGTATCCTACTCCCTCCCCTCCCCCAACCCTAGACCCTACCCCTACCCTGGCTCTCCCTCCGCTGCACCCTCATCTCTCCTCCTCTGTTCTCTCCTCCTCCACATTTCCTATTTTCTCCCCACCTCCCCCCTCCCCTCCCTCCTCCCTCTCCCTCCCTCCTCCACTCTCCTGCTTTCTTCAAATGTTCAAATGTTATCTTTATTCTGTATATTCTTGTTACTATGTGTTAGCTAGAATCAGCTAGACATACTTTCTGTGAAGCCCTCTGAGACATGCTTGTGAATTAGGGCTATATAAATAAACTTGACTTGACTTGACTTGACAAGTGCTGTAGTACCTCACAAGGTGCGTAACAGCGGCGTGCATCGTATAACAGAGAAAACACGGATTGACGGAAAAAGTCGTCATGGGCGGCGGAAGCCTTTGTCTCGTGAATGACGGGGGGGAAAAGTCGTTAAAAGTGAAATTCAAACGTTTCTCTAAATGGCAGTGAGCGGTCCAGAGAGAGCTGGACTCACCAGCGTTAGATGTTCTGTGTCATCCCTGTGCTGTCCTTTAGACCGCACCGCCCCGGCGGGGTAAAACACCAGCGTGCTGAATGCAGTTTACCGGCGTAACGTCAACGTGACTTCTGGGTTATTGAAGTTCACATTTTTCAAACGGCTACTTCTCGTTGCCTTTTTGGAGCAGCCGACAACGTGCAGCAAATTGCCAAGTGCGGCTTAAAGAGAGCAGCATATAATAGACTGCATGCATGAAAAGGGCCTGATATGATGTTTCAACATCTGTCGCCATTTGATGTGATTGAAGCAAAGCCGCTGGCATCAAGAATGGCTTCCCAGTGACAGACATTAGAAACAGCACAAGCAAGCACTGATTGAAAAGAGGAAAGATAATGACGCTTAATAATAAGAACGAGCCGTGATTAAGTCATGACCGGGATCCTGCTCGCTCTCTCTCTCTCCCTCTCTCTCTCTCTCTCTCTCCCTCTCTCTCTCTCCCTCCCTCTCCCTCTCTCTCCCTCCCTCTCTCTCTCTCCCTCCCTCTCTCTCTCTCCCTCCCTCTCTCTCTCTCTCTCTCTCTCCCTCTCTCTCTCTCCCTCTCTCTCTCTCTCTCTCTCTCTCTCTCTCTCTCTCTCTGTCATTGAATCCTTCTGTCACCGTGGAAATTATTGCCTTGTCCTTTTGACATCACCATGATTAATTGCAGCGACATAAAGGTGTATTTGGACCAATGGGTGAAAAGAAAAGGTTTATTGTTACAGTTAGGATTTGAGATGATGTGAGGTGAGGTGGGGGGGTGGTGTGCTGGTGCTTTGATCAGGCTCTCTTCACTGGCACAACGCACAGCCCTCCTCATATCATCCCCAGCTGAATTTCACTATTGTGTTTTGGGCCACCGCCTAGAATGACATATCTATCTCTGTTTTTCTGACCTCATTCATTTCAGACTGAAGTACGTGGTTTGTGTCTGGCTTCATCGTTGGAACATGTTGTTGGACTATGAAGTATTTGACGATGTGTTCACCTTATTCTTTGCGCATACAAGGATGCTTCTGCCGTAGTCATTTTTAGACTTGCCAAAAAGCTGTTTTCAAGCAAAAAAAAAAAAAACTATTTTAAAGTTTTAATATTTTTCGTACCCGTTTATCAGAATAACGCCTATTTGGAAATATTTAATGAGCAGCGAGGACTGAGAGCGCTGGCTGTGCTGACCGGTCGGTCTAGCTATCTAGCAGTCAAACCCTACTGTAGTTAGGCTACTGGCAGTGAGAAAACACAGTCGACGTGCTTTTGTAACTAACGTTAAATGCCGACCGGGTACAGCCATCGGCTCCTCGCAGCACTAACGCTATGAACATGTTGGCCGCAGTGTACCTTAATTCTGAATGTTGCCAAACTTCAATCATTACTAGTGATGTTTTGTTTTGAAATTGGCCGCCAACTAGCGCTGAACCGGAAGAACAAATACAATTGCGTAAAAGCACTCGCCTACCACCACGGTGACCCGGGCTCGAGTCCCGGCAGTGGTGCTTCCGGCTTGGCTGTGCCTGTGGGTGGGAAGCTGGATTAAGGGTGTGTGTCCTGGTCGCTGCACTACTGCCTCCTCTGGTCGGTTGGTGCACCTGTTCGGGGGGGAGGGGAATGCGCTAGTTCCTGCCGATGAAACTCCTCGCTGCCAGGTGAAAAGAAGCGGCTGGCACATGTATCAGAGGAAGCATGTGCTACTTTACGGCTCTCCCCAGATCAGCAGAGGGGGTGGAGCAGCGACCGGAATAGCAGCATGACGTCCCCTGCCCCAGAAGAGCGACCCCCCCCCCCCTGTTGTTAGTGAATGTTTTATGGACACTCATGTCGCTGGTTGGCTTGGTTCCAGTCTTAAAACTCCTTATATGAGGATTTTTCAAAATGTCTAATGTCTAAGAAAATGAATGGGGAACTCTCTTCCGGGGCAGGAGATGTCACATGACTGTTCAGCTCTATTGGCCAAGTACAATTGTGGAGAAAATGGGAGAAAAGTCCGAAAAAATTGGATGATAATAATAACAACAACAATAACTAGAATATGCAAAATGTCTTAACAAAAATGTATTTGTGCTTGCTGTCCTCACCACACCCCGCCCCCCCTTGCAATGCCCCTGCCCTCGACCCCGCCTTTTCATCCAGATTAAATGCAGCCCCAATCGGCAATGTGTAGCTAGGACGTCTCTAGGCGGTTGCAAGTGTGTATTAAATAATAATAATACATTTTGCTATTCTGGTAGCTTGTCATTTTAATTCAGAAATTATAATAAACAGTATGCATTTAATTCTGCTAGGCATCTCGCGCGCAAGATTCCTAGGCTCGCCCGCCCTGCAGCTCACCGAGCTGGCCCTGCAGCTCGCAAAAAATCCGGCTAGGCTTGCCAGCTGCGGCCCACCCACCACAACTGTCTGATGACATCACATCAGATCTCTAGGCCCACCCACCCACTTAGCCATCACAACTCTCTGATGATGTCACTGAGGCCCACCCACTTAGCCATCACAACTGCCTGATGACATCACTCCTCTCCTCGTCTTCCCCCTCCTCTCCTCTTGATTTTGGCCTGGGTTTAATCCATCAACCCCATGAAAAAGAAATGCCACAATGCCCGCCAGCCAGTGGGACATCAGTCGGACGTCCACACTCTCAATTTGATTGTAGATAGATATACAATATGCACAGTGTTGTGCATGAACGTGAGTATCGTTAACACCTGCGGGATAGTGATCGCGAACGATCCAAATCTATTGAACGGCTCTTTGCTATGAACGAAGGGAACGAGTCCTACTTGAGAGCCGTTCGTTTTAATGTTGTGCCCAAATTTCACTGCCTGCCGCTCCCCAGCACACACACAGGTTAGACCTCCCTCCCTTCCTCTGCTAGTCCGCTGAGCAGGGAGCATGGGGCAGGGAGGATAGGTCGGGTGCACTCGTTAATTGCTACCGGCGCATGCTGTAGCTGGCCTGGGTGGGCGGACTCAGCTTAATATCAAAACGGGCTACGCCGCGGAGTGCATCTGCCGACTTTCTGGGTAGCGAAGTGTTTCATGAATTGCATTCAAGGAAAGCCAAGTTTCAGCGTAGTCAGTAAATTCACTGACTAAATAAGCGGATGGATATGGTGTCACCTTGTGTAATGTTTACAATGCAGATCAGTGACATTAGGTCTGGAAATACTGTATGAGTAATTTATGCTGCTGCAGTCCACTGATGCAAAATGAAATAGTGGTGGGTCTAAGATCAAATCTGATCCAAATCGTACCGTATCATCAGCATCAAAGGGTTGGAATTGGGGGGTTAAGTCACCATGTGATTCCCGAGCACGGCGCACGCTGCCGCTCACCGCTCCCCCAGGGGATGGGTCAAATGCGGAGAACAAATTTCACACATTGTGTGACAATCAGTGGGACTTTACCTTTACCTTTATTATATTAGTGATTTTGCAGAGAAACAGTAGTGCGCGCACCATAAAAATCTTATCGTTCTCACTCTCTTACCTGGAAAATGTCCCATTGTGTACATGTGCGTGGTCATTTACATAAGAGAAAAACAGCTTTTGCTGTCATTTGCTGCTTCTGTCTCTCAATACTCTCTCTTGAATCCCTCCCATAGAGACACTGCGGAGCGCGTCATCATTCAGAAACCACGCCCAAAACGGGGGGAAACAGAAACCCCCCCTCCAATCCTGGCGTTCTCCTATGTCACGTGCACGGTTGCGTGTTGCACAATAAGATCGTATATACGGAAGATGAACACTCCAACTTACTTCATTGACAGCAACAGCCACATTTTTCTTCTCGCCAATTCTCAATGGCTTCTTTGTTTTGCTTGGGAGTACAAAAAAACTTTAACTGGTGATTTTTTACATTTGTTGTCTGCGCAGCCCACCACACAACAGCTTTTAGCCATGTTTAATTCAAGGAAAATGACGCTGGTGTGTGGAAGTGAACGGAGCTTTTCCCCCGTGATGGGCGTGGCCTATTTCATGCAGTGTCTCTATGGGGGCGGGGGGCTCAGACACACAAGCTGACTGACACACACAACAGTGAGCCTGCTTTTGGGCTGCGTCAAGACAGCAACAGTTTACCCAGACTAGCAACGGAGAAATGCCGCAATTTACTTTTCAGAATAAAGGTTTTCAAATTCTCACCTTTTGGAGGAAAAAAGGTGTTTCAATGAACGAAACAGCAAATCTTGTATTAAAAATGCTGATGTTAAGATGACATATGGAGTGAAAGTGTGGCTGTAAATCACAGACATCTCTCCATCATTCCATGCTGTTCTGTCACATTCCATTATTATTTTGATCTGCTTCCCATAATGAAAGGAGAAATCAGAATGGAATGGAGGAGCAGGATCACGACACTTCACTCTGTGCCTGCAGTCACGTATCTGTCAGTGCATTAATTCAGCTCTTTGATCAAACATTCATTGAATCCTCTTCTTATGCTTCATGAAGGCAGCTGGTAACGAAAGATATTTTGTCATGGTGGGATGGATCACTACGAATAGGTAAACTGATGCTTGATCTTATGCTGTAGGAAAGCGCTGCACTATATTGTTCTTAGTCCAGTAGTCCACACAGTGCCGTACTTTATCACTATAAAGTCACATTGTAATGACGGATTAATAGCTGTGTTGCTTATTTATTTACCTTACAAGTGTGTTTAGTGATGCCGACATGTAGAGTGCATCCCAGCCGACCTATTCGCAACAAGCCTTTTTACAGCCAGGGTGTAACTGTTGCCAGTAAGCAAGGCGACATGGTTTTTGAATGGGGTTTGGTTCAACGAGAGGTAACGAGGTAACGCAAGATTCGCTTTATCTGTTTCCACTGCATTAGTCGCATTTACCTTTTTTATCGATACGCCAACTTTACCACCTGCCCCAAGCGTAAAAACTCGTTTTGTGATATTTCAAGGGTTTTTTGAAAAATTTTCCACTGAAGTTTTTCATGCGCAAATTGAAAATTTGCATAAAAACAGGTGGATGGGACTTCAGTACAGTACAGCTGAAGTCGCTGGTGACTGGTTCTGTCTGGAGCTGTGCTGGCAATCTCTCCTGTGTGTTATATAGACAATCTTCACCTGTCCCTTTCAAGCCCGTAGCACACCAATCAAACATTCTCTAACAGCTGCCAAAAACAATGTTGGCAGTTGTTGTCGAATGTTTCATTGGTGTGCCACGGGCTAAACACAGACAAACAAGGATGGAACATGTTGAATCTGACCAAAAACATCTCCAAACAATTCCATACAAGCACAGACAGCCATGGCACACCAAACAGACATCTGTGTTTGTTGTCGATTGTTTGATCGGCGTGTCCTTAAGTCCTTATTAGTCTATACCGATGCCTATAGCCAACACAGGTGTTATTGTGTGCCCACTGCCCACACCGTTTTGTCCAACAAACGCTGCCGAACAGGTGCATGGCTCGCTCTAATCCAGCACGCTGCGTCCCTCCACCTGCTGTGCTAATTAATGAGCTGTTTTCATACACAGCTTCGTCTTTACAAAGCTGCTCGTCCTCCAAGTTGGCGAGTCACAGTAGGAGGCGGAGCTAGCAGGAGATGGAGGAGGGAGACGATGGGGTCGTTCGTTATGGATTTAAACGGGATATTTCGACTTCCTCTCATGCGATTGGATGTGAAGCCTCAGGTGCTGCACAGAGCTCAGCACAGATATGCTGATTGGTGTTGATGCTCTCACATGATCAAACTGAAGCAAATGTGACATGTAAATTAGTCTTACATGCATGGTCAGGCTTTAATCCATATACTGGACAAATTGATTTAGGAGTCTATTTACCATTTTCCATGTAGGTTCACAAATAGGCTTGGGCATCCAGAACCCGTTCCAAAATTCTGAATCTGAATTTAAATTTAGATTCTTCTTATTGATTCCGAAAACAAATTTTGCGTGCAGAACTTACTACAGAATCTAATTCCCCAGCCGTACATATTAAGTGGTGGACAGTCCGCGACATAAAGTGTTAATTCAAAACATTATAATTGTTTTGAAAATGGAGCCCAGCTCTATTGTCAACTCTTCCCTGCCAGCCATGCTATTTTCTATAGAGAAACCTGGTACCTTAGACATTTAGTTTAAGTTTTGTCATGAAAAACTCTGTCAGAATTCTACACCAAGTTAGGAGTGTTTTGAGTCTACCAGATGTTTCTGTCCACAAACCAATTTGTTTCAATCACTATTTTTTTGCCTCCACCCTGCCCCTCAAAGAATTGGAGTTGTTAATCATGAAGAACCGGAATCGATAAGCAGATATGGACTACAATCCAAACGATACCCAACCCTACTCACATCAGATGTCTTAATGTAAACGATACCCAACCCTACTCACATCAGATGTCTTAATGTAAACGATACCCAACCCTACTCACATCAGATGTCTTAATGTAAACGATACCCAACCCTACTCACAAGACAGATGTCTTAATGTAAACGATACCCAACCCTACTCACAAGACAGATGTCTTACTGTAAATGTGCTGCGCTTGTTGGTTCTATTAAGGATGGGTCTTGTTTTGAGCTGAGCTGTATTATATGACTGTTTTTGTTTGCAGGAAGATGTAAACATATACAAACTGCAGCCATATCTTCAACAAGCTTTTGGAAAGCTAATGTAAAAGAACATTTAATAGGCTATCCTTGCACCTGTGTCTGTACTGCTCCTTAGCTACACTCGTCCTTGCTGCAGCTATTTTTAAAAGAACATAGGCTATATATATATATATTGTGTGTGTCTGTGTGTGTGTGTGTGTGTGTGCGTGTGGGTGTGTGCTCGCGTGTGTGTGGGTGTGTGCTCGCGTGTGTGTGTGCGTGTGCCCGTGTGCGTGTGGGTGTGTGTGTGTGTGTGTGTGTGTGTGTGTGCGTGCGTGCGTGTACTAATTAGCACCTGAGTCGGTAGTTGTGGGCGGCAGTACATGTCTCATCTTTGAACAACAGGCTGCGGTGAAGCAAGCGAGAGCTCAGAATTCCACTAACGAACAGAAGCATTTATTCTCAGAATTGATAGGCTAGATGGAAAAAGAAAAGATCTACTTTCTAGTCCCACAATCTCTTTGTCCTATGAATAAATATTGGAACAGTGAACTGCATGTCTGCATGTGCAGCAACATCCACAGTCACACAAATCCCCAAATGAACAAACAAAGAGGGGAAAACAGGCTTATCTTAGAAGAGGAATACAAGACGAACAAACCCGCAGCACGTCCCTGTGTTGGTGGTGATGGGGACATGTCATTTGAAGGTTTGGTCCATACTGACAATACCAACACTGCCCAAGTGCCCCTGAGCAAGGGCAGCTAACCCCGCGTGTGTGAGTCTGTGTGTGTGTGTGTGTGTGTGTGTGTGTGTGTGTGTGTGTGTGTGTGCGCGTGTGTGCGCGTGTGTGCGTGCTTTTGTGTCTGTCTGCAGTACCACCAGCCTACTCCAAGGACGGGTACTGGAAAGCAGTTAGAGTTAGCTATAAATACTGTAATACAACACAGCAGATCTTGCAGCAAGTCCAACATGGGGCCCAAAAAAGAGCCCCCGTTCCCAATAAAGGTGAAATGGAATGAAACACATACTATACTACACATACATGCGTTGAAACACATACTATACTACACATACATGCGTTGAAACACATACTATACTACACATACATACGTTGAAACACATACTATACTACACATACATGCAATGAAACATACTATACTACACATACATGTGTTGAAACACATACCATACTACACATACTGTAAATGCGTTGAAACACATACTATACTACACAATACATGCAATGAAACACATACTATACATGCAATGAAACGCATACTATACTACACATACATGCATTGAAACATACTATACTACACATACATGCAATGAAACATACTATAGGCTACTACACATACATGTGTTGAAACACATACTACACATACATGTGTTGAAACACATACTACACATACATGCGTTGAAACATACTATACTACACATACATGCAATGAAACACATACTATACTACACATACAGTACATGTGTTGAAACACATACTATACTACACATACATGCGTTGAAACATACTATACTACACACGTGGCTCACAACCTAAATTGCAGGTTGTGACTTTAAAGGTGAATAATTATTCATGGGAAAGGGCTGATAGCAAACATTATTATGTTGTATTTGGTCATGCGAGGGATTCTGAATTGCCTTTGGTGGATGTGAACATTATGAAGTCATTTGGAGTCATTCCTCAGCAACATGCTCTTATACTTCACTTGTTTGCACTCATTTTCACAGGTGCAACACAATACGCCTGTGTTGCAGGCATCCGGCCCTGAGGTGGCAGCATGCCTCAACCAACTGCTCGCAAAAGCCTCAAACAATGCCAGTGAAATGCAATGTGTAGTGTACAGTAATGACACTTTGATCTTGGGCAAATTGAATTCAAATGCCCAAAAGTAAAAAATTGAATTGAATTTTCTTTTCTTTTCTTCAACAACAGCAGAAGAGCCATATCTGTTTCTAAAATAGCAAAGCCACAGGCAAGTGACTCTGCAACCTTATTTCAATGCTAATATCTGGAGGTTATGTGCTGACATGGAAGCGGGAGTCCTCTGTCACCAGATCAGGCAGCCACAGATGGAAATAGACTCATGATGGGGAGGATAATATATCCCGGGAAAGCTCAGCGGCAGCACGCAATACTCATTTCAGCTATCTACAATCGCTTCTTGAAGTGGGTTATTGCTGTTTTGAATTCAGTGAAAAAGACAAGAAAAAAGCTCCCCTTGTTCTTTTACCTTTACGTTTTTAGAGAACCAAGCAAAGAATTGTGTTGTATTGTTTTTAATAAATCCCTCCGAGACATTAAGACCTTTCCGTTTTCCATACCTTTGTGTTTTTCCAGGTATAAAGTTGTCAGATTTTTACATTATCATTGAGTTTTCACATCCCCCAGAAATGGCACAACCTCAGATAATTGCATATGTCACTCAATAAAGACTTATACACTACTGTATAATAGGGGATATTAAGACTATAAAACAAAAAAGGACAAAGAACAGAACATGAATTTTTAGCATCATCACAATCATACTACATACGTATATCTACACACAAGATAGCTTAGATACATCATATACCAAAATACTTGTGATGTTAAGATTTCATATGGAGTGAAACTGCGGCTATAAAGCATTACTCAAAATTAAAATTAATGTTACAACAAGGGTTTTATTTTGAAAGAGCTAAAGCGGATTACCTACTTATATTCTGGTTGACTTGACGCAGTCTATGTGCCTGGCGCTCGTGCATGAGACTTTTTTTTCTGTCGGCACATTCTGTCTATGTAAAGTAATGAACTGTTAAGAAAATCGAATTTCAGCCTGTGGGAATCACTGAATCACTGACTCGCACCAGAAAAGGGGCAGGAAATACATTAAATCCAGAGGAGGAGAAGAAGCAGGAGTGAAAAATAACGCGTTGGAACAACGCCAACATTTATATGCCTCACTTGCAGGGTCGCTCTATCGGCTAAACGGGACGGCTTGGCAACTTTTAGACCGAAGGAAATGCCAGTAGTTTGTGGATATTAGTGGGATTTTTGGCAAATCTAAAAGGGGCTATATACATAATACACATTACAGAGCATGTCTTTGGACTGTTGGAGGAAACCCACACAAACATGGGGAGAACATGCAAACTCCACACAGAAAGAACCCGGGTGGAGATTCAAAACCCACAACCTTCTTGGTGTGAGGCGACAGTTCTAACCACAGAGCCACCATGCCACCTACAAGAAGCTATGTTCTCCTCCTGCCAATCAGGTGTAAACACAGCAGAAAGGTTAGCAAAGTAGAGGTACAAGCAGAAACAGTCAAATC
The DNA here is from genome assembly GCF_964638095.1 of Poromitra crassiceps. Taxonomy (NCBI): domain Eukaryota; kingdom Metazoa; phylum Chordata; class Actinopteri; order Beryciformes; family Melamphaidae; genus Poromitra; species Poromitra crassiceps. The sequence goes on along the minus strand of NC_139650.1, from coordinate 17,537,214 downwards.
TGAACGTACAAACAGGGAAGTGTAGCATTGTAAGTGTGTGTGTGTGGGGGGGGGGGGGGGGGGCAGTTTCCCCCAAAATAGAAAAACTACATGATGGTGCTTTAATAGTCTTTTTTTTTTAAATGCTACAGTATATAAATAAAATGTATAATTTAATGTATCTTAACACGTTCACTGCCAATGACGTATTAATACGTCAAAAATAATCCAACGGTTGACTGCCAATGACGTATTAATACGTCAAAAAAATGAAAAAAAAAAATTTGACCGTGGGATGTGCATCTAACCCTTTTACATCTCTTATATAATTATTGGAGCCACCGAACGTTTACAACCCATTCCACCGAGCCACTAAGTGGCGACAGTGCTCTCCTGACTAGAGGAAGGCAAGCAAAAAGCAGCCATTCTCATGAAAATGGATGGGGGAAAACGCTTTCGTTTTCGCGCTGATTGCTGGCGATGCGGGATTGCAAATTTGCATAATAGATTACAGGTGGAACACACTTTGAAACACGCAGCATAAATATGACCAGAATCGCAAAAGCTTCTCTCAACCAAAACTCCAAGAAGCGAGCGAGTCCATCCAGACTTCCTCAAACAGCGGCCGCGCAGACAGGCAGCAGCAGCAGCAAAGCAGTGAGACTGGTGACAAGCTTGTGACGGCCGCTGCAGCCAAGAAGAACGCCCACGGAGGGAGGAGTTGGAAGCAGAGGGGGGTTTCCTGCTGTTATGGAGGAAATTACTGTTCAAAACTATTGTTTAGATGTCTGACGTCTTACTGATGCCAAAAATGAATGGTTAAAGTGACTGTTCTATCGAATTTCACAAAAAGCCGTTTATCTCTGAATAATTTTTCTGACGCTGAAACCATGCTGTATTCAACTGCTAATGCTTACATAACTACTAACTCTACAAACTAACTCTTTTAGACAGAGAAAGCACACATTCTATTAGTTCTTTTGAGATATTGTGTGTTCACAAAATCTTAGCAGAAAAGAATCCTCGGGTCTTGAAAGATGAGCCAGAATCCTCAAAAAAACCCTCTGGCAGAAGCTAACCACAGTAAAAAAAAAAAAACGTCTGGCAGTGAATGTGTTAACTCCTCCCCCCTCCTCTTGCCTAAGGTGTACTTCACAGTATATAAATACAATGTATTATTTAATGTATCTTAACTCCTCCTCCCTCCTCTTGACTAAGGTGTACTTCACAGTATATAAATATAATATATTATTTAATGTATCTTAACTCCTCCTCCCTCCTCTTGGCTAAGGTGTACTTCACAGTATATAAATATAATGTATTATTTAATGTATCTTAACTCCTCCTCCCTCCTCTTGGCTAAGGTGTACTTCACAGTATATAACTAAAATGTATAATTTAATGTATCTTAACTCCTCCTCCCTCCTCTTGGCTAAGGTGTACTTCACAGTATATAAATACAATGTATTATTTAATGTATCTTAACTCCTCCTCCCTCCTCTTGGCTAAGGTGTACTTCACAGTATATAAATATAATGTATTATTTAATGTATCTTAACTCCTCCTCCCTCCTCTTGGCTAAGGTGTACTTCACAGTATATAAATATAATATATTATTTAATTAATCTTAACTCCTCCTCCCTCCTCTTGGCTAAGGTGTACTTCACAGTATATAAATATAATATATTATTTAATTAATCTTAACTCCTCCTCCCTCCTCTTGGCTAAGGTGTACTTCACAGTATATAAATATAATGTATTATTTAATGTATCTTAACTCCTCCTCCCTCCTCTTGGCTAAGGTGTACTTCACAGTATATAAATATAATATATTATTTAATGAATCTTAACTCCTCCTCCCTCCTCTTGGCTAAGGTGTACTTCACAGTATATAAATATAATATATTATTTAATGAATCTTAACTCCTCCTCCCTCCTCTTGGCTAAGGTGTATTTCACAGTATATAAATATAATGTATTATTTAATGTATCTTAACTCCTCCTCCCTCCTCTTGGCTAAGGTGTACTTCACAGTATATAAATATAATGTATTATTTAATGTATCTTAACTCCTCCTCCCTCCTCTTGGCTAAGGTGTACTTCACAGTATATAAATACAATGTATTATTTAATGTATCTTAACTCCTCCCTCCTCTTGGCTAAGGTGTACTTCACAGTATATAAATATAATGTATTATTTAATGTATCTTAACTCCTCCCTCCTCTTGGCTAAGGTGTACTTCACAGTATATAAATAAAATGTATTATTTAATGTATCTTAACTCCTCCCTCCTCTTGGCTAAGGTGTACTTCACAGTATATAAATACAATGTATTATTTAATGTATCTTAACTCCTCCCTCCTCTTGGCTAAGGTGTACTTCAAGCGTGACGGGGAGTTGATAGAGGTGATCTCCTACATCCACCCGTCTGCCACCGAGGAGGGAGGCGGCTCTGCGGGCGTGAGGGGCGCGCGGCCGCTGATCAGCAGGGACATGGATGACACCAAGCTGCAGCGCTCCCTCCACCTGCTGGACCCGGAGGGGCGCGGGGGGGCACGCCTGCACACGGAGAGCCCCCAGCGCGGCGGGCACAGCCAGGGTGGGCAGCAGCAGGCGTCCGAGCCCAGCCCCGCCACGGAGGTCATCCCGGAGACGGTGGTCAGCCGGGAGTTCCCCCGCTGGGTCCAGAGCACCGACCCACTCTACTACTTCAGCCACACCCACATCCCGCAGAGCGACGGCTCGGTGCTGGTGCAGGCCCGGCTCACCTGGACCCTCAACCCCCAGCTGGACAACGACGCCCTGTTCAGCTGCGAGGTCAAGCACCCCGCGCTGTCCATGCCCATGCAGACAGAGGTCACTCTGGGTGAGTACCTACGATGCAGACAAACTCACCTCTCCTCTCAATGAAATGTTATAAATCCTCTACATCAGACTCCCAGACAGAATACCAATGTTTTGACAAGTGCACAATCATGTAATCACCACCCAGCCCTAATAGTTGTACAGAAAAATCCTTTGTTGAGCAGAATTTATCCAATTTATTTTGAAACAATTAAACTGACAAGTTAACTCCTCTCCTCTCCTCTCCTCTCCCCTCCTCTCCCCTCCCCTCCTCTCCTCTCCTCTCCTCTCCTCTCCCCTCCTCTCCTCTCCTCTCCCCTCCTCTCCCCTCCCCTCCTCTCCCCTCCTCTCCTCTCCTCTCCCCTCCTCTCCTCTCCCCTCCTCTCCCCTCCCCTCCTCTCCTCTCCTCTCCCCTCCCCTCCTCTCCTCTCCTCTCCTCTCCTTGCCTCTTGCTGTGGAATAAAATCTTAGTCAAATAATCTTAGTCAAATAAAGAGTCTTCTTGTTGAGTCAACTCCATGTTTAATGACAGACATACTGTACATCGAGGGGAGCACTATCCCTTTCACACTCCCGGCTAGGCATGAAATCAAAGATAGTATCAAATTAGCGAGGGGGTGGAGCGTGGGCGGTGTTACATGCAACCAGAACTGCAATAGCGCCCCTACAGGACTGGTGGCATATTGCATTAAATAGAAATTCCTTGACACTCTCCTCTCCTCTCATCTGTTCTCCAGCGCCCCACCCCCCCACACACACACACACGCACGCACACACACACACACACACACACACACACCACGCACACGCACACACCCACACACACACACACACACACACACACACACCACGCACACGCACGCACACACACACACACACACACACACGCGCACGCGCGCACGCACACACACACACACGCACACACGCACAGCACCCTTTTCTCATTTCTTCGCCCCTCTAATCTCCGGCTGTCTCCTTGCCTCCCATTGGCTGCCTGGAGAGCGACAGGGCTGCCTTATGTCTGCCTTGCAAATGTACTCAGAACAACACTGATTTTCATTTGATGCTTAATTGTGTTACAGCCGAGCAGATTGCCAGTTTAGAAGCAGAACTCAAAGTGACTGACAGGGCAATTCATGGAGCTGTCTGTTGCTAGATTGAGTTAACTCACTCGCGTTATTGAGAAAGTCAACCTGAATTAGAGAAGTCAAGTGGGAATGGAGACACACTGACCAATGTTATAGACAGTCTGTGTGGGAACGCCCACAAAATGTTACTACGGCTGGCGCGCAAGTGGGGTGAAACCCCCCATACATCTCAATGGGCTGACTCACCAAAGGACGGTGCTGCGGCTCTACACTGCAGGATTGGGGATTCTAGAGCAGGTACATAGACATCTGTTCAGATGTGCGTTTACTGCAGGGGTTAAATCCCAGATCCTGTCTGCCTGGGCTGGGCTAGCAGCTAAATGCTAACCATGCTGAATGGATAGAACGGGGGATTTACCCCAGCCAGCTACCCCAGCATCTATGACGAGACACAGACTGTCTCTATTCACCTTATGTTCAGACCTTACAGTGGACCAAATTCTTCCGGTCCGTCTAACACTTCCGGCGGTCACGGCGCAAAATAAGAGAGTTGTTTTTGGAGCGGGCAGTGAAGGGGTAAAATAAATAACGTAGCCTACTACTTTGAGCGGGTACACAGCAAGCAAGCGAGTATCCACTGTTAGCCAGGTCAGATAACGTTATCGTCGACAATGACGAGCACTTTCTTGTAAAACATACCTGGACTCCAACAAAGAAAGCTTCAGATAGTTGTCTCTCCTCCGAGGCAGCGCGATAGCAGCGCGAGCCATTAACGTCAATAAAGACGCGCAGACGTTAACGTAATTCCCTGGAATGCGAGACTTAACGAGCCAGTTACATGGCGTTGCATTCTTAGACATTGCCATTTGCTTTTATTTGGTATGTTACATACAATTGGCTAAATTATTAGTTAATTCAGAGTTAGATGATATTGGAGCAGCGCAGCCATTTTTTATTTTATTTTATTATTATTTTTAGCCGGAAGTTTTGGGACGGCCACACAACCAGGTCAAATGGGCGTGGCTACATAAGGTGAATAGCATTGGAAAGAGGGTCTCAGTGACGTTGCCCCACTTCTAACTCCAATAAGCACCTCTTATGACACAGACACACTACCCAACGGTCAGAATCATCAGATCGCTGTTCTGTTCTTACACAACGTGCTGTGACTGTCTTGTAATGGAGAGTCTTGAAGTCGTTGTGGTTTTCACACTATATGACTGAGCAGCGACAGGGGATCACACACTACCAGTCTCACACAGGTCTATTTCTGAACACACACGCTGGCACAACATATATGGGCAATTCTACAGAATTGGTTCATAGTCAGAGTTATTAAGTTTGCGACTGTATCTCAAATATTATTCTGGGTTTCAATCATAGAATGATCTTAGTAAACATCTCAGATTTGCTTACTTAAATGCTTTATCTTGTGGGCCAGCAGTTTGCACCAATTTGGTAGAATGAGTCAATACCAATTATAGGCTCTGATCTGGAGGCTTTTGTTGGCGAGCTCCAAGAACTGTCGCCGAGGGCTCGCCATGGGCTATCATCGTGGAATCTGAACTCGGCATTAAGCTCCTCACTCTTACGCCTTAAGCTGTGTTCACACCGAGATATTTATTTTTCTCCCTGTCACTCGATTCAACCCTTTGGAATCGCTCTGTCGCTGTGTTTAAATCGCTCGTCAACAGGCACAAGAATTGACGGACATCTGGCTAACGTTCGACAGGATGAAAACGCAATGTCATGATGTTTGTCCACTACGAGCCACCGTAGTTGTTTACAAACTAAGCCTATCAGCGAGCTCTATACCGGTAGTACAGACTTCACTTCATGTCAGCTGTCAGCCTGTCAATGCGATTTGTTGCCACACTAATAAACCAGCGGTTTGTTCCAAGCCAGTGTGATCCTTGACTCACACGTCAGCCAATCAGCGTTGAGCAGCAAGCGACTTTTGCCAGTGTAATTTCGCTCGAGTTGGGATATTTCATCTCGGGCGACGAGCGAATTTTCGCCCTATCGCTCTGTCTCTGTCGCTCGGACGCACAGCGATTTTTCTCCTGGGCAAATATACGCTTAATCGCTGGTTTGCATTGATTTTGTATGTAAACTCGATGCCAGCGAAAAACTTTAATAGTTCGGTGTGAACGCAGCGTTAGTGTTTTAGACAGAGGGATGGCCTCCAACTTTCAGGAAAGTGATGAAAGTTCGAGGCAGTGGCCCGGAGAACTTTAGAGTTCTTTAGAGGCCAAAGGATTTGTTCGTGGAACTGTTAAGTATCAAAACAGAGGAGGAGGCGATGCTGATATTGAATTCAGAATCAAGTGGTAATACTTTTAGGGAAGAGTCAGGATTAAGTTTCATAGTGAGCGATAAGAGATACACTGCCTCCGCCTTTCTTCTTCTCCTTTTCATCTGAAACAAAGATGGCTTCCAGTGTATCTCATTAACACTTCAAAGGCACCATGTTGGCACGGTCCTGCTGGAGACGAGCCACGCAGCACTGATAAACAGAGACATTAGCTTCCATCACATCAAATGCTTAGAGATAGGCAGACAGAGACGCTGAATGAGACTGCAGCTGCCAGCGACGTGTTAGCTTGCTGCTGTCACTATCTGATCTCAGATCACCAACGTCACATTTCATCTCATTAATAGTGTTGTGCCTCTTCTTATGCTGGTGAGCGTCTATGGCCAAGTCACCTCCATTAAGATTATTCATTGTAGAAAGCCTTGGGTGTCAAGGTTAAAGGAAGAACAGGCCGTCAACATGAGGACAACGTCAACATGGGTCTATTTTCAATGTGGTTAAAACAACGGATGTTAATGAATGCGACCTCTGGTGGTCGTGTGAGTAAGTGCATACGAGTAGCTGTACTACTTAAGTAAGTTTATCACAATTTACACAGGCATAGTAACAGTCACAAATTCCCAATGTTCCACACACTTGGAATACAATATTTGAGGTCTTACCTGTCCATAGAGTATAAGATCATGCATAATTATGAACCTGGTAGTTGGAGCTATTCTTAATTCATTTAGGGTATTTCTGTCTAGGCGAGAAACAGGACCAAGCCCTCCTGGGTGGAAAGGGTTAACAGATCAGTTTGCCCTTCCTCTGCTGGGAGCGCTGCTTTGGTGTTTTCATCCCCGACATTGAGACCGAGATTTACTTGCATTGTTCTCCGTCTTTGCTGTTTATTTAAAGCTTTGTCATAAAGTCCTTCTAGCCATTGAATCATCTGCACATCAACTACAAGCATGAAGGGAAATAATAAACACCCTTGAAACATCTCCCTCTGGTCCTCAGACTGTGATGGGTGTGCCTCTTGGCAAGGCTTGACGTGTAACCAGCAGTGCCTCAGTTTAGCACATGGTCCTTGGAGCTGGAATAGCTTTGATAGTGGATATGGATCAGAGGAATCAGCAGCAAGATGAGAAACTGATAAGGACATCCAAACTGGAGCCAAAACCATCAGAGTCAAAACAGCTGGCAGAAGCTGCCTGACTTGAGGAAACCTGTTTCGTGGCCTCAATAAGCATCCAGATCTACCGGATCCCCAGCCAATTTATTCCCTGGCTAGATCTGGTCCAGGCAACATATCAAAGACTGCAGCATACTTTCCTCAAGATTTTCAGGCACTTAAAGAACTTCCTAAGTGTGAAGCACAACATTATTTTTCAAATCACACACTCATATTCCTCTCTTATCTCCTTCATTTCAGACCTGAACATCCTGATATCATCGTGTTGGTATCGTTCCCGGACCATCATTTTTCCTAGTATGGGCCGGGATGAACACGCCCCGAACTCATTTGATTGGTCGCCGCAACTGCCTCTTCCTGAAAACGTGCGCCAAGTAAAAGAAGATTAGGTTAAGATTAGGGTTAGCGTTTTCTTATCTAACCGACGATCATAGCCAAACCCTAAGCAAATTGTTGTACTTGCTTAAACCCAATGTCTAACCCTAATGTTTTATAAAAATGGGCGTGGTTTGACCAGGAATTCAGAATCAGAATCAGAATCAGAAAGACTTTAATGATCCCCGGGGGGAAATTGGGACAAGTTACAGTAGCTCGCTCACAGAACACACATAGCATAAAATAAACAGTAGTAAATGCAATATTAAGCAAAATAAGCAGAAGAACACAACATAGCATAAAATTGAAACGCTGTCCTCAGATTGGAAGGAAAGCACCTTTACCCATTAAGCCACAGGACCTAGCACACCCTGAGCTGCACTTTCTTCACACCATAGCCCTCATCTTAACCACAAACATTGACTTGCTGCATGACCAGAGCCAAACCCTAACCTAGACCAAATTGTTGTACTTGCCTAAACTAGAGATTAGATTAGACCACGTAGATTTCTATGTCGACAACTCAATCACACCACCAGGTCACCCACACTTAGAGCTCTTCTCTGGGCACTTTTGTCTCTTTCCTCTGGCTGCCGCCATTCAAAACTGACTGAGGCTCAAACCCAGAACTTCAACACTGCTGTGCAGCAAATCATCTCTCTGAGCCACCGGGTCAGACTTCTTAAGACAGGTTTTCTCAGGGCTTTCCAGTCTTTCGTCTGCGTGTCCACTTTCAAAATTCTCTGACAGACTGAGGCTCGAACACACAACCTCAAGACTTTCCTGCAGCTGTCGAACTCTGTGAGCCACTGAGTCTTACAAGCACGTGCACTTTCTGTCAGAGCTTTTCAGTCTTCACTTTGGAAGTTGTTCTTCAAAATGGAAGCCTTCACTGAGGCTCGAACCCACAAGCTCAAAACTGACTGAAGCACAAACTAACAAACTCTCTGAGCCACTGTGTCACTCTGCTTAACATAGGTTAAAGTATAGTCGTCTTAAAACATTTTTAGAGGAGATCCTTTTAAGTTTAATAGTATTTAGATTATATATGACATGAGTTTCTATTAGCTTTGCACAGAAACAGCTGGTAGAAATACTTTTTACTATTATACCTTACCTTAGTACCAGAGATGTCCCCATCTTGGACTTGAGCTCAAAGACTTGAGACTTGACTTGGACTTGTAAAAAATGACTTGTGAGCATCTCTGCTTAGTACTCTTCAGAGCCTGTACTTTTTTTTACTTTTACTTGAGTAAACAAGTTGAATCAGAAGTTGAAACCCCTACCACTTCTCTAAAAAGATGTTTTGATTCTACAGTATGTACCAGCCATTTGGTAGTGTCACTTTTCTTCAAATGGAGGATCTATCTCTTTCTCAGGGGGAAAAAGCTCTTCAAACTGTAATAAGTGTAATGACATGGCGTAGAGAGTACAGTAGTATCTCACTGTGAGGCCGAGGCAGTATAGTGTCAGCTGATGATATCATGTCACGAGCTGCTGTCTCTGAGACAAAGTGTTGCAGGAAGGATTTGAACAGCTCTGTGGCTTCTCTCACATGTTCATGATACAACAGGTGACACGCCTCGAGGGGAACGAGCCTGTGAAGCTCTGGAGAAAATGTCAAATGCCGGTAATATTTTGACAAGGCTTGTTCTCTGCTGCATTTGAACTCATTAATTTATCATATCTCTGTTCTTTAAAGAGATGGAAGGAGCATCTCCACACATTCTTCTCCCCTCACCACCACCACCACCACCCAGAGAATCGAGAACAGAAAAATGTGCATTTGTTGATTCTAATTGGAGCACACTTGAAATTCAAAGCATTCGCTGACCTGCTCGGTGTGCTTGATGCGTCTTGGAATGGAGTATGAAAAGTAGGGATGTAACGATCACCGTGATCAAATTCCTTTACGATAACCGTACCGTTTCAAATTCTCATTCTCATTAAAACCCTGGTACCGTGATTACAGTGCTTTGAAAAACATGGTAAATACTGTCCAACCTCAACCAAAGTTGGCAACCCTCTCCCGCCTTGGAGAAATGATTTCAGTGAGTGTATGGATCCTTTTTGGGTCTGAGTTTTCAATCTAAAACTTGGTGAAATGATTTCAGTGAGTCTCTCAGTACTTTTTGAACATTTTCCGCACATTTTAACAAACCGTGATGATAATACTGATAACCGTGATGATTTTGGTCACGATAATCGTGATGTGAAATTGTCATACCGTCACATCTCTAATGAAAAGTAATGGTGTTGTGATTCAGGTCGGAGGTTACGTGCAACAGAGAGAGAGAGTCCTGCTTTTGACTTGGCTCACATCATAATGTACAGAGAAACACTGCTCATCTTTCGAGCAGTCGAACTTTGTTTAACTCTCATCTAATGTCACTGAAAACAGCTCACCTCAGGGTCACGTCGAGGACCCCTAAACTGACACAAATTAGACCATAGACCCCCATTTAAGAAGATTTTGTCCCAGGGTCTCCATCTGATAAGGTGTTTTACTTTTAGATGTTTTATTACAGAGAGCGTATGAAAGCCATGACCATAAAATAGTAATGCATTCTGTCATTGTATCATCAAAATAAATTATTCCCATCTTTGCTGGGGACCCTCTGGAACCCTCTCAAGTACCCATGGTGTTCCCCAAGCCCCACATTGAGAACCACTGGTTTAGAGTATGCAGCTATAACTGGCTAATTGCAGTTTGGATCTGTCCTAATGTATACACACACACACTCTTGGTTCTCAGGTGTGTTTGATCAGGAAATGAAAAGGAGGTCTTTGCAGTGCCCATAAATAATCCATCTTTCAGAGATGTAATATAAGACGGAGTGACACTCTGACAATCCACCAATGTTGTATTACACTTCATGAATATTCATCCGTGGCTTTGTGCTTGCCATACAAATTGGGCCGCTGGCCGGGCCTGGAGAGTGTCTCACAAAGTGCTCCAACACCTCGCTGAGATCTATTCTGTGCTGGGAGATTGTATTGGTGAACACCGTGCACCTTAATAATTAAAAGCAGCTCTTTGCATTGCTGGATTGACATGGAATAAGGTGTTTCTTATTCATGTGGAATTCTCATTTGAACACGCTGCACAGCCGTGAGAAGAGATCCAGGCTTCCTCGCGTCCGCACATTCTCCTACCAATAATTCCTTCACCAGACCGTGATAATCAAAGAGCAGATGTTCTGTTTCAGGAAGGCGTCTGTGCACGGTGTGTGTGTGTGTGTGTGTGTGTCTGTCTGTCTGTCTGCTGGAGGGGGCGGGGCTTGTGTGTGTATATTATGCATGTATGCGTATGGATATTTGTTATGGATGCGCAATGATATCAGCACGTTGTCGTTATCCACCGATAAAAGCTTTAAAATGAAGCATCGGCCCGAAAATAACATTTCTGCCGATATGATAGGCCGATAAAATGACGCTTTAATTCTGCCCAAATGCTCGACACCATGCCCCGCCCCCCCGGGCGGCGCCAGTGTTGATCTGTTTTGCGACTTGTGAAGTGGGTCAAGTTGGCCCTGGTTGTGGTGCTCAGCATCATCCAAGCCTGTTTAAGTAGGATGGATCTGACAGTTTTGTTTGAAAGAAAATGTTACATGAATAAAAAACATAACCTAAGTTGAAGTGGTTTTCACATGGGCATAATAATGTGTTAATTCCACTAATTGATGAACATCAATTAGTGGAACTGATGTATGGGCATCGGCAATCAGCCAAAAGGGTTGGAAAATATCGACATATTGTATATCAAATATCGTGCATCCCTAGTATTTGTTTATGTACAGTATGTCAGTACAGTATGTGTGTTTGTGTATGTACAGTATGTAAGTACAGTAGCCTATGTGTGTGACTGTGCCTGTGCGAATATATATTGTTGGTGTGTCTGCATCTAAATTCCACATTCATCCCTCTCTCTCATCTCCCAGGTCTGGGTAGCCTTCCATGAAAGCCTGCAGTCAGGCCTTTTAAATTGGGTTGCGTGCCTCTCCAGTTTTTCCTTCTCAGTGAAGCCAGTCACCCGGCTAATGCGACAGGTTCCCTTCGCCCGCTTAAGATGCCGCGCCAGTCTGTTATGTTGGCTGGGCAGACCTGCTGCTGTCCTGGCTCCATAACAAAGCACACCTGATGCAGTGCTACGCAGGTGTTGTTTTCCGGAGGGCATGTTTGTTCTACGACCCCTCCAGAAGTGATCAGTGGTGGGGTCGAGGTCTCGGGCGTCATTCTCCCCTGCGAGGCCGTGGAACCTCAGAGAGCGCAGCGTTAGGTGCGGCACATCGCACGGTGTCCTAATCAAAGGTGGTGACGTAGAACGCCAACTGTCGCTGTTGGAGCCAATCCCAGAAATGAGCCATCATCGTCCCCGTGCCATATGCCTTGCAAGCTCTCTCTGTGACGCCATGACACCCAATATTTAAAAATATCCTTCCGTTAGTGCGTGGGAGGTGGGATGATAGCACCGCCATGCCAAGAGCATCCTGTGAAATGCCATCCATCTTTAGCATGGCATGGAACACTTAGCCATTTCAAACTGCTCACATTATGACTTCGGTTAGTTTGCCAATATAAATATGCCAATATGTTCTGGTTATCAAAAAAAAAGAAAAGACAGAATCCTCTGTAAAAAGCTCAAGCCAATATTCTCAAACTTTGCACAACCTAACTACAGTATGCCCTGATTTGTAACAAATTACCGTAGGTGATTAGCATATAGTCTTTTTTTGTGTTGAGCAGCTGAAGTCACTCCAGAATTCTGCTGTCAAGCCTTTCTTCCCATTACGTCTAGCTTTTTTTATTTTATTTATTTATTTTTTTACAGGGACAATGGACTGTCAGAAACGGTCCCAGAATTAGCTACTGTAAGAAAGCTAAATTTCATCTGCAGTTGCTGGGTCTCTAGATGATATGAGGACAGTCAAAAATATATAAAAATAGAGTAACAGGTACAGTGTACTGTAAAGCCAGTGCATTTGTATATGTACTGGATTTACAGTAGATTTGTAATATCTACTACAGTACATAAACATAAAATACAACACAAAATAAGATTTAAAAAAAGGTGCACTATGCTTGGAGTTACAGTAATAATTACATGTTTGTTTGGATTTCAGTCAGGATTACAGTTGTAATTCAAAACTGGTCAATTGAGGGCTTTGTCTGATACTACTGGCAGTAGAGTTCAATATGTTTATAGCTCTAATGGAAAAAGCAGTTTGGCCAAATTCAAAGCACCTAAGTTGTTGCAATACACAGTTTGTTTGTCTGATGTTTTTTTGTCTGATGTTTTCTATATACACTGTGTGTGTGTGTGTGTGTGTGTGTGTGTGTGTGTGTGTGTGTGTGTGTGTGTGTGTGTGTGTGTGTGTGTGTGTGTATATACAGTATATATATACTGTATATATATATATATATATATATGTATATATATATTAGGGGTGTCACGATACACTCAGTTCACGATACGATAAGATACACGATATTTGGTTCACAATAACGATACGATACGATATTTTAACAAAAACAAATGCGATCGATTTGTAAGTTGAGGGGGCATCCTCCACGCTAATTTGAGTAATTTCACCATTTTCATCCTCCGTCTCTGTAACGTCCCTCGTCTGTTCAAACAAACCAGTGAAAAGGAGAGCGAGCATGCAATCAGAATATGGGACTTTTCTGTGTTCTGTGAAAGGATCTATAGATGTGATCTATGTGGCTTAATGCACATGTTCAATCCCCTTTCCACATGTGACAATAGAAGTCCTTCTCCATTAGGCTGATGCAGGCTTGCAGTGGCTTCCTCAGGCTTCCTGCTTCATTAGGCACAGTGGACACTTTGTGGCTTGATTAATAGCTCAAAAGCCGGGTCATTTATCTGTTCATTTATTTATCTTTTGCTTTAAGTCGTCAATGAAAACAAGCAGCCGGTGATTTATATTGAGAGTTTCAACTGAATTAATTTGAGACCTCCTGAGGTGGACCAGTGCAGCGATTATTGATAGGGTGCCCTTAGCTGAAGTCTTATTGCATGTGCTGCTGAGTCCATTGTCTCCAACACATGGACTCACCCAGCATGTGATGCACTTCTCTTTAATCAACTCAAAGCATGCAGAACCTGCTTAGTGGGCCCAGGTTATTTATCCCCCTGCACTCCCTAGACTTCAGGGGGCTTCTGCACTGCTGCTGCTCCTCCATGATCTTCTACAGGAAATGGCAAAGTTTAGCCATAAAGAAATGACATACCTTTTTATCACATTATGCAAATCACAATCGTTGCAATACATAGGCTGCACAGGGTAATCACTGGTGCCTCTATATAATTTCCATTCTTATTGGGCAAGAAATATATTATGTCCACATCTCCACATTCTGTTCATGTATGCAGACAAAAACTTTCATTTTGCTCACTATTCTGTTGGGTAGAAACCTTGTATCTCCAAATGTGGCCGTTTTCTTTTTATTTCATAAATGGATTTAGTGGGGCTACCCAAACTAAACAACTTTGGACCAGCGAAAGATGTTTTATTACTGGTTATTAATGTTGTTACACCATGTTCAAATGTGAATATTTTTTCTTCCTTGTGAAAAATTGCTTTTTTTGGAGAGACAAGGTTTCCACCCGACAGCGACGCGATGCAATTCTATTCGATTCCAGAGAAGTGTGCAAGTTGTAAAAGAGTGTAAAATATTAAAAAGGTTAGGAAAACACTGCTCTCCTTTCAGCTTGTTTATTTATTTCTACATTGTATAGCCTCGGGTTATAAAACTCCTTAAATACAACATTTATATCCGGGGGAAAAAAATCAATTTGTTTATGAATAACTGAAGTTACCATGTTCCATAAATAAATTACAGACCTTTTTTTATCACATTATGGAAATCACTATCTCTGGATTACATACACAGGACAAATACTGGCCCCCCTCACAATCTGAGAATATTCCACTCTCCCTCCTCCCTCTCTCCCGAGTGAAGGCCATTGTCTTAGAGAGGGTCCAGATGAAAGCCATCTGGGTGCTGCTGTCCACACCAAGACGAGGGAATTAGTTCCCTGAGTGTTCCTTATCTCGCCGCCTCCACACTCCACCCCCTGCTCTCCCATTCTCCTCTTGTAATGACTATCCACCCAATTTAGTCCCTTTTCTCTCCGAGGGGGGAATGAATCCAGCAGTGGTTTGGATGAAAGAGCCGCAGGTCCCCAGCCTCTCGCCCTGTGACCCTTAATTGACAGGAAATTGTATTTGTCCCCTCTCCCCCCGGTGACAAAACAGGTGTCCAGGCGGATTTGCTCTCCATGCTCAGTAGGATGACAGCCCCTTTCTCTCTCCTTTTTGTGTCTCTTCTCTCTCCAGCGGCTCCTAAGGGCCCTAAACTCTTGATGTCCCCCGTGAGGGCAAAGGTAGGGGACACGGTGCGCATCACTGTGCAAGGATTCCAGGTAGGATCTCCTGGGGTAAGTGCTGGGTTTGAAGTGAAACCGCAAGAGTCCGGTTCAGTCTGGGATGGGAGGAGATGCACTGTATGCAGCCTGTCTACTTTTCAACTGTAATGACCATTCTTAAGGGACATTCACACCAAAAGCGTTTTTTTTTTCAGTCAGAATGCTAAAATCATGTCGAGGGCGCTTCCATTGTGCACAAAACATAGCGCACGGAGCGTTTTTTTTGCGCTTCATTTTATTTTCCCCTGCAGTCGCACGCACTGGAGTTGAGCACACAACGACCACACGGACGGTAGCCAGCTGGTTTTGTCTGTTTGATGTTGTTCACTGTCAACATGAAAGCCAGATTATTGCCAATTCTGGCAGCAGCGAGGTTGAGGATCCCTCTGGGAGGTGAAAATGTAGGAGAAGTAAAAAGAAGAGCAGCGCACTTTTCTTCCAAATGTTCAACTTCGTCAGCTTTAAAACGCCCAGAGCGCTCCGCCAAAAAGACGAGACGCCACCAGCGTTTAAATGCCAGGTGCGTTCATTAAAAGAGGAGCACGTCTAGCGCGTCCTTACATAGAGAATGAATTGCAGAAAGACGCTGGCAGCTCCAAAAACGCTTTTGATCTGAATGTCCCCTTACAGGGCAAGAAATATATTATAGACATCTCCTCAGTCTGTTCATCAATGCAATTTAGGGTTGGGCGATATCGAAACAAATATCACAACATGTTTGACCAAATACCTCAATATCGATATTGTGACGATATTGCCGGGATGACTATTGGTGCTTTCACAAAATATTTACACAATGATATTTTTGATAATCTTCAGCAATGTGGATCTAATGACTAAGTGGGTAAAG
Organism: Poromitra crassiceps; assembly: GCF_964638095.1. Taxonomy (NCBI): domain Eukaryota; kingdom Metazoa; phylum Chordata; class Actinopteri; order Beryciformes; family Melamphaidae; genus Poromitra; species Poromitra crassiceps. The sequence continues at coordinate 17,521,139 of NC_139650.1, read as the reverse complement.
GAAAATAATAGAACAGCTAGAACAGTCTGGTGAGTTCAGAAAATGACATCACTTTACTGTAATGCAGCCTTCTAACCGGGAAAAGACAACATTTCTGCCATATCACCATATTATGATATGCAAAATGTAAGACGATATCTAGTCCCATATCACGATCTCAATGTATTCCCCAGTCCTAGTATGCATACGAAACTTTCATTTTATTTACTATTTGATGAGCGAATACAATTCCGTAGAATGTAACTGCATTCTTAATTTTTAAATACTGAACATTTTGGTGAGAAGTGTGCAGAGTGCAAAATACTGTCAAATATTGAAAGGTTAGGAAAACAGTCCTCCCCTTTCCAGGTTGTTTCCCATTTTGTACTCTGTATAGCCTCGGGGTAGCAAACACCTTAAATACAAAATTAATAACCTACAGAACAAAAAATCCACTTGTTTAGGAATAACTGTGTTGTTCCTTTGTTACACTATATAGCCCACGTCTATCATTCTAAGCCAGTAGGCGTGCATGCTACGCTAGCTGTTTTGCTACTTTTGCTGCCTGCAGAATCCTTGCCACACACTCCCAGAGGAGTGAAAGTTCAAAGCAAAGAGATTGTCTCTGTGTCGCTGTCATCCCCTGCCGAAAAAGAGAGGCCCTGTCCCTGGCTGCTGGCGTGACTGTCCCTGGCTGCTGGCGTGACTGTCCCTGGCTGCTGGCGTGACTGTCCCTGGCTGCTGGCGTGACTGTCCCTGGCTGCTGGCGTGACTGTCCCTGGCTGCTGGCGTGACTGTCCCTGGCTGCTGGCATGACTGTCCCTGGCTGCTGGCGTGACTGTCCCTGGCTGCTGGCGTGACTGTCCCTGGCTGGCGTGACTGTCCCTGGCTGCTGGCGTGACTGTCCCTGGCTGCTGGCGTGACTGTCCCTGGCTGCTGGCGTGACTGTCCCTGGCTGGCGTGACTGTCCCTGGCTGGCGTGACTGTCCCTGGCTGCTGGCGTGACTGGCCTGTGGATGATCCAGATCTCTGTGACAGGTGACAGGTGCCGATGACACATTGAAGGCAGTCAGGTGAAGAGGATCGGGCTAAAGCTGATAGCATGCTAATGGACCACGGCACAAATGGCCTTTGTTGCGTCTCGGTCGCTGCTTCAGGAATCTCTGGCAATGATGAGGCGCGTGTATTGCTTTTTTATTTGATTGTATTTTCCTTTTCAATGTCAAATTAATGCACTCGTCTTTTTTGTGGTTTAGTGCAGCTACAGACTGCACAGATGGATGTGTATATTTCTGCCCCGTTGACTTCAGGAATATGTGTGTTATTCTTTGAATAGTGTTAAGAATGGTCATTATTATAGACAGGCTTGACTGGAGCATACAGCCAATCGGGTCCTTCGGGCAGCAGCAGGCATCACATCAGTGCATGGTGCAGGTTGACCACAAAGCAAATCTCCCTTATCCTTCACTGGACCGAGGCTCTGGGGTTTCACAGGTAGATAAGACTCTGTGTGTCAAGACGCATATTTCTGCCTCTATGATCAAAAGAGATGCTAGTTTCCCCCCTGTGGTTTATTGTTTCAGGAATAGATTATGGGTGATCATTCTACAGTGTGGCTTTCAGTTTTGTGCCACTTGACTTGATCCTCACACTGTTGTTAGTGCATAACCAGGCTAAACAAGGCGGAGCTAGTAGGCCATCAGGGCAACCCAATCGCCAGGATAAAACATTGGCATTACATGTAAGCTATCTGCAAACCAGTGATGTCCCGAATATCAACGTGAACTTGAAACAAAACGACCGCAAAATACCTTTTCCACAACGTGGTATTTGTCGTCTCTGCAAACCTACAATCTTAACACACATTTTAAACCAAACCTCGCTGCCTTTCCAACATTAGATGCAAATAAAATAACGTTAAAAACGTTGGTTATGTTTAGGCAAGTAAAACAACTTGGTTAAGGATAGGCTTATGGTTTGTGTTAGGCTTAAATAACAAAAATGTGAAATATGACTCACGGTTTTAGACTTTGGAAACGCTGTGACCACGACTGCGAATTGAACAGCGCCCTCTGGTGTGAAAGGCAAGTGTTTACACCCTTACTGGCCACTGCGTTCTTTCAATAGCAGACTCTATGATTGTGTATAATGGTAATATTCACGTACGTATCTAGAGATGTGATAATGTCTAAAACGTATTTTGGTTCAGAAATGTTGATATTCTACATATCTGTGGATTGCAGAAATTTACAATGATGACATTGTATTCTGGCAGCCAGGCTGGTCAGGGTTAGGGTTAGGGTTTAGGGGTTAGGGTTTAGGGGTTAGGGTTTAGGTTAGGGGTTAGGGGTTAGGGGCTCCCTTGGACTTTTCAGTGTTTCTTATCTTATTAATGTCACCTTTTGTCTCGATCCACCAACCCACTTCACTGCTGTCGTCATTTGAACTGGGAAAACTCCTGTTAACACGTTTATTTCAGTTCACACCAGCTTTCACTCTGCTAACAGTTTCACTCTGTTAAACCCACACAGAGTTATAAGGGCACATTCAAATCAAGCATGTTTAGCGCCCTCTATTTGAACTGATGGTTCATGTGGGTAGGGGTGAGAATGATATGATTTGAACTCGGGTGCGCTCTTCAAATAACTGCACCAATATCGCCCGATACAGAAAACAACTCCAAAATGTGCCATTTTACGAGTGTAGGGAGACAGATTACCCCGTTTCCTTAACAAAATGAACTGAGTTTAGTGAACCTAAACGAACCAAATACAGACGTGTAGACTGAAGGTCCTTCATATTCTACACAAACAGACGTGTAGACTGAAGGTCCTTCATATTCTACACAAACAGACGTGTAGACTGAAGGTCCTTCATATTCTACACAAACAGATCTGAGGTCATATTTATACAGACGTGTAGACTGAAGGTCCTTCATATTCTACACAAACAGATCTGAGGTCATATTTTTGAAGCACTGAATTTTCTCACTGTGAACCTTCCATCTGTTGAATGATATGATTTTCTTGAGGAAGAAATAAGTCATTCTGTCTTGGCATTATAAGGTCTATAGGCGGAGGGAGGATTGAGTGCCTCCAACCGCTTTCTGCACTGAAAGCCCTCTCTGCTCCAACTGCATTCATTCAAGCACCATGTGGATGGCAGAGAAGACTAGTGTGTGTGTGTGTGTGTGTGTGTGTGTGTGTGTGTGTGCGTGCATGCGTGCGTGCGTGCGTGTGCGTGCGTGTGTGTGTGTTGGAGGGTGAGAAGCCTTCCGTGGGAGAAGCCCACAAAAGATTCACCCTCTTATTGCGTTCTCCTATTATCTAAGAGTAGTATATTTTTAAATGGGGGGTGTGGGTGGTGGGGAGTACTAGTAGTATATTTTTAAATGGGGGGGTGTGGGTGTGGTGGGGAGTACTAGCAGTATATTTTTAAATGGGGGGGTGTGGGTGTGGTGGGGAGTACTAGCAGTATATTTTTAAATGGGGGGTGTGGGTGTGGTGGGGAGTACTAGCAGTATATTTTTAAATGGGGGGGGGTGTGGGTGTGGTGGGGAGTACTAGCAGTATATTTTTAAATGGGGGGTGTGGGTGGTGGGGAGTACTAGCAGTATATTTTTAAATGGGGGGTGTGGGTGTGGTGGGGAGTACTAGCAGTATATTTTTAAATGGGGGGGGGGGGTGTGGGTGTGGTGGGGAGTACTAGCAGTATATTTTTAAATGGGGGGTGTGGGTGGTGGGGAGTACTAGCAGTATATTTTTAAATGGGGGGTGTGGGTGTGGTGGGGAGTACTAGCAGTATATTTTTAAATGGGGGGGTGTGGGTGTGGTGGGGAGTACTAGCAGTATATTTTTAAATGGGGGGTGTGGGTGTGGTGGGGAGTACTAGCAGTATATTTTTAAATGGGGGGGTGTGGGTGTGGTGGGGAGTACTAGCAGTATATTTTTAAATGGGGGGGGGTGTGGGTGTGGTGGGGAGTACTAGCAGTATATTTTTAAATGGGGGGTGTGGGTGGTGGGGAGTACTAGCAGTATATTTTTAAACGGGGGGTGTGGCTGGTGGGGAGTACTAGTGGTATATTTTTAAATGGGGGGTGTGGGTGGTGGGGAGTACTAGCAGTATATTTTGAAATAGGGGGGTGTGTGTTGTGGGGAGTACTAGCAGTATATTTTTAAATGGGGGGGTGTGGGTGTGGTGGGGAGTTCTAGTGGTATATTTTTAAATGGGGGGTGTGGGTGGTGGGGAGTACTAGCAGTATATTTTTAAATGGGGTGTGGGTGTGGTGGGGAGTACTAGCAGTATATTTTTAAATGGGGGGTGTGGGTGGTGGGGAGTACTAGCAGTATATTTTTAAATGGGGGGTGTGGCTGGTGGGGAGTACTAGTGGTATATTTTTAAATGGGGGGTGTGGGTGGTGGGGAGTACTAGCAGTATATTTTGAAATAGGGGGGTGTGTGTTGTGGGGAGTACTAGCAGTATATTTTTAAATGGGGTGTGTGGGTGGTGGGGAGTTCTAGTGGTATATTTTTAAATGGGGGGTGTGGGTGGTGGGGAGTTCTAGTGGTATATTTTTAAATGGGGGGTGTGGGTGGTGGGGAGTACTAGCAGTATATTTTTAAATGGGGTGTGGGTGTGGTGGGGAGTACTAGTGGTATATTTTTAAATGGGGTGTGGGTGGTGGGGAGTACTAGCAGTATATTTTTAAATGGGGGGGTGTGGGTGGTGGGGAGTACTAGCAGTATATTTTTAAATGGGGGGTGTGTGTGTGGTGGGGAGTACTAGCAGTATATTTTGAAATAGGGGGGTGTGTGGGGGGGTCCTCTCTTGTAAAGTGACGTGTGATCATTAATGCATGTTTATTAGAGAGGGGAAATTGGTGCTTGTATTATTCATGTATCTTTTACACTTAATCTCTTGGCTGAGCCGCCAGACTTTCTCTGCACCACCAACTCACCCCTCCTTCACCCCCACTCTCTCCCTCTCTCTCTCCCTCTCTCTCTCCCTCCCTCTCTCTGCCTCTCTCTCTCCCTCCCTATCTCTCTCCCTCTCTCTCTCCCTCTCTCTGCCTCTCTCTCTCCCTATCTCTCTCCCTCTCTCTGCCTATCTCTCTCCCTCCCTATATCTCTCCATATCTCTGTCTCTCTCTCCCTCCCATCTGTGGGTGTGTTGATAGAATGAAGTGTTCCCGGAGCCCCTGTTCACCTGGACGCGGGTGGGGGGCCGGCTGCTGGATGGCAGCGCTGAGCGGGAGGGCAAGGAGCTGGTTCTGGAGAGGGTCCCAGCCGAGCTCAACGGCTCCATGTACCGCTGCACCGCCCAGAACCCTCTGGGCTCCACGGACACGCACACGCGCCTCATAGTCTTTGGTATGTACTGTACACACACACACCTCATAGTCTTTGGTATGTACACACATATCATAGTCTTTGGTATGTACTGTACACACACACACCTCATAGTCCTTGGTATGTACACACATCTCATAGTCTTTGGTATGTACTGTACACACACACACCTCATAGTCCTTGGTATGTACTGTACACACACACACACACCTCATAGTCCTTGGTATGTACTGTACACACACACACCTCATAGTCTTTGGTATGTACTGTACACACACAGACCTCATAGTCTTTGGTATGTACAGACACCTCATAGTCCTTGGTATGTACTGTACACACACACACACCTCATAGTCCTTGGTATGTACTGTACACACACACACACCTCATAGTCCTTGGTATGTACTGTACACACACACACCTCATAGTCTTTGGTATGTACTGTACACACACACACCTCATAGTCTTTGGTATGTACACACACCTCATAGTCCTTGGTATGTACTGTACACACACACACCTCATAGTCTTTGGTATGTACACACACCTCATAGTCCTTGGTATGTACTGTACACACACACACCTCATAGTCTTTGGTATGTACACACACCTCATAGTCCTTGGTATGTACTGTACACACGAGCATCTCATAGTTTTTGGTATGTACACACCTCAAAACACAAGCCTGTTTTGCTCCAATGTTTACAAACAATACAAATATAAACAAACCATTTATGGCTTCAAGTACATCTAAAACTAATTTGTAGCTCTTACAAACTGATATTCCTTGTATCAAGAGCTCTGTCAGAGCTAAAATATACTTTAAATGTCAACTTTACATGTAAAAAATAATATAAAATACAACAATAAGGCTTGTTTACATTTCAAGGGCCCTAAAAAAGTGTCATAGTATACCTCTAATAGATTACATTAAAAAAATATGGCCGCAAGCGACAACGGCAGGGGTTCAAGCCTTGCGCAAATTGAACACCTAATAGTCCTTGAGGCAAATTTGTAGAGCACGTTCAGGTGAACATGTGGAAAAAAGTTGCTTGAAAATTGCAGAAACAGCCTGGGAGTTACAAACGGGTGTGAAGTTACGGCATATGTTGTGTTATGACATGCCCACTTTTTACATCTGTGGCGCCCCCTTTTGGTCAAATTGTGAAATAGCATGTCAGAAATGCCATTCCAGATATGAGGCTGATAAGTTTGCAACCGATTATGCGAATGGACTTGATTTACAGCTATTACATGCTTACACCATAGACCCCGCCCACTTTCACAAAACTTCTGGGCCCAGTTGCACAAAGCACCTTAGGTTAAGATTTCCCTTAGAGTCAGAGTTCAAGTGTCCATAAAATAGAATCGGCTGCACAAAACACCCTTAAATCTTGTGCTTATGTTTTCCTTAAAATGTTTAACCTTATGGAGAAGATTTAAGGGTGTTTTGTGCAGCCGATTCTATTTTATGGACACCTTAACTCTGACTCTAAGGGAAATCTTAACCTAAGGTGCTTTGTGCAACTGGGGCCTGATCTTGACTAGGACATGCTCCCTGATATATCTGCCAAGTTTTGCGATCATTGGACAAACAGGTGCAGAGTTACGGCCTTTTTTGTGTTAGGCCACGCCCATTTATTGCGTTTATGGCGCCCCCTTTGGGTCAAATTGCAGAAAATTTAACCCACATGGTCTGGGATGGTCCCCGAAGATCGCCAACAAGGTTCGTGAAGATTCGTTAATCAGTCATGAAGTTATGACAATTTAGCTGAGAGGCCACGCCCTCTCACAACTTTAACGATTAATAACTCCGAAACGAAAGTAGATTTCAAAAATCCAAAATTCACGATTGTAGAGCTTGCTCCATAGATGCTTCCTGGCGATCTTGGTGGAAATCGGTCAAAAATGTGTTTTCCAAACTTTTCCAAATATCTCAGAAATTTTCCAGACTGACCTTCAGGGTCCCTATGGCAAATTTGTAGAGCAGGTTCACCTGAACATGTGGGGGGGAAAAAAGTTTGAAAATCGGACAAACGGCGTGGAACTTATTAACCTGACGCTGCCAGATGGACGGTATAGCTCCACATAGGTTTCACTAAACCAGTCGATCTGGGTTTGAAGTCACCAGACCCGCTGACGGAGGCGGGCACTTTGTCCAAGCTACTTGGCAGGTGATTGGATGACCCATCTGTCTATCACCGCTGGTGGGTGTTAACTTCAACCAATCAGATCGCGGAAGGTGCCTGTGGATGATCTCCGTGGTATTCATTGATTGAGTCCTCGCGGTCGTAAAGTCACCTTCGAAGCATTTAGTTAGATTATAACGAACTAGTTGTGTGGCTTAGCCTTCCCAAATGTTGAGGGTCGTTTTTTAGAATTTAATACATAGAATTGGGAACATTACATTCAATTTCATTCAGACTGCCTGTCACTTCCGCGATGTTGACGAGTGAAAAGAACTACAAAGACCATGTACCCACTACTTGCCCAGACGAGCCTGCCCGCCTACGGCCGCCGCTGATTCGTCGGCCCGGCATGGCTCGACCAATCATCTTAAACTGCCTGTGCGGGTCCAGACCGTCACGGAGAACCAAATGAAATGTGAGTTCACGTGACGGGCGGTTTACCAGGCTAGGAACTTATGGCCTTTAAGGTAAAATCTCTAATTATAGCGCCACCTTCAGGCCGATTCGAAAAATATTTCTTGAGCAGAAACCAGCCACCAATATCTGTCATTGTGCCAAATTTCAGGTCTCTGGCATTTACCAACTCACAGGAATTTGCGTCGAGGCAGATGGAAAACGACGATAATAATAAACCGGCACAAAAACAATAGGGTTTCAGCCCCTTCAGGGCTTGAACCCCTAACAAGAAGCAAACTACGTATACTGCTTCATCAGAATCGCTATGTGCTTGATTGCCATCAGGTGTGCATTTACTGTAAATAATCCGGTGCTGATTGGCTGGGAATTCAACGTGTATATTCCCCAATACAAGTGCACTTCAAAGCTTCAACAATAGGCAATAACAAATACAATATAATTACACCATACAAAATCAGAATAAATAAATAAATATTTCCATTTCAATAAGATAAGGAGATACAATATTCAGAGTGCAAAGTAGAGCCATCCCATCTCTAAATACTACAGAGGATATACTGTAGACTATACTGTAGTGCATAGAGTAGACTACAGAGTACATGAATTTCCTCATAAGATACATATAATATCAAAGTATTTATAGTTTTTACCCGGCCCCGTTCCAGTGGCTACCAGTCAACCAACTAAATTTAGATCACATTTATGTTTGTTAATTATTTACAAGATGCTGAATTCCCCCCTCCCCCCAATTTGACTGTACAACTTGACTCTACAAGAACGATCTGGAATGCTTATCCCATTACACAGCGAAATGTCCCAGATAATTGTATAATTCTACACAATTCATTTAAGAGGATCTACAATATCTTTGAAAAATACTTGAGAGATTTGTGTGACCGCTTTTAGGTATGAATTATTAATGAAACTAAGAGTGCGATTAATAAGAGATTGTATCACTAATTGGCTCAACAACACTATTCTTTTTATAGGCTGCAGAATGAAAGAATATCTGTAGTCTGTCAGTGTGGCAAGAGACATAGTGTCTATCCCACCATTGGCATATGTTGCAGTAGCGCTCCCTCTCACTTAAAACACCAAACGCCAACAGTCACATGAAAAGCCCACGAGGGAATAAAGGGTCGTTGTTGTCGACGGTGTTAGAAAAGCACCTTGTTCACTGGCCGACTGGAGGTATGGTGTTCATTCAAACCTCAAGGTCCTTCATTTACTTAGGTTGATGTGGGAGTTAGATTGCTTACTGACTCTATTACATGTGTGTCCAGTTCCTCTGGATCTGTTTATTCTGGACACTGTTATAAGACCGGGGATCTCCGGAGCTGTTCACAGCTTCGCAGGACGCTGTCAATAAAGAGAGCGCTGTTTTAATTCAATCACTTCTGCTCCAGCTAGAAGGATGTTTCCTTAACCCATTGATACCTGATGCAGCATTTGTGTGTGTATCCCTTTAAGACCGCGAACCGCGTTAACGCGGTTCGCGGTCTTAAAGGGATACGCACACAAATGAGGGATATACACGCAAATGCTGCATCAGGTATCAATGGGTTAAAGATGACCAACAGGGGTTTTCAGCCACTAGTTAAAATATTGGCGCTAGTGAGCACAATGGGTGCCCAGACAAGAATTTTAAACGGTTCTTCCAGGTTGTTTTTCCTCTCCGTTCCAGGTTGTTTTTCCGCACCGTATTATAGGTGCTGTACGTGATTCTGAAGGAAGGGTTGAGTCAACATAATTTCTCATTCCCAAGTAGTCAAATAGTGACACTTTGGGTGGGCGATCCGATCTAGAACAACAACCAAAGGCATCAGTATTTGCCTACTTGTGATTGAGAACCATGTTGACCCAATCCTCTCTCCTGATTGGATCAAGTGTGATGGGATAGCAACAACAAAAAGAAAATCTCTTCTGTTTACCGCAAAGTCACATTGACTTTCCAAACATCTTAGAAGAAAAATATTCAACATAGTCTAACAGCATTCTCTCTGTTTGTGCAAAATTATGAATGTAAACAAATACATGTCGTTTACCTGGAAAACATTGTTGGTCAGCTTTAGTCGGATACTTTTACCATGAAGCGGTTATGAAAGAGAAAGAATCTCAGCTCATCAGGTTAAGATTTGGATTAGTGTCGATTTTAGTTTGGAATTCACAGGGTTAAGATTTGAGTAAATAAAGTGGCGCGCGCGCGCACACATTTACCCTTGGAGTATAATGTTCAGGTGAATTGGAGCAGCCATTTTCTATCTCATTTTTTAACGATGTCACAAATGTTGGGATTTGTGGGCGGGGCCAATAAGAAGGTACACTTTAAAGAGGAAGTGGCACTTTGGGGGGGAGGCGTTGCCTTGGGAGGCGTTTTGCAGAGGAAGAGCGTTAATGTCTATTTAACACCGTGATGCACCCTCAGGTGTCACGGGCTGCGTGCCGAGTGTGGCCCATCTGTCTGCCGGCTCCTTGTAGATGGCTTCCACTCTCGCTTAGGGGAAGTCAATGGTGATGAAGTGACCTTGGCACCGTCCCCTGTGGCCTTGAGATGAGACACCTCCATCTCTCCTCGGGGGGCGGAGCAGCAGCACTGCTCACTTGGCAAAGTGTTCAATACACATCATCAGGAATAATAGAGTATAATGAGGACGGCTCGGTACAGAGACTCTGTAGCGCCGGAGAACAGCGCGCTCGTCTTGATGATGTGGGCTACGTACTTTAGCCACCTTTCTCTGGTCGTACCCTCTCTGTGATGACTGTGAAGTGAGTCAGCGCTGGGGAGGCAGGTGGCAGCACACAAACACATTCCACACACACACGCACACACAAAATCTGCCCCGTCGCCAAAATAACATTTTGGCATTGTACGTTTCTGGAATCCACGGATATATAGAATATGAACATTTCTGAACCAGAATACGTTGTATATCATGTTTGTAGATACTCTACAGTGATACTGTGAATATTGTAACGGCACAGGCGAGGCTGGTATCGAACCTGGCGTCTGACTTTTTTCCCCAATATTTTATTTAAAAATGTTCTCGGAACAACACACGAACAAAACAAAACAAACGAACAGGATCAGACACGGGAAAAGAAAAGAAAGAAAAAGCATTCATACATCAGCGACATTCAATATTACAACGTGTTGCTACCAGCCGCATAAGGTGCTTATGTGCTTGTAAGAGATATTGTGCATGGGATCCTACGCAAGGGGTCCATGAGAAACCAGCCCGGCGAGTCAGCCGTCGTCCCTGACTTCATCTAGGTAGACTAGAAACGGCTCCCAGATAGTTGATTTTTTTTTTTAAGTGAGTTGGTCCTCAGGAACCTGAGTCTCTCCATCCGTATAACAGAGATCATGTCCATCAACCACAATTGAAAAGAAGGTGAAGAGGGGGACTTCCATTCCTTCAGAATACTTTTTTTTGGGGGGGGCAACAGTTGTCCCCTGCGTGCCCAACAGTCTCAGTTGCCCCTGAGACTGTTGCACAGCTGTAGGGAAGTTCAGAGTAGGACTCCGAGCAGCCGAAGATGGCGAGTTCCGCCTCCGGCTGAAGGGTTATTTTGTAGGTCTTAGAGTACCAGTCAAATATTTTGGCCCAGAATCCCATTAGTGAAGGGCTGAACCAGAAGGCATGAGACAGAGTGCCTGACAGTGTCTGTCATTTACAAGTGCAACACGTTATCCATTAGACCAAAGGGACAATCCCGTTGGCCAAGGACCAGATCGCTGGACCGGTGTATATATTAACGTATGTCGTAGAGTGTAACGACTGTCTCATGTTGAAGTAGTAATATTAACGTACATCGTAGAGTCTAACAACTGTCTCATATTAATATTAACGTACGTCGTAGAGTCTAACAACTGTCTCATATTAATATTAACGTACGTCGTAGTAGAGTCTAACAACTGTCTCATATTAATATTAACGTACATCGTAGAGTCTAACAACTGTCTCATATTAATATTAACGTACGTCGTAGTAGAGTCTAACGACTGTCTCATACTGAATATTAACGTACATCGTAGAGTCTAACAACTGTCTCATATTAATATTAACGTACGTCGTAGTAGAGTCTAACGACTGTCTCATACTGAATATTAACGTACATCGTAGAGTCTAACAACTGTCTCATATTAATATTAACGTACGTCGTAGTAGAGTCTAACGACTGTCTCATACTGAATATTAACGTACGTCGTAGAGTCTAACAACTGTCTCACGTTGAAGTAGTTTGCTGGTGCCTAAGGGAGTATGAATGGGATTGGTGGACTTGCAGCGTGCAAGCGAGAGAGTGTATGTTCAACTCCCGACCGAGGCACGTTGTATTTTTACTTTCAGTTTTAACCCAAACCAAAACCCCAAAAGTTGCTTTGGTTGCCTAAACCTAACCAACTGCGCGACATGTTTACTTTCACTTTTAACGGCAGAGGAACATAACATAACACTCACGTTGATACTGTACATATCCCTGGTTTTCAGACACGTAAAATACCAACGCTTTATTCTGGCGATTGGTTGGCAGAAAATGCACACACACGAACCCCCTAATGCGTTCATATGCACACACAAAAATTATCTGTGCCTCCGAGTGGAGATGTTATGGTAATGTGGCAAGGTTTCATCCTGGATATGGTATCCACCTGGTTGCATGTGAAGAGTCTGCAGTCCAAAAATAGCCCACAAAATGGAGCCTACATGGGTGTTTCTAGCCCTCAATGCTCCATCCATTGCAATTACTCTGTCCCTCGCAGAAGTGGCAAACACGTTGTCAGAGCATATTGTGCAGGCTGGCCGTCCACACACTGCTTATTAGAGGGAGGTGGACTTACGCTACTTTCTCCACTCTCTCCCACGTCTCTCCTTCTCTGTGCTCCACACTCTCCCCTTCTCTGTGCTACAGTTGGAGGTGCCTCCTGGTCTCTCTCTCTCTCTCTCTCTCTCTCTCTCTCTCTGCTGCTGAAGTGTCTGCTGGAGTGCGCTAGCTGCCTTCTCAAAGCCACGAATAGCCCCATGCAGTCCTCCTCACTAGGAGCATGTCATTTACCTCCTCCTCACTTGGGGCCATGTCATTTACCATCATGTGCTTGAGAGGAACTCTGGAGTTCAGCTTCATTAGAAAGCCACAACCTCTGTCAGACAGAACTATTTTCTCCTTTTATAACCTCACTCTCTCTCTCTCTCTCTCTCTATCTGTCTCTTTCTCTCTCGCTCGCTCTTTTTCTCATTCATTCCTCATTTTCTCATTCGACTCAATTTCTCTGTGGCTGTTCTAACTGTTTCTCCTTTCTCTTTGTCTCCAACAGAGAACCCGAGCATGATGAAGAACACACAGAATCAGAACAGTAAGTGTTGCTGCCGTGGAAATTACTTTGAG
>NC_139650.1:17362821-17502821 GCF_964638095.1 Poromitra crassiceps | reverse complement strand
AGGAGAGGGCGTTCAGAACTATATTGTTTAGATGTCTGATCTCTCACTGATGCCAAAAATAAATGGTTAAAGTGACTGTTCTGCCTGTTTGATTGAATTTCACAAAACTGCGATTATCTCAGCTTTCACTCTCAGACGCTGAAACTCAACGGCTAATATCTACATAACTACTAACTCTACAAACTAACTCTTTTAGACAGAGAAAGCACACATTCTATTAGTACTTTTGTGAACTTTGTGTTCACAAAGTCCAAGCAGAAAATAATCCTCGGCTCTTGTAAAATGAGCCAGAATCCTCAAAAAAAACCTCTGGCAGAACCTACCTACAGTAAAAAAAAAAAAAAGGCTGGCAGTGAATGTGTTAAGAAGTTTTGGGGGTGTAGCTTCACTGAGGACAGCAGCAGCATCTTAAGAAGTTTTGGGGGTGTAGCTTCACTGAGGGCAGCAGCAGCATCTTGGCCCAGACAGGATTAGAGCTGATAAAAATCTCAATAGATATAAGCCTTATTGAAAAGGGGACTTTAGATTCAACAAGTCACTATTAGTAGAAATCATTTTTATAAGGTCAGTTTGACTGGACAGATTGCAGATTATCTTTTGCCAGCTGGCCTCCCACTCCCGCTCGAGTATGAGAGGAGGCCATGTTTGGTCTGCCCTTTAAAAGCACAGAGAAGAGAAAAGCTCATTTTGGAACATGGAGCAGGTCAGGGAGGGGCCAGAGACTGGCAGACGGCCAAATAGATAAATAAATATTATAAATATGACCGTAGCCACAAAGAGAAATGGGAAGTCATGGTCAGGTAGTCATCTGCAGTGATGAAGCGTCATGTGAAGAGGCTCTATCAGTCTGATCCCGGCTGGCAGAGAGGAGCCAGGTTCTAAGCAAACAGTTGAAAGGCGAATGGATGAGTGGATGACTCGCATCCATGACTGCAGATGGCGGTGTTGGGGCAGTTGTTGACTACATGTAGTTCAATGACTAGTTTATCTACTAATTTGCAGTAGTTGGGTGGTAGTTTAAACTACATTCAAATCTCAGTAGCTTTTTCAGTAGTGAACTAGGGTCACAGAGTTTAGGGGTAGTTAATTACAATATTCATAGTGTTGGCATCATGACACAATGCCACAGCTCACTGGCCACAGTTGTGATTGAATGAGAATCACCTGCTATTCCATTAAAATCACCTGTGGTTTTGCGACCAAGATGTTTGCGATCAAATAGACGACTATGAATTTATGTAGAAATTGTGCATTTTCCTGATTTGCACATCAACAATTGCTCCCTATTCTCTCCTTCTTTTTCTTTTTTTTATTATTATTCCCCCATTTTCCTCCCTGCTCCCCCGGTCGCTGCCCCACCCTCTGCCCATCTGGGGAGAGCCACCGAACAGGCGCCCCGACCGACCAGAGGAGGCGCTAGTGCAGTGACCAGGACACATACCCCTAGTCCGGCTTCCCACCCGCAGACACAGCCAATCGTGCCTGTATGGACGCCCGATGTAACACGGGGGCGCGAACCTGCGAACCTCGTGTTGGTAGGCAAGGGAATCTACCGCTACACTACCCGGATGACGGACGTCCTCCCCATCCTCTCCTTAAAACACATTCCCGGGCTGCCTAAGTGAGGATTGGCCTGCCCTAGTCCATAAATCAAACAGCTACTCAGTGTCAGTTCAGTTGTACCTCCATGTAACAATATGACATTTATCGTGATGTAGTTTGGATGTAGGTGATCTACTTTTTGATAGTTTGGCAAGCTAAAACAATTTAGAGTAGTGAAGATGGGAGTTTGACTACTTTCTATTGTGATGCAGTGTTGTAGAATGGAATTTCACTACTCCTCATCCGCTATATAATAATTATAACAGCTTATATAAACCAAATTGAATGAAACCAAGAGTCCAGGAAGTGTCTTATAAAAGTATATTTAAAGCCATAACATTCTCCTCTAAACTGCATTAGAGGAGGACTGAATCCTCAATGTACACATAATTGATATGTCATACAGAGTCCGAAATATTCAGTGGCGATGTCACAATTCGACATGTCCTTTATAGGCAAAGGAAGGCAGAGAGAAACAGAGAGAGGAGGGGTGATGACTTGACTTGGAGCCTACAGGGCTGCCTGTCTGTATCAGCAAGGTCAACCTCATGCAGTGGGTGAAAGTTTGTTTTGACCTCCATGTGCTGTGGAGCAGAGGGTGAAGAAATCTCCTATGTGTGTGCGTCTCCATTTCTGCATGTGTGAGATGTCTTATGACTAATAACTCATAGCATTAATTATGTGTATGCAATTATAGCTTATTGATTAGGAAATGCCAATGGAACTTCAATTTTCCACATCATGCAGCTAGTAGTTTGATAAACTAGTTTAATAGTAATTTCCCCAACACAGCAGAAGGGAAGCGGAGCTGACATGATGTTGTGGTTGAGCTCATTATGCCAGATGGTTTGTTTTCACATAACCATGTGGGAACGAGTCGCTCGGGAAACCATTTCAAAGGGCGGACACTTTAAAAAAAAATACCTGGCATGAAAAATACCTGTCTATCAGGTCTATCACAAGCGCGCTTCTCGCTGGTGTCACACTAAAGCCCGCCCCTATAGCTGCCTCTGGACGCTGATTGGTGTGAACCACTGATGGTTCAGATTCCAACCAATAGATTGGAGCGTACCAACTGAGGGATTTGTCGTGTGATGGTGATCTGGCATGAATCACAAGGTGATGAAAAACTGGCCATGAACTTCTAAAGAACCATGTGAGGACATGAAAGGTTCTTTGGTGTTATCCAGACCATAAAAAAACACTGAAGAACCAGAAAGTTATTAAAGACCCCCTAAACTAGTAAAGTAAAAAAAAAAAAAATCTTCTTGTTCCTACAGTTGGATGTTTCAGCTTCACTGTGCAGAATGTTTGTGCAGAGTTTGACACTAAAATGCTGTTTTCTTATTCTTCTGCTTAAAGTGTAGAAAGCTTCTCTGAGCTCATTGAAAAGGCGATTTTCAACGAGCATGATTCGTGACATCACAAATACGTGATTGATTGCTTTGGAATTTTTAAGGAGGCAGAAGGAGGGGAAGTCATTTTATTTTAAGGATTTTAACAAGATAATTTATCCTTTTTGTGGAAAAACCATTTCAGACTAAATTATTATCCAAAGTAGAAAGTAGAGTATTTTATATATAACATGACATTAGAGGGTCTTTAAGTTATATTGCCTCTAAAACGGGGAATAGAAAACTGGTGGGTTGTGTCTTTCTGACCGTGACTTTTTCTGTGGTGTTTGTAGATGGAGCCTCTGGCGTGGACGTGCTCGGACTAACGTGGATGGCGCTCGTCCTCACAGTGACAGTGGAACTGACGTGAAACCTCTCATCCGAGACACTCTCACACACACACATACACACACACATACTTGCCCTTCTTACACATCAGTCACATACAGGCACACACACACAGAGACACACACATACACACTCCGCAATCCTGCAAGCCTTCTCCAGTCATCAACAGACCCTCCATGCGTCAGTCTATCAGGAAACAGTGCCACCACACGATGGCGCTCCACTGTTTTTGTAACGAAATAATAACCAAGATAATGATATCAAAAGAACAACATGACGAACATGAGAGTAACCACCTCCTATATTAGCCCTGCCCAGTCGCACCTCGTTCTGTTTTTTTGTCCCACGTCTGCCTGTTGTTCAATAAAAATCAGTTGATTTGAAAAGGCCTGTTGCTCAATAAAATCAGTTGATTTGAAAAGGAAAAGAAAAAAAACATTTTGGATTTTATTTGGAAATGTCATTGGTGTTGACTGAAATGTGAAATGTGGAACTGGCTTAGGCTGCACCACCCTATTGACCGCACCCTCCTGTCACATGTCCCGGGACACACCCGATGTAGGCTGCACCACCCTAATGACCGCACCCTCCTGTCACATGTCCCGGGACACACCCGATGATCAAGCTGAGAAAAGCTCGGGGAACAAACACAAATGCTCCAAGAGAACATTCTCTCCTTTTATTAATATACAAGTTTTTCTTTCTCTTTATTCCCCTTCTTTTTTTCCTCTTGATGGCTCGGAATGTACAAGAGGATTTAAATGCATTGAGAAACTGAGAAAAAAAATCTCCTTTTTGAGTGTATTTTGTGTACATCAGTGTAAATATTGAAGATAATTAAAGAGGTTATATGGGTTAAGGTCAGGGATGGTTGCTGAGGTGGTTGGGGTTTACAGTTTGCCGTTTGTTTGTATTTTCATCCAAAACACTGTTTCCAGAGCTATTCCTTGGCTGAAAGGACAGACCAATTAACAGCCCTTTTTTTATTTCTCATTCAGGCTTTTTACATCTACAGTATAGAGAGCCAAAGTGAACGGCACTTCCTGCTTCAGCACCGTACCAGAGATTTTCATCCGCCATTTATTTTCCCCACAGACATTTCGTAAAATGTTTATAAAAATAGTTTCACTTGTTCAAACCAAACGGTTCAGATATATTTAGAAACAGGAGAGACCGCCTAACATTTCACTTCGGACCAGAACGTAAAAAAGTTGCGGATTTAATTGCGAACGTTTTGGTCCGAGTGAAATGTTCTGTGGTCTCTTCCGATTCCAAATATATCTGAACCGTTTGGTTTGAACGAGTAAAACTATTTTTATAAGCATTTTACGAAACATCTATGGGAAAATAAATGGCGGATGGAAATCTCTGGTACAGTGCTGCTGAAGCAGGAAGTGACGTTCACTTTGGCTCTCTATATGGCAGGTCTTCAAGGACAGAGGGGGAAAAATCTAACATATTGTCTGTTGTTTTGGGGTTGTTGTGCATGTGACGTTTGCCGATTCTTTCTCCTTTGCGTGCGTTGCAGCTGACAGCGCTGCAGCTCACTGTCACCGGCCTGTGCTCCTGTTCTTTACTTGTTACATACTATCTTAAGTGACCTACATTGTGAACAATACGTAACTCTTACCCACACATTTACTAGTAGGCTCATTTTAGCCGCCATTCCAGGGAGGTGCTCACCTGAGGCAGTGTGTGTAAACAGGGTTGTTTCATTTGTTTCATATCACCTGTATTAAAATGGAGAGATGATCAAACGACAAGCCTGGACTTTACTTCTGACGTAACGACACTGATGTTTGACTTGACATGTTCTGTCCTCTTTTACACACGGGAGAGGAGATCTACTCTTGCACACTAGAATTGGAATTGATTACAATCCCATTTGATTACAGGCACGACCATATTATGGGGATATTTTATACCGGCTCAATTACATGCTTCCTTTCAGTTAACACTGTATTTTTGACTTTGCTGTTAACCCTTTCATTCTCTTACACAGGGATGGGTAGCTTAATGCAGAGTAATCCTGCATTTTTTTATTTTACTTCACAAGAACGGCAATTTAAGCTATTTTAAGGATGCAACATGTATTAAAGGATTATGGTTTTAAACCAGGTGGGAGGTAAGAGGGGATTTTTTTTTAAGCTTAGTAGCACAGAGACGATCCATCTGTTTGGTTCACCTTGCCAAGTACAACCGATTCCTGCATTCTGAAGATGAAACCATGCCAAAGTACAAGCCATTCCTGCATTCTGAGGATGAGACCATGCCAAAGTACAAGCCATTCCTGCATTCTGAAGATGAGACCATGCCAAAGTACAAGCCATTCCTGCATTCTGAAGATGAGACCATGCCAAAGTACAAGCCATTCCTGCATTCTGAAGATGAGACCATGCCAAAGTACAAGCCATTCCTGCATTCTGAAGATGAAACCATGCCTAAGTACAAGCCATTCCTGCATTCTGAAGATGAGACCATGCCAAAGTACAAGCCATTCCTGCATTCTGAAGATGAGACCATGCCAAAGTACAAGCCATTCCTGCATTCTGAAGATGAAACCATGCCAAAGTACAAGCCATTCCTGCATTCTGAAGATGAAACCATGCCTAAGTACAAGCCATTCCTGCATTCTGAAGATGAGACCATGCCAAAGTACAAGCCATCCCTGCACTCTGAAGATAAGACCATGCCAAAGTACAAGCCATTCCTGCATTCTGAAGATAAGACCATGCCAAAGTACAAGCCATTCCTGCATTCTTGCCATTCCTGAAGATGAGAGCTGCATAGCACCAAATATTAACAGGCAGTCATCTGCACTATGAATTAATTTTCTGCAGTGAGGGAAGCAGGGAAAACTACCACTATAACTCTGCCATCATTTCAATTGATTCAAGACATGCTTCAGTCCTCCTTTGTTCTTTTATCTTTTCATTTGCATTCAAGACAGAAAACAGGTCCATCCACATCTCTGAAGGCATTAGAAAAAGTGCAAATTGACTTTTAATGACTTAATTATCCTGCCGGTAGAAATTGGCATCAGCATCATGACTCTGCGTGTGTGTGTGTGTGTGTGTGTGTGTGTGCGCGTGTGGTACGGATGTCCACAAGATGACAGTATGTACCAGTGTCGTACTCGATTCCAGGACTCTGATAGTAGAGCGGATAAGCAATAATAATTGTGCACTTTATGAAAGAAACGTGACATTTGACACATAGTGAGGGAATACAATAAGATTTATTTTCAGATGTGGAGGGAAGTCAGATTTGACCAAAATTCCAAGATGGCCGCAAAGTCCCTCGGCTCATATTAAATGTTAACGTTAGGCCGTGTCTCCAACAGACACATTAACAAGGTAGCCTATTTCGGTCTTTATGTCTTGTAGTAGTTAGTAGTAGTTGTTGTTGTTGATAGTTGCCATAACAACCACCCCTGTCGGAAAGACATGCACACGCTGGGTAGGAAGCATTGTTGTCCCGGAGGCGTGATTTCTATTCGCACATAGGTTACGCAATAACCACGCCCTGTGCCCGCCTACGCAGCAGTCAAGCACTGGGATTGGCCAGGAGCAAGTCTTTTGTGAAAAACTGTAAAACCAATTTTTGAGGGGTTAAACTACTTGGAGTCATTATAAATGATGACGTATGGGAAAGTCAATGTAATAATAGTTGTGTTGTGTGGTTAATTGAAAACTAATGATGTTTGTCTCTGCATAGGAGGGGCTGCATCCTTCTGACAGGGGAAGGCACCAGGACTGCTGCCTACATACTGTAACTGGACCCATTTGCAGGGGCTTAGCCTACTGTATGTGTTTGGTTTAGTTCAGTTTTGTCAAGTTTTGAATAGTGATCTGTTTATTAAGGACAATAAAACCTTTTCGAGTCGTTTGTTGGGGAAAGCCATAACAAAACTGCCTAGAGATCCATTGTGGGGGGTGAGAGAGGACAAGGCAGGAGAGAGAGAAGAGAGAGGACAAGGCAGGAGAGAGGAGAGAGAGGGGGGGGGGGGGGGGGGTATATATATTTTTTTTTTATATTTTGTTTTCAATTATTAATATTATTATTTTCACATTTACTAATCATTAACCACTCTATTCAGGAATTGACCGACTAATCAGCAACTATCTAATGATTAACTAATATATTCACGAACTGACATGTATTAATCATTAAAGAAACAGTTAACTACTCTGAGTCTGCACAGAGTGCTCATAAGTGTCAAAATAGAAAACCAGATTCAAACATAGGCAGAATGGTTCCAGGGCCATGTTTATCACCAGGCCATTATTGAAAATAAGAATTTGTTCTTAATTAACTTGCCTGTTTAAATACAGGTTGATGATGATACCAGAATGTTAGCACAACAATACAAAACTCACAGCAACAAGTAGACCAGTGGTTTATTGATAGTATTCTGTGACATCACCACACAGAAGAAGAAGAAGAACAACAAGGCAGGCTTGGGGTGGGCCATTTTGCTTGGGGCAGCAGCAGCTAGAGGGACCATTTATGGTGTAACACACAACACAGACAGGTGATATAAAACAAGACCGGTGATAGCAAAATGCCAGGAGCAAAACAAAAGTCAGGATGCCAAAATCGCAAGGCAAAAAAAAGGGGGAGCAGGCAAGGGCTTTAGGCCCAAATAATAATCTGTTAACAAACTTTTTTCAGTCAGCTCTGAAAGCTGCAGCGTTGATATGAGTAAAGCGCGTGCGGGGGAGGGCATAGTGGCTGGACCCTTCCAGGCCAGGGGCACTGCCATCTCTCTGGGCGGCCCTGGTAGTGGAAGCGATCTAATGCTCTATAATGACCAGAATAGGTGTTGTTCAAACTGAACATTTATTTCTTCAACATGCTGCATCAGAAAGGGAGATAAACAGTGGACACTATTTTCGTAATTAAGCTATGAAGTAGCCTACTTCCCCCCGCAGCATCGTGACATTGAATGAAAGTATAGGCTATAATGGCTCGTTTGAGATGACTTCTGGCTCGCCTGGGAAGCAGGCGAGAGCAGCCGAGTGCAGTCAGCCAATTAGAGGCAGAGAGGGGCGGGTCATGCCTTCGCCATCATGGGAAAAAAAAGATGCCTGAGAGGCTAATAAGCTACATGTTACAGAGTAAGCTGACTATCAGTACGTTATTGCACGCATAGGCCTATCTTTACATTTAAACGTTTACATAGCAAAAATAAAAAATAGAAATAGAAGTAGGCTATGTCAGTGTTTTCCCCTGAATAGCTGAGAAAGTGGACACTGTCAATAGTTAGCACTGTGAAGCTGATACAATTCAGGTGGTGGTAATGCAACATTTAAGGATGCCAACCGCCATAAAACACAGAAGAAGAAGCTGAGAAAAAGGAAGTGCTGTGGGGTTGCAGCTGGTGAAAACCGTCTATAGGCTTCATATTTTAACCATGTCATATTTCATCATCATTCCCTTCTGTGGTCATTTTTCTTTGCTAAAGCGACGTTAAGTGGATACTGCCATGTTTTATTCTTTGTGAGGAGGCAGGATTCAAGTCCCACCTTATTAGTTACTCTCTTATATTTCCTTCACCAAATAATGACTCCCAAAACAAGATACCGTAAATTCCGGACTATAAGACGCACCGGTCTATAAGCCGCAGCACCAAAATTGACTATTTTTTTCTTCTATAAGCCGCACCGGACTATAAGCCGCGGGTGTTTTGATGTTTAATTACCATATGAAAGGGTTCTGCACAGAGAGGAATGTCGGGAAAGAGATCGCTGTTTGGGGAAGCTCCCATTTATTTTCAACAAAACAAGCATTACGGTAGGGTAGGCTATAGGCTATAAGAAGCTCCCATTTATTCACATTTCAACAAAATAAATACCGTAGCTATAAAAAATAAAACAATAATAATAATAATAAAACAATCCTCAAAAGGATAAAGTGCTGTAAAAACAATAAAACAATTCTCAAAAGGTTAAGGTGCAGTAAATAACTGGAAAACAAAAAACAATCCTCAAAAGGATAAGGTGCTGCCAACAAAACCAGGTAATCCTTCTCTTCATCTTTTAGATGAAGGTGCAGCAAACGGCTGTAAACAGAGTCAAAGTAAAGTCACTAATCCTCGTCTTCCTCGTCTTCCTCTTCTTCCTCCGTACTGAAACCAGCAAAGTCCTCAACTTCAGTGTCGGAAACGAACAGGTTCAGGGTGGCTTCGTCAACCACTCCTCTCTCTCCTTCGTTGTCGCTCTCAAAACCAACGAACTCCTCTTCGTCACTGTCCGACTCGAACAGCCTCTGAAGGCCCTCAGCTGTGGCGGCGTCCTCCTCTTCGTCACGCAGCAGTCCAGCCTTTCGGAACCCGTTGGTGATCGTGGATGTCTTAACACTCCTCCACGCTGTCAGGACCCACTGGCAAACTTGTGCGAAAGTTGCCTTCCTCATTCGCCCTGTTTTTGTGAATGACTTGTCCCCGCTCGTCATCCACGTCTCCCACTCGATGCGCAGCGCCACTTTAAATGCGCGATTGACACTGATGTCGAGTGGCTGGAGATGCTTGGTCGTGCCCCCAGGTATCACAGCTGGAATGCTGTTTGTTTTCTTGATGGCTGCTTTGACCGAATCGGTGATATGAGCCCTCATGCTGTCCAGGACGAGCAACGCTTTCTTTTGGTGAAAGTATCCTCCAGGGCGCTGGACGTAGCACTGAGACAACCACTCCTTCATGACACTTTCCATCATCCACCCTTTCTTGTTGACTTTGACGCAGATACCAGTGGGCATTTTCTCTTTCGGCATCGTAATCCGCTTGAAAATCACCATTGGCGGCAGCTTCGCTCCAGATGCTGTGCAGCCTAGAACACAAGTGAAGTTGGTTCTCTCGTGACCTGTGGTTCTTAACGTGATCGACGATTCACCTTTTTTGTTCACAGTGCGAGTGAGTGGCAGGTCGAACGTCAAGGGCACTTCATCCATGTTTATGATCTGCTCCGGTTCGATGGAATGATCCTTGATCTTCCTTTGTGTGTATTCGCCGAAGTTTGCGATTTTCTCCTGGTAGTCGGGAGGGAGTTGTTGGCACACAGTCGTCCGCGCCCGGACAGACAGTCCCTTTCGTCTCATGAAACGAAAGCACCAAGATGGCCCACCTCTGAAATGTTCAATTTTCATCTCGGTGGCTACTGTTTTTGCCTTCAGTCGGATCTGCACCGTGGAAACGCCTCGGCCGTCTGCTCGCTGGGTCAACACCCAGTCCTCAAGGAAATCTTCAAGCTCCGGCCATCTGCTTTTGTGGCCTCTGAAGGACTTTTTAGTTTTCTTACACTGAGAAAGTTCCTCCTGCTGCTTTTTCCAACGTCTCACCATCGATTCATTTATGCCCAGAGTACGCGCGGCTGCTCTATTTCCCTCTTTTAGTGCGAGTTCGACTGCTTTCAGCTTGAATGCTGCGTCGTGTGAATTTCTTCGTACCTTCCCCATCGTAAGTGAGAGACAGACTGCTAGTCGTGTTGTGTTCCGGGCTGATGAACTTTGCTTACCGTAATTACCATATGTAAGGGTTCACGCACAGAGGGGATTGTTGGCTGTTTGAGGAAGCTCCCATTTACCGTATTACCATAACATTTCAACAAAACAACATAACACAACACCTTTGTTTATTTCGACAGTGCACACAGTGTCCGCGGTGTGGTGAAAAGAGGGCAACAGAGGAAATTAAAACAGAAGTGGATTTATAGGTAGAAAGAGTGCTAAAAAAGAGAGATTTTATTTGTATTTGAAAAAAATTTTCTGAAAAAATCCATAGATAAGACGCACCGTTATATAAGCCGCAGGGGCCAAAAAACGGGAAAAAAGCCGCGGCTTATAGTCCGGAATTTACGGTAGTCACAAAAAGTGAAACTAGATATTATTTTGGTTGAATGGACAGACTACGTCCCGTTCTGTACACCATGCCTCACTCGCCTTACCCCTCTCTGTAGACCATGCCTCACTCACCTTGCTACCCCTCCACTCATCTACCTATAGTTAGTAGAAAGGAAAACCAAGGTTGTTAAAATGTTCTTTGTGCCTTCTGCTCCTGGTGAAATGCATGTTGCACACTTCTCATGGTGGATGCCACTAAGGGAGACGACGAGGTGAATGTGCCCCCACACAACAACACGCATGGCTGATCATCATTTTGCTCAACAGTGCGCTGGTGAGGATAAGTGTGAATATCCCACCTGAGATGGGAGCGCTGGTGAATATCCCACCTGAGATGGGAGCGCTGTTGAGGATAAGGAGCTCTGGCCCTCCAGGCCTACCGGTGAATTATTCACGACTTAACCAAGCCGGCAGAATCGAGTTTCCTCTCCGTCGTCTGCAGGCTGTGCTATCAGATGACCAAACAGTGTCCATGTCAGCCAGGACACGCCGACACGCCTTTCTGTCTTCTCCGCGTGACACACCAAAATGCTCGCCACAGTGCTGCTAAAATACACTCTTTGTTGGGTTGTTGACCGCAGCCTCGCTCAACCATGTTATCAGCAGCCCAAATGACAGCCCGTGACAGCAGTGACTGAGTGACAGGGCTCCCCAGTGACAGAGATGTATTTTTGCATCTCAGTAGGGTGGATAAAAATGGATGGCATTGTCAGATTTCTCTGTGTAGACAGACGCTCCCTCTCTGTCTTCTTCAGAGGGTTATCTGTATTATATACAAGTGTCTGTGTTGCTCATACCAAGCAAGTGACTGGCATTTCACAGGCCTGCAGCAATATTCCAAGCATCTGCGTTAGCACAGGGAGAGACCTTTGATCGCTGGCTTTGGCTGTGCAAACACAGGTATCCTGCTCATTAAGTCTTTGATAAATGTCACCTATCATCACTCCCCACCCCTTATTCAAACCAAGGTTTCCGCCTACCTTCAGCATCTAATGGTGTGTTTGAGCAAGTTAAGGGCTGTGATCTATCACACTATGACACTATGACACTATGACACTATGACACATTCAGAAAAAGAACATAATAAAATAGGACGTGAAGCACTCCTGTTCACATTTGTAACAAACCAAGTGCAAGATGAAACTGCGACATGACTCAAACACAGGTAAGCTTGTTGGCTAGTTATGGGAAAAGCATGGGTGAGTCAGCAAAATGCATAAGCAAATATTGATCTATGAGGTATTTACATGTTCTGTGTATGGTTATTATTGAATCTGCATCTCACAGGTGGAGCATGACCGGTGCCCCGCCCCTACAGAGCCGGGGATGCAAATAGTACCTCTACAAGTATCAGCTTACGCTCGGTGCTTTGAGGAGAGAGGCACAGTCATCAGATCAGCTCTCGCACAACGAAAAGCAGGCAACATGCTCCCGCCAGCTGCCAGGCACTGACAGCAGCATTCAATAGAGAGATCAGGTCAGCCAAGCTCAACCATCATCAGCATCATCACCACTCGTGCTACAGTATGCCCATAGCGGAGCTGCTGGGCGTCCAGTTCGACATGCAGCTGCTGCTGAGGCTGAGTTTCTCTGTGGCCGCGGTGGTTCTGGTTTCTTGGGCCTACCGGGTCTACAGCTCCAGGGATACACAGCAGAAACTTCCGCTCTGTGCCAAAGACAGACAGGCCACCAAAGGGCCACGAAGACATGCAACCTGCCAGATCTGCAAGACGGCGCTGCACCCGCAGAGCTCACCCAAACATGACCCCGACGATGTGGACCAGCACCACGGGCCCTCACCCAAACATGACCCCGACGGTGGGGAGCCGCATCAGGACGAGCAGCATCAGGATGAGCAGGCACCTGACAGCACCAGCGAATGGCCAGCCGAAGCACATCCACAACAGGCTGAAAACACGGAGGATAATTCCAGCGTATCCGACACTGACCAAGGCATCAGCGTCATATCCGACACTGACCAAGGCATCGGTGTGGAAGGGGAGATAGTCTCTCATCAGAGGCAGGCAGAGGTTAGCACCAGTAATATGTCATCTGGATGTGCTCTGAGCCTTCCTTCCAGCCCAACGGGCCGTCGTTCCCCCTGTTTCCTGCAGAGGCTGGAGGGCAGCGTGGGGGTGGGCCGTGAGCTGAGGCAGGACCTGGAGCACCAGGGGGCCTCCTCCAGCTTCCTCTCCAAGGCGGAGATCACAGTGGAGGATGCCAACGTGCTGATGGAAGGAACCGGGGAGCAGATTGTGCGTGGAAAGATATACGATTACTACGTGGAGTCTTCCTCTCACTCGGTTACAGACTCAGACAGCGTGTTGTTTCAGTACGAGAGGACGTCTGACTCACAGCAGCCCGCCGAGTTTGGAAGTCGCGGCAGCAGCCTCACAGAGTCTCCTTCGTCTCTGAGCCCCATCATTATGCGTGATCTGGTGTTGCCACAAAGCGCTGTCGAGGATCCCTTCTCGCTAGTCAGCCTGGAGCCGAAGCCCACGAGGCCTGTACTCCTACGCAAGGAGAGCTATCTGGCTGCAGCAGAGCTCCCCGTCGCCTGCTTCACTTCAAGAGTTCCAACATCAGAGCATCACTCTCTGCTCTCATCCTGTGAGGAGTCTCCCGGCCCCGCAGACGGCAAAGGCCTTCATGTGGGGGACGAGCCCGATGTGAAGACTTTAGCAGCTCCGGCCAAACCACTTGACATCACCGATTTAGAAGGCCTCAAGGGTCAGCTGGATTTGGGGAATTGCATGGAAGTGCTGGGCCTGGCTAAAAAACACGGGCAGACCGCCCTGCAGCAGGCGGCCCTCAGAGTCATGTCCGACAACTACCTGCAGGTGCTCAGGGAGCCCAGCCTGTACGGCCGGCTCATGGCGGGCGAGCGGGAGCAGATCCAGAAGCAGAGGATGAGAGGCAGGAGGTTTGTCGTGGTGGCTGACATGGACCCTCAGGACTGGGCGAGGAACACGGGGACACAGATGACAGAGACAGAGTGGAGGAGGGGGGCGTCCAGCGCCCTCCACTATTACGACGACTACAGAGACACCTGGCACCCGCTCTGCCCCATCCCGCGGGAGGTCATCTCCAAAGCCTGTGCCATGTGCACACTGGACAACTACTTATTTGTGGCGGTGGGCGGCTGCCAGGGCGCAGACAGAGAGATGACGCCCTCCAAACGAGTGTTCTGCTACAACCCCGTCACGTCCATCTGGAAGGAGGTCAGTCCCATGAACGAGGCCAGGCCACACTGCAAACTGGCAGCTCTGGAGGGCTACGTGTACGCCATCGGAGGGGAGTGCCTGTGCACGGTGGAGCGCTACGACCCGCGAGCGGACAGATGGACGTTTGTGGCGTCGCTGCCCAACGACACGTTCGCCGTGGCCCATCGCGTCACCGTCTGCAACGGGGAGATCTTTGTCTCCGGGGGCACCCTCCGGTACACGCTGCTGCGCTACAACCCCAGGACCAACGTGTGGCGGCCGAGCCTGCTGGTGGGCAGCAAAGACCGGACCACAGAGATGGTGGGTGTGAGGAGCTCTCTGTACCGCTTCGACGTCAACCCGCTGCTGGGCGTGAGCGTGTACCGCTACCACACGGTGGCACGGCTGTGGTACGAGTGCAGCAGCAGACGTCTGCTCCACTGCCCCGCCTTCCAGTGTGTGGCGCTGGACGACACCATCTACTGTGTCTGCCGGCACTTCACCATGAGGTTCACGGCCGACGACGTCTCCCCTGCTTTCATCCCGGAGGATTTGAGTGTCCTCTGTGCAGCCAAGGGCATCATGTTCCCCTTTGTCCTCTCACTGCCTGATAACAAGCCTCTCCAGACCAGCGTGTAGCCACAACACATCTCTCCATCGATCAAGAGATTGGGTGGTGACAGAGTATCTCCACAGCTGTGATTATTAATAGTGATTTTAGTGTATATATATTATTAATATTATATATATATATATATATATATATATATATATATATATATATATATATATATATAGTGATTAGTTCCATCCATTTGATGAGATTTTGTCCCTCAGACCCAAATACAGTATGAGAATATTTTTTTATTGGTAGATATGTTTTTGTCCAGAATTCCATTATAGCCTACTATGTGTATTAGATAACAGTGACCAAAAACAGTGATTCTTCTACATGCTCTAATTGTTTTTTAACTTCTTGTAAATGAAACAAAATGGCTAGGTTTAATAATTTGTCTCTTTTCTGGGGACCCCCTGAAGGACTCTGTGTTGAGACCCACTGTCCTACAGGATCCAGGTTTCTTGTTGACTGGGAGGGTTTTGCTTTCTATGATTAATTGATTTGGTTTTTATGATGTATTAGTCATTAGATTGCTAGTCAGTCATTTATGCTGAACCCAGCATCATAAAGTCTAACCATGTTGTTACTCTTATTCAGGCACTTTCCCTTCCACATAGCCTGCACTGTTTCTCAAACCAGGACATTTTCTTGGATCAGGGTATTCCATGAGGAAACATATGTTTCTTGTGTCTTGATCCCTGGTAATTAATGTCAAATATGAGGCTAGTAATGGTAATCAGACTACTGTTTGTTTAGATTTGCACAGGGGCTGCTGCCATGTCAACAGTTTGTTTCTCTGATTTGCGTCGTCCTCTCTGCCATTAAGTTAGTTTTAAATCAAACTGGACTTCTTTAGCTGCAAAGATCATTCATAAAAAGAGTCTCGTAGTAAATGAGTCCATTCAACTGGAACACATTACAGAGATTGGGCAGTAGTGATAATCTATCAGCGTGCATCACTGTGTGTACTAGTGTGTAGGGCACAACTATTACTTACACAGTGGACTGGATACAATGCAATTATCTACGTTTGCTCTTTAGATATGACACCATGTAAATGGTTGTGTCGCGCAGTATAAATATGTGAGCTGCTATAAACAACATTTATTGCTACTTTTGAACCTCTTCCAAGACTGCAGTTACTCTCAGGTTTTATTCACTCTTTTAGGTGGCTGGAAAGCAGAGTCTTTCCCCCCCCACCCCATCCTGGCTGAGCATGGTGACTCAGTCAGTCACATGTCACCCCCGCAATACAATCTGTCATGTCTCTCTATGCTGTGACTATCCAATAAAAAGGCAGAAATGCCAAACAATGCTATTTAAGAGAAAATCCTGACTGAAAATAGCCTTTGTCCATTGTACCATAAACTGCACTGTTTTATTGAATTGTTCTACAGGTTAATCATTGTATCATAATTCAAAATGACTGAATAATACCATTAGTCGAATGTCTGCGCCAATGTTTGCCTCAGAGCCGGTGAAAGCGATGACAGCAACCAGATAAAAGAGTTCAGGTATAATTTGATGTGATGAGGAATGACCGTATGTTAACCAGAAATGTGCATGAAAATCATTAAAAGATCAAATCCCTCATTGTTTACTCATTTACAATCAAGTCTGTGCAGGGCGCGGGCTGTGAAGCTGTGGACTTGCTTGTGGACAACACTGACAGGTTCCAGGGAGTGACATGCTGCTATAGCACCACCATGTGGCTCAGAAAGCAAACACAGCAGTGGTTGGAGGTAGATTATGGTAAGCTTAAGACTTTTCCCATAACGCAGCTCTAGGCATAATGTGACCCGCAGACATCAGCAGCACAGTAGAGCCACTAACTAGCTAAGAGTGGGTGAGACAGACAGACAGACAGACACACAGACAGAGACAGACAGACAGACACACAGACAGACAGAGGGCTTCAGCTGCACGGCAGGCAGGCAGGCAGGTGGGGAAGGGAGGAAGGCGCAGATGGCTGACCATCAAACATAAGCATCTTTGATTCCTCCTAATTAAACACGTTGATTCCCTTTAATTAAACACCTAATGAAACGGGAGTTAGACACGTCCCCTCAGACTTCCCCTTGGATGACTCATGGCTTCATAGCCAGGTCAGCTGTGGCATCAACACTTGATCATTGTTTCTAGTATCTAGGCCTATAGGGCAAAACTAACAGTCCATTCTGAGTTTAAAATATGAAATGTGAGGACAGAGGGGGGAAGAGAGAATTTGCATGTAATTATCCTCCAGAAGGTTATGATTTATGGACTCAGCCCCCTCCTCTCTCCCCTACACATACAGTACCGTATGCGATATATTTTTTCCCATGATGGTGAAGGCTAGGCGAAGGCATGACCCGCCCCTCTCTGCCTCTGATTGGCTGACTGTACTCGGCTGCTCCCACCTTCTTTCCAGGCGAGCCAGAAGTCATCTCAAACGTGAGCAGCAGGTGCAAAACAATAATTAAATCAACAAGCATTATTATATTTAAATCATTGTATTTTATCGAATGCAAAAAAACAAACAAGATAATCGACATTATATACTGTATCGGCAACTTGCTCTCTAAATATCAGCATCGGCCATTGAAAAACCCATATGGGTCTACCTCTAGTACAAACATGGACACTGCTCACCGCACAGCACACACAGTAAACTAGTCTTCACAAGGACATAATGAGACTCATATGATTTCATCAATGTTCTGCTCCGTTACATTTCACATGCTGCGACCAATACAAAGATAAGCACCTCAAACAGCAGCACCAGGCTTCCTAAATGAATGGGCAGCGTGTGATGATGATCAGGTCATCCAAGAGAGTGTCTGCTCATAAGCCCGCTGTGAAGGCGGAAGGAGACTGCGGCAGTGGTCTGGGACCTGCAGCAGGGGGCGCTGTCTCAGCTCCAGATCCTTGTTGTTGTGGTTGGCAGCGTGCAGGCGGCTGGAGAGCGTGCGTGATGCACTGGCAAAGCGCCGCTGGCAGGAGGCGCTGAGTGGGTGCCCCCGGTACGTTGACCTGTACACACTCACTGATGGGAGGCGTGTCTGCTGCTTTTCCAAACACTGCTTCCTGGACGCCAGCAGGCCGAAATTGGTGGGAGGGGCTGGAAAATAACACAGAGGGGAGCGAGGGGCTCAGCTGCCATGTTGCTGCGCCCATTCATTACACTTACACCAATGAGTGATTTGGAACCAGGCAGAGCCATGGCAACGCACATTTAATTGTACACCAGCACAACTGTTGACATGTTTAGTCCATTTGAAATGGACTGAACTGAAGTATGCTGGCACTCCTCATGCTATAACTGGATGCTTCAAGCTCTCATTTGTCCATGCAGAATTAAGCAGTAGCCTCTAACTGCCTAACTGGCGTGCCATTATTATTATTATTATGATCAACTCTGTGCTCTTACCAGGAGTTGGATGGTCAGACTTCTCTGGCTGCCATGTGAGGCTGTCGTGATGCCAGGAGCGCAGAGTGGGCAGGGGGGCGTCGGCCTGATGGCGCCCGTAGCTCTCGTCGTACAGCGACACCAGATAATGAGAGGGTGGTGTGCCATGGTGGGCAAAGAGCTGCCTGGACGGAAGCCCCTGGAAGACACAGGGCACACAGCAGTCTGGACAGCTGGCCTTTACACCGTGTGACTTTACTGCTTTCAGATGCACGGGGGCCGGGGGCGGGGCACACAACCTCTCCTTTGAACCAATCATCTTTAGCAGAGGCAGGACATGTGACAGCGGGCAAATTGCTACTAACTGGCTTTTAACGGCACAGTGCAAGTGATGATTATGAACAGTCATGACTCAAAGGCCTTCATCTCGGCCTGTCAATAGAGAGGCAAAGTGACCGCCTACTTCCTGCTTCAGCACTGTACCAGAGATTTCCATCCGCCATTTATTTTCCCATACACATTTCGTAAAATGGTTATAAAAATAGTTTTACTTGTTCAAACCAAACAGTTCAGCTATATTTAGAAACAGGAGAGATCGCATAACATTTCACTGGGACCAAAACGTAAAAAAGATTTGGGTTTAAAGAAAATATTTTTTCAATGTTTTTTTAGTTTTGGTCCGAGTTAAATGTTCTACGCTCTCTCCCGATTATAGCGTTAGCTAACTATTTTATAAGCATTTTACGAAATGTCTATGGGAAGATAAATGGCGGATGAAAATCTCTGGTACAGTGCTGAAGCAGGAAGTGACGTTCCACTTTGTCTCTCTATAATATTATGCAGGAGTTAGTGGCCGATATGGAGAGAAGAGAGCGGTGCTTTCATGCTAATTAAGTGCTGTTTTAAAGGCTGACCTCAGCTCTCTGCAGGCCTGATCTTCTCACAGAGTCGTCTGGCCTGAAGTCCCAGTGAGGCTGGTAGTCCACCCGGGTGGTGCTGCTGCTGGCGGGCTCTGGCTCTCGAGTAAACTGTCTCGGACAGAAGAAACAGGCGTCGGAAAAGGAGAGTGATGAGGGGGGACTTCACCGTACTTTATACAGCCACTAGCTGACTTATGGAGCCGCACCGCTACAGTATTTGTGCAGTTGTTCCTCCTCCTCTCAGATGCTGAAGCAGCAGCGCGCATGCGCCACACCGCACCTCCCGTCAATGCAATTAGTCTGGGCTCTCACCTCTCCTAGCAGGAGGCTGTGCTGCTGATCTAGCTGAACTGAAGCTGGCGCTAATCACTTTTGCTATAGATTTGA
Source organism: Poromitra crassiceps (assembly GCF_964638095.1). NCBI lineage: Eukaryota > Metazoa > Chordata > Actinopteri > Beryciformes > Melamphaidae > Poromitra > Poromitra crassiceps. The sequence goes on along the minus strand of NC_139650.1, from coordinate 17,483,064 downwards.
CTACTAGCATACTGGGGTACTGCAGAACTCTTGGCAGACAAACTACTGTCTGGGCTAGCATTGTGTTTTGGATCTGTGACACAGAAAGCTTGGAGGTTGTCACATTCAATTGAATTGAAATGGCACGCTTGAGTCGCCGCATCTTATTTGGATAGTGGTGATGTGTGAGAGATATAGCCTGCCATGTTTTTCCGGCGGCGTCGCTGTGTTTACTGAGCCAATGCTTTCTGATAACCTTTAGGTAAATGTTATATTATCATAGAGTGGATGACTGTCAAAGCAATAAGCTGCAAGTAAAAAATGCCTACCTTCAGTCGCTCCTCCGCCCAGTTACCGACGAGGACTTTCTTTGAATACTTCTGCTCTATTCTCCAGCCGGGTTGGCTCCATTTAACATCCCTCTTCCCCGTTTGGTTCATGATTTGCCTGGTGTCAAACACACCCAGCCAGGAGACGATGTCCTGCTAGAGCATGGTTAGCTCACCCAGCCAGGAGACGATGTCCTGCTAGAGCATGCTTAGCTCGTCAAACAGATAGCGGAGCAGGTGGATTCACCTGGTCCCAATTATGACATAGTAGGCAGTGGAGGGGAAACAGAAGAGCTCTGTTGCTATGGATACAGCAAACACAGAGATGAGGCGAGCAGAGTACCCGGGGAGGCAATGGGATATGTCTTTTACACCCACAGTAAAAAGAGAGAAGCATGGGAGGCTGGGGGACATGATGACATTTGCCTTTTAGCAGTGCAATCTGTTGAAATTGGGTACCTGAAATTGTCTCCAATATTTGTAATAAAATTCTAAACATTTAAAATGGGTTGGCATATTGCTTTGTTTGTTCATTTTGTTTTCTGTGAACAAGATCAAAGTTACTTTCAATGAACTAGGGCTGTGCAATATATAGATATTATATTGATATCGCGATATGATGTAATATCGTGATATAGCACAATGTTGTCTCTTCCTGGTTTTAAAGGCTGCATTACAATAAAGTGATGTCATGTTCTGAACCTAGCTGTTCTATATTATTTGCCTTTACCCACTTAGTCACTATATCACCACTTCACTGATGACTATTGATCAAAAACTCATTGTGTCATATTTTGTGAAAGCACCGATAGTACAATATTGTCACAGTATCGAGGCATTTAGTCAAAAAATATTGTGATATTTGATTGTCGTTTTATTGTTTTATATGGATCACCATTATTAGTCCACACCGAGGTGAAGACTACTCTTCCTGGGGTCCAAACACATAGCTTAAAACATTGGAGCAATAATGATAAAAAATAATAATAAAAAGGAAGAAATTTAAGAAGAAACTCACTTAACAGAAATACATTCTCAATATCAGCAAAATTACAACACAAATAGGCTCCAACCACACAATACAATAATTACTGAATAAATGACTAACTTATCCAATTCATGATTTTGTCTATATCCCCCAGCCCTACAATGAACACAAGAGCACACTGAACACACCGCCACTGGAGGCATTTTTGTTGGTTTGTTTTGTTTATTGATTAAATCAAACAAGAATGTAAACTGAGTAAAGCACATATCCAATTCATGATTTTCATAGTGTTTTCACATAGTCAACAACATGATCCAGCACTCGCGTGGCAGAGGGGAAGGTCAGCCAGCCCTGGTTGATAAAGTTAATGATGCCATGAAAACCATCCGTCACGTGCTGCCAGGTGACCTCTACTCCCAGATCCATCAGGCGTTTCCTATAGAGAATGCCATCGTCCCTCAGCACATCATACTCACAGGTGAGGAGGAAAGTGGGCGGGCTTTTCTGGATGGCGACGTCATCCGCCAGTAGAGGGGAGACCTCAGGTTCCAGACCGGATTTGATGGTGTGATACACCTCCCCATCGTACTCCACCTCGGGCTGCTCGCAGTAGCCCCGAGCGAGGCACTCTGGAGGCAGGCTGGAAGGGGAGAGCCACTCCTGGTAGTCGGGGTCAGAATCACAAGTTTCATTACGATATGATACTATATCAAATCTTTGGACAACGGTACGATATATTTGCTGATATCACGAAGTCTGCCGCACATACGATTTTGATTCGATTCAATTCAGGGGCCTGCGATCGATATGAGACGATACCATTATGCCCATTTAACACAATCAGTTACATTTATATCAACTCACAAACATAAACTGAAATATGATTTGACAATTTTATTTCTGAGCTCTTCCAGACGTTTAAATGGAAAACAACTTATTTTTAATAAATAAATAAATAAACTATGAATGAACGATGAAACTCCTTGCATGTGTCGGAGGAAGCGTGTAGGGCTCTCCCCGGATCGGCAAAGGGGGCGGAGCAATGACTGGGACAGCAAGGGGAATTGGCCACGTACAATTGGAGAGAAAATGGGAGAAAAATGCGGAAAAATTGAATTTTACACAATTATGAACATAATTCCATGCACATCTATGCTATCACCTTGGATTCACAAGGCATAGCTTGAAGAGGCCAATATACATTGATATTTTCACTTTGCATCGATCCGATTCCGATACGATATCAATCGATGTAACGATGCTTCTATCTAGATAGATGTATCACCCCCCCACCTGGTAGCGAGGCCTGAGCTCCTTGGGGATGTGGTACCCGTCCAGCACGTCCTGGCACACGGACATGTCTCCGTTGAGGTACTGCAGGAAGTAGAATGCCACCCGGCCACGGAACAATATGGGCACAGCGTGATTCTGCTGGTAAGAGGGCAGGTTGAAATTGGCCATCTGCAGGACTGGGTAGATGAGGACCTGAGCGCAGGGCGACGCCAGATGTCCGTCCTCTCTCCTCGCCAGCCTTTGGCACAGCGCGGCTGCCAGGTTAGCCCCGGCGCTGTCCCCTCCCACCGCCACTCTGCACGGGTCCACGCCCAACTCTGCCTCCGCCACAGACAGGAAGTGACACGTCGCCGCCTCACAGTCGTCAAGCTGGGCGGGGTACCTGTGCTCGGGAGCTAACCGGTACCTGAGAGGGGGGAGGGGGCAGACGGAGGCCCGAGATGTCAAATCCTGCCCAAAAAATGCTTTAAAATATTAGAATACATTTGAAAAGAGAGAGAGAGAAAAAGTGAAAGTACCCAACAGAAACCACAGTGGTCTCAGCCTCCTTGGCGATGTGCCTGCAGACTTCATCAGCAGCATCTAAATCAGGATTAGGAAGACTTTACACTTAACAAATGATAAGGCTTTGGAAGTGGCAGGCAAGTCATAATAATGTCATAATTGTATAGCGCTTTTCTAAGTACTCAAAGTGTGGGGGTGGGTGGACTCAACTCATCTCTCCCATCGATGTGTAGCACGGTGCTACAAATCCATGGTGCTACTAGCACCCACCTGGGAGATGCACGGCAGCCAGTTTCAGCCAAAACGCAGTTTGAGCCAGAACATCAGCTCACATGGAGAGTTGAGAATTGATTAGATATCAAGGGGTGATTAGGTGGCCATGACGGAAGGAAGGCCTCTGTGGGAATTTAGCCAGGGCACAGAGGGTTAGGTATCCCATGGCACCGGGGTTACAAGTCCCAGGGCACCTGGGGCTTACGTGTCCCAGGGCACCGGGGTTACACCCTCGAGGGCACTGGAGTTACACCCCTACCCTTGTGAAGAGCCTAAGCCTTTCCTATGATCAAAGGTCTAATGTTCTTTAGAGTAAGGAGCAAAGAAAGATGGAATAAAGGTTTCATTGGTACCTATACTGCCCATCACCCATCCTCCTCCATGGAAATACACCAGACCTCTCCTCAGGCCGTGGAATGCAGCCGTGGGTTCGTACACTCGCACCGGCACCTCAGAGAACCTCAGGTCCTTCACACGCAGGCCGGGGGGAACCGGGTTCAAGCGGGTCAGGAAACGGGCCCGGAACCATCGAGTGAAGCTAACCTGATGACAAAGACCCAGACGCTCCAGGATCCGGCCCTGCATGGGAGGAAGAAACCATGCATAGACTTAGCACATCTTTCAGCTGGTGAAGTATAAGCCTGGTAAAAACCATACTTATCATCACAATAACTGCACTTACTGTACATTCTGAGTGTGTTTACTATACTAACATTAACGTTCAGGAGCCGCTATACATTCAGGCGGTGTCTCGTCATAGACCCGTGGTCAATGGGTCAGCGAAATCCTCCCATCCTCCAAACTGATCCGCAGAACCAAACAGAATGTGAGCTCATGTGATCAGGATGGTTTTGGGCCAGTGGTTCTAGTCAAGTCAAGTCAAGTTTATTTATATAGCCCTAATTCACAAGCATGTCTCAGAGGGCTTCACAGAAAGTATGTCTAGCTGATTCTAGCTAACACACAGTAACAAGAATATACAGAATAAAGATAACATTTGAACATTTGAAGAAAGCAGGAGAGTGGAGGAGGGAGGGAGAGGGAGGAGGGAGGGGAGGGGGGAGGTGGGGAGAAAATAGGAAATGTGGAGGAGGAGAGAACAGAGGAGGAGAGATGAGGGTGCAGGGGAGGGAGAGCCAGGGTAGGGGTAGGGTCTAGGGTTGGGGGAGGGGAGGGAGTAGGATACGGGCCCGGATTAGGGCGAGGGTGGGGAGAAATGGGGAATGTGGAGGAGGAGAGAACAGAGAAGGAGAGGGTGCAGGGGAGGGAGAGCAGGGGGAATGTGAGAGGGAGGAGAGGGCAGAGAGGAGGAGAGAACAGAGAAGGAGAGGTGGGAGGGCGCAGGGGGAGGAGAGCAGTGGGAATGTGAGAGAGGGGAGAGGACAGAGAGGAGGAGAGAACAGAGAAGGAGAGGTGGAAGGGTACAGGGGAGGTAGAGTAGAGGTAGGGTCTAGGGTGGAGGGAGGGAGTAGGATACGGGCCCGGATTAGGGCGAGGGTGGGGAGAAAATGGGAAATGTGGAGGAGGAGAGAACAGAGAAGGAGAGGTGGGAGGGTGCAGGGGAAGGAGAGCAGGGGGAATGTGAGAGAGGGGGGAGGACAGAGAGTAGAGGTAGGGTCTAGGGTGGAGGGAGGGAGTAGGATACGGGCCCGGATTAGGGCGAGGGTGGGGGGAAAATGGGAAATGTGGAGGAGGAGAGAACAGAGAAGGAGAGGTGGGAGGGTGCAGGGGAAGGAGAGCAGGGGGAATGTGAGAGAGGGGGGAGGACAGAGAGGCAGAGAAGGAGAGGTGGGAGGGTGCAGGGGAAGGAGAGCAGGGGGAATGTGAGAGAAGGGAGAGCAGGAAGTGGCAGGGATTCAGGAAAATAGGGGAGAAGGAGCAGAGGGGGGAGAATGAGGAGAGAGCAGGAGAAGGGAGGGGGGGGGCGGTGGGATGTGGGGGAGGAAAGAGCATGGAAAGAGAGGAGAACAAGAAGGGGGAAGAAGGGAAGAAGCGGGGGAAGGGGGAAAGAGAGGGGGGGGGGGAGAAGATCAGACAACTGACTACTCTAAGCATTAACCAGAGCTAACTGGGACATAGTATCTAGCTAATCTACAGCCTAATCTGGCCTATCCTACCCTGCTCTAGTCTGATTTTAGCCTGAACACTAACAGGTCAGCCTTAGGCTGTAGCTAATCTATCGCCTACCTAAGCTGTTCTAAACCAACCGGCAGCCCTCGACCAGTGATGAGGAGCACCGATGCCCCCCGACCCGGCCCCCGCCCACATAAGGCGTGGGAGGGAAGGCCAGGCCGGGACACAGCGGCACCCCCTCACCCCCAGTGAACGCAAGAAAACCTTTCCACCATATGGATCGCCGCATGGATTGCCCCAGTGACTTGGCTGAGGAGGAACCTTGTGAGGTCGTTGTGCTAGGGGCCAATGCTGCGGCCCGGGCGGACCCAGCCCCCACGCGACCCGCCCCCCCAGCCCCCAGCCACCAGCATAGTGACTGAGAGCGTGAGAGCAGGCCAACTGGTCTAGCCTCACGACATGACCCACATTTTTCCATAGTCATTAAGTCGCGACCCAATTTTCAGAATTTAGCCTAACTTTGTAGCATCATTTAGCCCCCTTCGCAACAAGCTAGCATGGCATGTTGGTGGATGCCTTAAGTTCTGTTTCATATCGTACGAGTATACCTTCACTCTGGCTTTAATAATGTGCCCGTCCCGATACAGCCTCTGAAAGACACTAGGCAACTTTCGGCTGTGGACGCCAGCGCCCTCAATGAGTCGATTTTTTTTCCACATGCACACATCCGCGACCCACTCAAAACGGCCCCGCGACCCACTTTTGGGTCCCGACCCACCAGTTGAGAAACACTGGTTTAGGCTATAGTTAATTAATGAACGTATTCATTCCTGCTCTCATTCATTCAATCGTTCAAAAGGAATGTTATTTTTTCTGATGCACCTGATTCACCTGCACTTGTGCAGTTACATTTTTGATGTTCAGTCGTAAAGGGTGAACATTAACAATATTGTGTCACACGTTTGTTTCTTTCTGTCCATAACAAGAAGGAAAAAGGAGTGACCTTGCCGCTCTTTGCTTTGCTTTTGTTAGACTTGTTTTCTTATCTGAACTTGCTCTTATCTGCACTTTACTGGTGGATAGAGGACAGAGAAAGGACATCCATCTTCGGCAAAGGCCCGAACGAGCAGATCTGATTGTACCGTTGTTCAAGCAGTAGCATTTTTCCTACCCACTGGGGAATAAGTTAATTTAATAAAATAAAAAAAGTTAATTACCTCAACAGAGACAAGAACACGATTTGACTTGCAAGAAACATAAAATAATAAGCACGGACAATTCCGTTGATACTCACCACAATTGCTATGCCAACAAACATGCCATGAACTATATGCAGTTTCCCGCTATTTGCAACCCCATGAGGAATGTCAGAATTCATCAGCTCAGAGTACACCAGTCCAATTACCAGGAGGAGGAAGGCTGCAACAAGAGTAGCAAACCCAATGATTAAAACGGCAGAGCTGATGTCCATGGTGCTTCTGCTCGGCTCTGCTGAGGCTAACTCATTATACAAGTCAATGTTTTATCTGCTTTGCTTTCAACTTCTCGCAACTCCTCCCACATGTTCACACAAAGCACTGACCTTGGTCTCACATGATGACATGTTACATGGGGGAAACAATTACTGTGTTCTCCAAAATATGTTATGACCGTCAAATTAATTACTTGTTTCCCATGCAGGAAGGCACGATATTTCACTAAGAGATGTTGATCATACTTTTGTTTATGTTAATAGAGCACTTTACTTTTTGTAATTAATTATTTATTTCCAGGGTATACCCCTCATCTTGCCTACATATATATATATATATATTTTTATTATATGGGGATTTATATTGATTTGACATTGAACACATTTACATTGTATTATTTTCCAGCTTTGTCATGTTTACTGCTGTCCCTGCAGGTATTGAGGTCAAATCTGTTAACTGCACTCAACAAAGGTCTGTATTTAATATGCAAGATTGTTCTCTGTCCGCACTGTGTCTCCCCTCATGGACTATGTGCTGTTTTGAGGGGGCGGGGCCTCTGATAAGATGAACGATGTGCTGTTTTGAGGGGGAGGGGCCTCTGATAAGATTAACTATGTGCTGTTTTGAGGGGGCGGGGCCTCTGATAAGATGAATGATGTGCTGTTTTGAGGGGGCGGGGCCTCTGATAAGATGAACGATGTGCTGTTTTGAGGGGGCGGGGCCTCTGATAAGATGTTGTGCTGTTTTGAGGGGGCGGGGCCTCTGATAAGATGAACGATGTGCTGTTTTGAGGGGGCGGGGCCTCTGATAAGATGAACTATGTGCTGTTTTGAGGGGGCGGGGCCTCTGATAAGATGAACTATGTGCTGTTTTGAGGGGGCGGGGCCTCTGATAAGATGAACTATGTGCTGTTTTGAGGGGGCAGGGCCTCTGATGATCGGTTAGGAACCAATCGACTGCACCAAAGATTGGATCTATCGATAGAGCCATCTATGGTGCGGTTGATTGTTTTCTGGACATTTTTCCATTCTACACAGCAGCTACGCTACAGACAACAAGGTTTGGTGTTCTGCATTCAGTTGGCGGGGCAACGCTGTAAGCGGGCAAATTAAATGAGTGTTACTTTGTGAAGTTAGGGAAGTCAAAAGGGCTCGTTTGGCTTTGGAGGCATTCTGTCCTCACACGGCTCTATATGGATTGATCTCAGCACGGCCAAGTCCTTTATCATCAAAGAGGCCAGCAGGAAATCCTGGTTTATACTAAATGGGACTTTTAATAAATGTGATCATCTATATCAGACATGTATGGTTTGGGTGGGCAAGACTTTTACAGGTATTTATAGCTTTGTGATTAGTTTTGTATAAAGGTAACTTCTATCCAAGAGAGTCACCAATTGTTATTCATATATTTATTGATTATTAGAGCGGCTAAACCTCTCATTTTATGAGAATTGTGCACTTTTTGAGAAAAGCATGACATTTCTCACATATATAGTAAATATTATTAAAGGTTTAATTTAAGATGTGGAGGGAAGTCAGATTTGATCTCAAATTCAAGATGGCCACCGATCCCCCGGGTCTAATGTTCACATGTGCTTATAAAAGTTGTGCACTTTTTTTCCCATTAGACCAAGATGATTGACTGCCATCTTGGATTTGAGGTCAAATCTAACTTCCCTCCACATCTGAAAATAAACCTTGTGGTATCCACTAACTATGTGAGAAATGTCATGCTTTTCTCAAAAAGTGCACAATTATTGTGTTTATCCGCACTACTATAACTCAGGAAGCAATAAAGGTATATAGCAAGTTATACAATGCATCACATCACAGAATAAGAACACTAGACTATGTGAAACTACGACGGGGAAAAGAGTTGGATGTTGAAATAACAAGTCTGGGAAATACAGTGGTCCTCCCAGACGTGGAGAGACTTCTGTTAGAAAAACTTTTGTATCGCCTCCAACAGAAGTCTCAACAAACTGAATGTGGACAAATCATGCGTGCTCATGTTTTAGCAACAGTCACCTGAAAAACCCTGGTTTTCACATCTCATCTATGGGATGATAGCATACCTCCTATATAAGTTCTTGCTGGCAGTGGCAGCAAGTAAAAAAGGCGAATACAAAATACTAAACTGACTTGTGAAAAACTGGCCTCTTTGTCAATATCGTTAAACACCTAGAACAGATGACCTCTCCAAAAAGAACCAGGAGTAAAGCAGTGGGGAAATGCTGTGTTTATTTCACCAACGAGACGCATCTTTCATCATTATTGTAGGTATCATGTGCAATATTTTATTTTAAAGGAGGCACTTTCGCCTTGATTTACAGCCTCATATTTGCTTTACTTTTTTTATTTTGTGTCTCTTGTTTGCTTTTTGCTTGTTTTTCTTGTAATGTGAAAAATTTTCTTCAATAAATAATACGGGGGGGGAAATGGCTGGTATTTACAATGTGCAGTGACTGGGCACACATAGCCTTATCTGAACTTTCCCTGCTGATCTGTAGATGGCAGTGATAGCATGAGTGAAAAGAAACAGTGCCCTCTCAGATAAGTTGTCTTCGTGGTTTGTACACACACTACACTACAGTAGGTGCAGCCTAAACACATTCACCACACCGCATAAACTATGTTGTCGTTATTTTTCTCTTGTTTTTGCAAAGCCAATATATCACATTTCATTTCAACTCAACTGGGCATACTTTAGTGCGTCAGCCTCCAATGCAATTTGACTTGCGAGCTTTTACATTTTTGCAAATCACAGAAATATCCTAAATGATGAGAGCATGTGGAGTGGCGTACGTTGTCTCTGAGCTCTTAGCAGCCCCCGAGAGCCTCTCCGCTCTTCCCTTAAGTAGCTGAGCCCTGCACAAAGCAGCCATTGTGAGGCTGCTCTTTAAACCCATCCCAGTGGCTGCTGAGAAAGCCCTGCATTCAGTGATACCCAGCAAAAATCACAGCGCCCGGGCCAAAAATCACACGCTGGAATCTCGTCTGAGGCCCGTGAATTCACGGGATTTGTTTAGGGAGGTATTCAAGCAGGTTTCTGTTTGGCACCCTGCCAAGATTCTGCAACATGGGATGAGCCATTTCTCAAACTGCAGTCACACACAGAAAGATAGGGCCTGCTTAAAATAATCATGTGAATAATAACCACATAACTACAGTCACACACAGAAAGATATGGCCTGCTTAAAATAATCATGTGAATAATAACCACATAACTACAGTCACACACAGAAAGATATGGCCTGCTTAAAATAATCATATGAATAATAACCACATAACTACAGTCACACACAGAAAGATATGGCCTGCTTAAAATAATCATGTGAATAATAACCACATAACTACAGTCACACACAGAAAGATATGGCCTGCTTAAAATAATCATATGAATAATAACCACATAACTACAGTCACACACAGAAAGATATGGCCTGCTTAAAATAATCATGTGAATAATAACCACATAACTACAGTCACACACAGAAAGATATGGCCTGCTTAAAATAATCATGTGAATAATAACCACATAACTACAGTCACACACAGAAAGATATGGCCTGCTTAAAATAATCATGTGAATAATAACCACATAACTACAGTCACACACAGAAAGATATGGCCTGCTTAAAATAATCATATGAATAATAACCACATAACTACAGTCACACACAGAAAGATATGGCCTGCTTAAAATAATCATGTGAATAACAACCACATAACTACAGTCACACACAGAAAGATATGGCCTGCTTAAAATAATCATATGAATCACAACCACAACCTATTACGTTAGATGGGGTGTTTGGGTAATGCCGAGGTAGATTCCCTGCCTACCAACATGAGGCTCGCAGGTTCATGGCCCGTCTTACCCCCGGCTTGGTCGGGAGTCCATGCACATGGCCGTGTCTACTCTGCGGGTGGGAATCCAGATTAAGGGTATGTGTCCTAGTCGCTGCACTAGTGCCTCCTCTGGTCGGTCGGGGGGGGGCACCTGTTTGGGGGGGAGGGGAACTGGGGGGAAGAATAGCGTAATTGTCACTTTGAATAAACAAGCGAACAGCACTCTGCAGCAGTGGGGCTCAAAGCAAGCGACTCATGCGCCTATTGTGTGTTTTTCAGATGCAGAGTTGGTGATCAGGGGCTGCAGGCAAACGCCATCTTGATTTACTTTTCACCCCTTCTCTAACTGGCAATGTTAGTATTGGCAGAGCAATTTGGACATGTGACACATTCAATATGAATCAACTTTGAATAAACAAACAGCATTGCAAGGACTCTGTCTGTCTGTCTGTCCGTCTGTCTGTCTGTCTGTCCTTCTCATATCTCGGGAACTGTTCATCCGATCTACTTCACAATTGGCGGATATATTGCTCAGGAGTCAGGACCACGCATCTGCCCAACTTTCCCAACGGGCATGTTTTGAACGGGCACTGCACTACAAACCTCATGGCTTAGTTTATACAGTGCTTTATTTATTGCTCACCCCTCTCAGTGGGGGTCAGAGGTCAGTCAGGGGCAACCGGCAAAGGAGCTGGTAGGGATTCATTCACTTGTTCAAGGGCACTTCGACAGGGCAAGTGGCATCATGTCAACGTGGGATTTGAACCCAGTTTCCCCATCGCATGGCAGCCACATTTTTTGGCCAGTTTGTGCACATTTTGAAACATAGCCTACCTGTAGCCACACACGTGACATTTATTGATTTACTTACTAGGCTACTAACTTATTTACTCACTCACTCACTCACTCTTATTTAGGCTATTTATTTATTGCTATGATTTTGGATAATATAGCCTATAGGCCGTTGACCACCGGTTTCTTAAAATGTTCATCTGATGATTTGGACCACAGACCCCATTTAAGAAGAATAAGACTTTGCTCCAGGAACCCATATAGGAATATTTTAGTTGGTGCTAATTTTTGTATTGAATAATGTACGTAACTGCCTGCCTGCCTGCCCTACACTGAAGGTGGGGAGAATAGTGGCGAGTGAAACCTGCCGTTAGAAGTCATTCTTATCTAATTATGTAGGCTAATAGTGACGTTTTTCCCAATGTGGCTGAGGGACAGGGACCACTGGAGGTCCCCTGGCCCTCGTTTGAGAAGCACAGCGGTAGACAGATGAAGGGGGTGGGGAGGGGAGGGAGGGGTACGCACTACGCACGCAACCACTCAGGGCAGACAGGCACTGGAGCAACATATTCATCCCCACTTAACATGTCAATCAGGATTAATGCGCTTACAAAACTCCCCTCAGGTCCGGCCAGATCCTTTCACTACTAGTGCAACTATCGTAGCCAGAGCAGAGGCGGTAACATAACAAGAGACAGACAGGACAGAAGAGGAGAGGAGAGGAACACAGCACCAAAAGCCAAGCGTTTTTCAGTAGCGCACACCAGGCAAGAGACAGCCGCTCCGTCTCTGGACTTGTGTCTCCTGTTTGTGCGCCGTGGTCGCCAGCCAGGCGCTATTATTATGAGCCCATTCACACTTTCCGAGAGCCTGACGCGCGTCGCCCGACGTGCCAGAGCGCTTTGAAGTGACAGGCGCTTCCTATTGGGACTGTTCGCCCGTGGATTATTATTGATGCAGCAACACTCCACTCAAGGCTGCACATGAGACTGTTTGCATGCGGAGAAGAACCCTGCAAGAAGCGAGCCGCTGCGGTGCCGGAGGATCTCGGTGGCGCGCATATCAACTTTGCGTAAACATTATTCACTTGGTGGTAGACGGCTGCTGCAGCCCGAGGAGAGGACTGTGCGAGATGGATTTGAGGAGCGTGGGTCGCATGCTTCTTTTCCCGGTTCAAATGCTCTATTATATAGTCAAGGCGAGTTTGGTGTCGCTCTTGCCGAGCAGAAGGAAGGACCTGTCCAAGGAGGTGGTGCTGGTCACCGGTGGGGGCCGCGGCATCGGTCGTCACCTGGCCAAAGAGTTTGCGAAGCAGGGGGCCAGAAAGGTAATGTCATTGATCTAACTACACACACACACAGCCTACCTACAACTTGTTGCACGCACACACTGTCAAGCTATCTGCACACCTTCACAATGTTCTTGGCCAAGATAACTCCTGAACCAGTTGTTCTCAAACTTTTTCATATCAACGACCTTTAATAAACTTGACACAACAATAACCACGGACCCCCCCATTTGATACGATTTTGTCCGAGGGTCCCCCATCTGATAAAACGTTTGCTTTTAGATGTTAAACTGTATGAAACCCATGACCTAAATAGCCATGCTTTCTGTCATTGTGCTACTTATGGATGGAATTAACATATAGCCTACTGAAAATAAATGATTCTCCTTTTTGCTGGGGGACCCCCTGGAAGCCCCTCAGGGACCCCCGGGGTGGTCCCCGGACCCCACCTTGAGAAGCACTGATCTAATAATAACAGTTACTCATGTTGTTTTGACAAGGCATGTGAGTTCAGCATGCTGCTGCAGGCGGCTGTGAACTTGTGACAGGCTGGCAGTGATACAGCCAAGTGTCATTTGGGAGACACAAAACCCTCCTTTGCCACTCGTGCTGTTCCTGCTGGGGGCAGCCTGGGTCCCCACCTCCTGCTAACGGGCCTGGCAGGTAGCCTGGGTCCCCTGCTGGGGGCAGCCTGGGTCCCCACCTCCTGCTAACGGGCCTGGCAGGTAGCCTGGGTCTCCACCTCCTGCTAACGGGCCTGGCAGGTAGCCTGGGTCCCCTGCTGGGGGCAGCCTGGGTCCCCACCTCCTGCTAACGGGCCTGGCAGCTAGCCTGGGTCTCCACCTCCTGCTAACGGGCCTGGCAGGTAGCCTGGGTCTCCACCTCCTGCTAACGGGCCTGGCAGGTAGCCTGGGTCCCCTGCTGGGGGCAGCCTGGGTCCCCACCTCCTGCTAACAGACCTGGCAGGTAGCCTGGTTCTCCACCTCCTGCTAACGGGCCTGGCAGGTAGCCTGGGTCTCCACCTCCTGCTAACGGGCCTGGCAGGTAGCCTGGGTCCCCTGCTGGGGGCAGCCTGGGTCCCCACCTCCTGCTAACGGGCCTGGCAGGTAGCCTGGGTCCCACCTCCTGCTAACGGGCCTGGCAGGTAGCCTGCGTCCCCACCTCCTGCTAACGGGCCTGGCAGGTAGCCTGGGTCCCGTAGCCTGGGTCTCCACCTCCTGCTAACGGGCCTGGCAGGTAGCCTGGGTCCCCTGCTGGGGGCAGCCTGGGTCCCCACCTCCTGCTAACGGGCCTGGCAGGTAGCCTGGGTCCCCACCTCCTGCTAACGGGCCTGGCAGCTAGCCTGGGTCTCCACCTCCTGCTAACGGGCCTGGCAGGTAGCCTGGGTGCCCACCTCCTGCTAACGGGCCTGGCAGGTAGCCTGGGTCCCCTGCTGGGGGCAGCCTGGGTCTCCACCTCCTGCTAACGGGCCTGGCAGGTAGCCTGGGTCCCGTAGCCTGGGTCTCCACCTCCTGCTAACGGGCCTGGCAGGTAGCCTGGGTCCCCTGCTGGGGGCAGCCTGGGTCCCCACCTCCTGCTAACGGGCCTGGCAGCTAGCCTGGGTCTCCACCTCCTGCTAACGGGCCTGGCAGGTAGCCTGGGTCTCCACCTCCTGCTAACGGGCCTGGCAGGTAGCCTGGGTCTCCACCTCCTGCTAACGGGCCTGGCAGGTAGCCTGGATCCCCACCTCCTGCTAACGGGCCTGGCAGCTAGCCTGGGTCTCCACCTCCTGCTAACGGGCCTGGCAGGTAGCCTGGGTCTCCACCTCCTGCTAACGGGCCTGGCAGGTAGCCTGGGTCTCCACCTCCTGCTAACGGGCCTGGCAGGTAGCCTGGGTCTCCACCTCCTGCTAACGGGCCTGGCAGGTAGCCTGGGTCTCCACCTCCTGCTAACGGGCCTGGCAGGTAGCCTGGGTCTCCACCTCCTGCTAACGGGCCTGGCAGGTAGCCTGGGTCTCCACCTCCTGCTAACGGGCCTGGCAGGTAGCCTGGGTCTCCACCTCCTGCTAACGGGCCTGGCAGGTAGCCTGGGTCTCCACCTCCTGCTAACGGGCCTGGCAGGTAGCCTGGGTCCCCATCTCCTGCTAACGGGCCTGGCAGGTAGCCTGGGTCCCCACCTCCTGCTAACGGGCCTGGCAGGTAGCCTGGCCCGGCCACTTATTGTTTTCCCCTCTGTAATGTGAAAGAAGGGAGTGCGACCTCTCTGTGCTGTGGCTCCAGTGAGAGCACACACACTGCCCTCGATTTGGCTTCAAAATATTGCACAACCGCACAGGTCACCCACAGGCCAAGTCTGGAGAGGTCCTGTAGGGCTGTGGCCAGTGGTTTTAGTCTAGTCACTAATACATCTCCGCTCTGAGTGGAGTCTCGAGGGCCCCAGTGTTCAAGTCCAAGTCACCAAAGAAGAGTCAGTGGAGTGGAGTCCCCGTTACCTGAGTGTTAGCCTGGACTTACGGAACACGTTACCTGAGTGTTAGCCTGGACTTACTGAACACGTTACCTGAGTGTTAGCCTGGACTTACTGAACACGTTACCTGAGTGTTAGCCTGGACTTACTGAACACGTTACCTGAGTGTTAGCCTGGACTTACTGAACGTTACCTGAGTGTTAGCCTGGACTTACTGAACACGTTACCTGAGTGTTAGCCTGGACTTACTGAACACGTTACCTGAGTGTTAGCCTGGACTTACTGAACACGTTACCTGAGTGTTAGCCTGGACTTACTGAACACCAGTGTGAATCCACGTGTAGGTGGAACACAGGTGCCTTCACACAGAATTGAATGATGTCACGGTGTTAATATAACTGTCAATATCTTATGTGTTAATATAACTGTCAATATCTTATGTGTTAATATAACTGTCAATATCTTATGTCTTAATATAACTGTCAATATCTTATGTGTTAATATAACTGTCAATATCTTATGTGTTAATATAACTGTCAATATCTTATGTGTTAATATAACTGTCAATATCTTATGGCAAATTAAGGGCTATTACAAAAACAGGTCAGAGTCCTCGTCTACAACACTGGCTGTTAGTAGCTCATTGACCACTGATATCATTTCACATCCACTCTGCCAAGGTGACTCTCTCTCTCACATCCAGCTTGACTGACATGTCTAGAAACATAGACCCCCCCCCAAAGATTTTAGGCTGTGATAAAGGCCTTGTGTGTGTGTGTGTGTGTGTGTGTGTGTGTGTGTGTGTGTGTGAGAGGGAGAGAGAGAGAGACATAGAGAGAGATAGCATGCACTGTGCACAGAGCCTTCAAAGCCACCCCCATAATAAGAATAGCCCTGTTATAACCTGTTATAACCTGTTATAACCTGTTATAACCCCATCATAGTCTGTAGCCATTTCTGGGTGTTTGCAGCATCCTAAACTCTGCCAACACATCACAACATCACACAGATCCTTTGACTAAAACCCAGATTATTTCAGATGTGTTTTCCAGCACGGCAGGAGAGATATCTGCCTTCTATGGTGCGTCTGCAAAATGAACCCAACAAAAAGGCTTAGGGGGGTAACAGATCACATGTCTAGATACAAACTGCTACAGTTATTAAAAAACAAAGCAATCAGTTGACAGATCCTTATTAAGTAATAGGTTGAACTTGTCAGAATACTCAGAATGTTTGAAGGTTGGAAATTGGAAAGGCATTTTGACTGTGAGACATTTTACCCAACAGGAAGTTAAGGTTAATTGTAAATAACCGACATAGGAACCATGTTTTTATAACAGTCTGTAAAATGGTAATGATATGGTTTAACCTCATATTCTATAGATTTTGAAGTCAAACTAATCCAAAAGTAAATGTAAACTGATTACGTCACTGAGTTTGCAACTTTGTGCAAGTCAATATTATAGCTGACAGTACAAAGTACCTCCTCAGTCCTGCCAGTGAAGGAGCAGTGTGGAACTCCCCCACCTAAACATGTGCTCACACTTAGAAACAGCCCTAGTGGAACGGTAGCGCTTGTGCTAAACCTCACTCCCGGCGAGCGGCCGGGTAGTGCCTACAAACATGAAGGTCGCAGGTTTGAGTCCCCTTGTTGCCTCTGGCTTGGTCGGGCATCCATACAGGCACAACTGGCTGTGTCTGCAGGTGGGAAGACGGATTAAGGGTATAAATCCTGGTCGCTGCACCAGGCCCTCTCCTGGGGGAGAATTATCGTGATCCTCCCACGCGCTACGTCCTCCTGCTGGTGAAATTCCTCGCTGTCAGGTGAAAAGAAGCGGCTGGCGACTGCACGTGTATCGGAGGAAACGTGCTAGTCTACAACTCTCCCCCAGATGGGCAGAGGGGGCGGAGCAACAAGCGGGACAGCTTGGCAGGTGGAATAGACCAAGTACAATTGGAGAAAAAGGGGGGTAAATAAATAAAGAGAGGCTCTAGCAACAGATCCCACATGTGTTGTCCGCCTCCCGGTTCCATCCCCAGCTGCGTGTTCGACCCCCAGCTGCCTACACAACACAGGTTACATGAGTAGTGCCTAGTTCCCCTCTCATCTCCTGAAATGCACCAATTGTTATATTGACAGTTCCTCTCCACTGTGGGGCCAGTCCAAAGTAACCATCATCATCTTCTCCACTGTGACAGACAGTCTAAAGTAACCATCATCATCTTCTCTACTGTGGGGCCAGTCTAAAATAACCATCATCATCTTCTCTACTGTGGGGCCAGTCTAAAATAACCATCATCATCTTCTCCACTGTGGGGCCAGTCTAAAATAACCATCATCATCTTCTCCACTGTGGGGCCAGTCTAAAGTAACCATCATCATCTTCTCTACTGTGACAGCCAGTCTAAAGTAACCATCATCATCTTCTCCACTGTGAGGCCAGTCTAAAGTAACCATCATCATCTTCTCTACTGTGGGGCCAGTCTAAAGTAACCATCATCATCTTCTCCACTGTGGGGCCAGTCTAAAGTAACCATCATCATCTTCTCTACTGTGACAGTCAGTCTAAAGTAACCATCATCATCTTCTCTACTGTGGGGCCAGTCTAAAGTAACCATCATCATCTTCTCTACTGTGACAGTCAGTCTAAAGTAACCATCATCATCTTCTCTACTGTGGGGCCAGTCTAAAGTAACCATCATCATCTTCTCTACTGTGGGGCCAGTCTAAAGTAACCATCATCATCTTCTCTACTGTGGGGCCAGTCTAAAGTAACCATCATCATCTTCTCTACTGTGACAGTCAGTCTAAAGTAACCATCATCATCTTCTCTACTGTGACAGCCAGTCTAAATGAACCATCATCATCTTCTCTACTGTGACAGTCAGTCTAAAGTAACCATCATCATCTTCTCCACTGTGACAGCCAGTCTAAAGTAACCATCATCATCTTCTCCACTGTGGGGCCAGTCTAAAGTAACCATCATCATCTTCTCTACTGTGACAGCCAGTCTAAAGTAACCATCATCATCTTCTCCACTGTGGGGCCAGTCTAAAGTAACCATCATCATCTTCTCCACTGTGACAGCCAGTCTAAAGTAACCATCATCATCTTCTCTACTGTGACAGCCAGTCTAAAGTAACCATCATCATCTTATCTACTGTGACAGCCAGTCTAAAGTAACCATCATCATCTTCTCTACTGTGGGGCCAGTCTAAAGTAACCATCATCATCTTCTCTACTGTGACAGCCAGTCTAAAGTAACCATCATCATCTTCTCCACTGTGGGGCCAGTCTAAAGTAACCATCATCATCTTCTCTACTGTGACAGTCAGTCTAAAGTAACCATCATCATCTTCTCTACTGTGACAGTCAGTCTAAAGTAACCATCATCATCTTCTCTACTGTGACAGCCAGTCTAAAGTAACCATCATCATCTTCTCTACTGTGACAGTCAGTCTAAAGTAACCATCATCATCTTCTCTACTGTGACAGTCAGTCTAAAGTAACCATCATCATCTTCTCCACTGTGACAGTCAGTCTAAAGTAACCATCATCATCTTCTCCACTGTGACAGCCAGTCTAAAGTAACCATCATCATCTTCTCTACTGTGGGGCCAGTCTAAAGTAACCATCATCATCTTCTCTACTGTGACAGCCAGTCTAAAGTAACCATCATCATCTTCTCTACTGTGGGGCCAGTCTAAAGTAACCATCATCATCTTCTCTAATGTGACAGCCAGTCTAAAGTAACCATCATCATCTTCTCTACTGTGACAGTCTAAAGTAACCATCATCATCTTCTCTACTGTGACAGCCAGTCTAAAGTAACCATCATCATCTTCTCCACTGTGACAGCCAGTCTAAAGTAACCATCATCATCTTCTCTACTGTGACAGCCAGTCTAAAGTAACCATCATCATCTTCTCTACTGTGACAGTCAGTCTAAAGTAACCATCATCATCTTCTCCACTGTGACAGCCAGTCTAAAGTAACCATCATCATCTTCTCTACTGTGGAGGTCAGTCTAAAGTAACCATCATAATCTTCTCTACTGTGACAGCCAGTCTAAAGTAACCATCATCATCTTCTCTACTGTGACAGCCAGTCTAAAGTAACCATCATCATCTTCTCTACTGTGGGGCCAGTCTAAAGTAACCATCATCATCTTCTCTACTGTGACAGCCAGTCTAAAGTAACCATCATCATCTTCTCTACTGTGACAGCCAGTCTAAAGTAACCATCATCATCTTCTCTACTGTGACAGTCAGTCTAAAGTAACCATCATCATCTTCTCTACTGTGGGGCCAGTCTAAAGTAACCATCATCATCTTCTCTACTGTGGGGCCAGTCTAAAGTAACCATCATCATCTTCTCTACTGTGACAGCCAGTCTAAAGTAACCATCATCATATTCTCTACTGTGACAGTCTAAAGTAACCATCATCATCTTCTCCACTGTGACAGTCAGTCTAAAGTAACCATCATCATCTTCTCTACTGTGGGGCCAGTCTAAAGTAACCATCATCATCTTCTCTACTGTGACAGTCAGTCTAAAGTAACCATCATCATCTTCTCTACTGTGACAGTCAGTCTAAAGTAACCATCATCATCTTCTCTACTGTGGGGCCAGTCTAAAGTAACCATCATCATCTTCTCTACTGTGACAGTCAGTCTAAAGTAACCATCATCATCTTCTCTACTGTGACAGCCAGTCTAAAGTAACCATCATCATCTTCTCTACTGTGACAGTCTAAAGTAACCATCATCATCTTCTCTACTGTGACAGCCAGTCTAAAGTAACCATCATCATCTTCTCTACTGTGACAGTCAGTCTAAAGTAACCATCATCATCTTCTCTACTGTGACAGTCAGTCTAAAGTAACCATCATCATCTTCTCTACTGTGACAGTCAGTCTAAAGTAACCATCATCATCTTCTCTACTGTGACAGTCTAAAGTAACCATCATCATCTTCTCTACTGTGACAGTCAGTCTAAAGTAACCATCATCATCTTCTCTACTGTGACAGTCAGTCTAAAGTAACCATCATCATCTTCTCTACTGTGACAGTCAGTCTAAAGTAACCATCATCATCTTCTCCACTGTGACAGCCAGTCTAAAGTAACCATCATCATCTTCTCTACTGTGACAGTCAGTCTAAAGTAACCATCATCATCTTCTCTACTGTGACAGTCAGTCTAAAGTAACCATCATCATCTTCTCTACTGTGACAGTCAGTCTAAAGTAACCATCATCATCGTCTCCAGCTATGTTTTGTCTACCATGGCTGAGTGTTACACAGCGGAGTGCATGATGAGCCACTGGTGCCCTGTTATCAGTAATGCGTTAACACCGGCACTCAGCTCTATTTTGGATCCTCTCAGATGGGGCTTTATTACAGAAGAAGAAGAAGGTGGTAATTTCCATAGTAGGAAGCCATCAGCAGCTCAGTGGAACGTGGCAGGATGTCATGATGTGTCTATGTGTGACATGTCCTATCTGTCCAAGCACAATCACAGCAGCTCCATGAAACACTAACTGCCTCACTCTCTCTTTCAACGTGCTCTCCTTGCTCGCCCTTTCAACGTGCTCTCCTCGCTCTCTCTTTCAACGTGGTCTCCTCGCTCGCCCTTTCAACGTGGTCTCCTCGGGGGAACGAGGAGGAGAAGCAAGAAGAAACCTTTAAAAGCTTCACTTTGCAGCTGCACAACAAAGGATGTCAGCGTGCTTTTCAGCACCCCTTTGTTGGCTATTGTGAAGGTGTGAAGGCTTTGAAAACAACACCTGTGGTAGTGTGTCTGACAATGGCCTCGCTGCCTAAAGACATGCGCAAAAAGAAATAGGAGGGTCATTATGAATGGGGGCTAACCTCTGTGAACTGGAGCTCACCCCGGTTCCAGCTCCTTTGTGATCGGCAGCCGGGATTTCCTTTTCCCCTCGGCCCGGGCCGCGGTGTTTCTTCACGGTGTGAGGAGGACTACAGAAGAACCTTTAGGAGATGGAGAGCCAGGACTTAGTGGGGGAGCCAGGTCTTCTTGTGTGCTGGCAGGGGTTAGCGTTACAGAACCAAGCTCCCAAACAATAAAGCAGGCCAGCGCCGGCGTTCACAAAAGCAGCATCCCCGGTTCAGAGGTCCGGGAGGAGGGAGTTCAGGACCGCTCTCTCTTGAATGGTTCGCAACTTTAATCAGCACATTCCAACAAAGGCTTCCCCTCCCGTCCTCCTGCCCTGACAAGAACACAGAGCAGTCCTTCTCAAACTGACACAAATTAGACCACAGACCTCATCTGACTTTTATTACGTTTTGTTTCAGAAATGTGTATGAAACCCATGACCAGAATAGTCCTCCATTCTGTCCTTGTGTTACTTATGGATGGAATAATTATAGTGAAAAGATATGATTCCCCTTTTGCATGGGGACCCCCTGGAATTCGGCCCTCGGACCCCGAGAACCACTGCTCTAGATGGCACTGGTTGTGAAGAACTGTTTTGTGTGTGGTAACATACAAAATAGATTACTACAAGGAAGATGAACCAAACCAAGGCTTTGACATCAGGTTCGTGTGTGTGTGTGTGTGTGTGCGCCTGTGTGTGTGTGTGTGTGTGTGTGTGTGCGCGCGCCTGTGTGTGTGTGTGTGTGTGTTGGAGGCGGGACGCACACTGCTCCCAGCTGGGTATTGGCCTCTGGCTGACCTTGCTGTCTCTGCAGTAATTAGACAGTGGCAGGCGACTGCCTCCTGAACTCCTGCTGCCCCCTGTGCTCTGTGCTCCGCTGGCCTGGCCTGGCCTGGCTCGGCTCAGACAATGGGTGTGAAAAGGAGGCGTCGTACCCGCCCATACATTCAGACCTGGGAGATGGGATATACAACCACAGTCTGATGATCTGCAGTGCTGCTGGCCACTGAGCAGCGCCACTGGAGCGGTGGGGGTTAACGGCCTTGCTCAAGGGCATCTCAGTGGGGGTATAACGAGGGAGGGGCAAGCGCTGCTTTTTCACTTTCCCCACACAGATTTAACCTGCCGGGTCCCGGGGATTGAACCGCCGACCTTGCGGTCACAAGCCTTCTCTAACCTTTAGGCCACCACTGCCCAGTTCCACCATTTGTTGATGCTAAATCCTGTTGGCTATGCCCCGTTAGAGAACAATGACAGTTTTATCAGTGATGCTGAAGGGGGCGGGGCTTATGCAAGGTCACACAAGTGTTTTCTTACTATTTCTTCCTGATAGCAATTTGGCCGATCGTTGTTTGTTCTGATGGCCCTGTGTGTTGTGACGGCTGATAAAGGAGAGCACAGTTTGAGTGCTGATTTTTAATGAGAACTGTCACAGGTTCTGTTTGTTCGCCTCAAATCCTATTAGAAGCTTTCAGTTATTTATCGAGACCTGTCCGCCTTCCACTGATTAGTCAAATGGGCTTGCAAATGAAGCAAACAAAAAAGGGCAATCAAAAAGCAGCTTGAGGTGAAGGCTGTTCAGACGGTCCTGACACAGGATCTGGTCAGGACCAGATCCAGTGTCAGGACCGTACTGGATCTGGATCTGGTCCTGACACTGGATCTGGACCTGGTCCTGACACTGGATCTGGTCCTGACACTGGATCTGCTAAAGAAATGAAGAACATGTGCCAGAGCACGGCTTTCTTTTAAATGTCTCCAAAAGCCTTCAAAACCTACAGTCGGGCCTAAAAGCTGCTTCAAAGCTTGGTTTGCTTCTGCCAATATGACCATCATCACACAGTGAAGGCCACACTAAGACCTGCACCACTAAGAAGAAGAGAGTGTTTGAAAGGTTCCTGGCTGCTCACATTGCCAAACGTAACCCAATCAAAACAATATGCTGCATATTTGTCCCCACACACTGTTTGGTAGAGAGAACAGAAAAAGACAGATTTGACTCCTGCAACAGAATGTGTCCATAGATAGATAGCCATAACCAGCTGAAATGATGTCTCTTAGAAACACACTGGATCCTCCCTACATGATCATTAATTTAGAGATGCACAATATTGGATTGTTTTTTGGCCGATATTTTTCCAACTCTTTTGGCCGATTGCTGATATATGCACACATTTCTCTATTGTGAAGGCTCACTCACTGTCTCCTACTCTTATTGTGAAGGCTCACTCACTGTCTCCTACTCTTATTGTGAAGGCTCACTCACTGTCTCCTACTCTTATTGTGAAGGCTCACTCACTGTCTCCTACTCTTATTGTGAAGGCTCACTCACTGTCTCCTACTCTTATTGTGAAGGCTCACTCACTGTCTCCTACTCTTATTGTAATGGCTCACTCACTGTCTCCTACTCTTATTGTGAAGGCTCACTCACTGTCTCCTACTCTTATTGTGAAGGCTCACTCACTGTCTCCTACTCTTATTGTGATGGCTCACTCACTGTCTCCTACTCTTATTGTGAAGGCTCACTCACTGTCTCCTACTCTTATTGTGAAGGCTTACTCACTGTCTCCTACTCTTATTGTGAAGGCTCACTCACTGTCTCCTACTCTTATTGTGAAGGCTTACTCACTGTCTCCTACTCTTATTGTGATGGCTCACTCACTGGCAGACACAGACAGAAATACAAAGAGCCTTCTCCGTTGCTGCCCCCTCCCTTTGGAACTCTCTCCCCAAACACATCAGAGACTGCTCCAAACTCCAAACTCATCTGTTCAAAAGTGCTTTGAACCTGTGATAACTATGTGCTGTATTTTGTTTTAACCGTTTCCTCATTCTTGATTTGGATTGTGTTGTGTTTCTTTCTCAACCTTTTTTAAACCTCGTGTAAAGCGTCTTTGAGTACCTTTAAAAGCCTTTATTATTATTGATTGCCCTGCTATCATGGTGCAGCCCTAACATGCTGATATCATGGTGCAGCCCTAACATGCTGATATCATGATGCAGCCCTAACATGCTGATATCATGATGCAGCCCTAACATGCTGATATCATGATGCAGCCCTAACATGCTGATATCATGGTGCAGCCCTAACATGCTGATATCATGATGCAGCCCTAACATGCTGATATCATGATGCAGCCCTAACATGCTGATATCATGATGCAGCCCTAACATGCTGATCTCATGGTGCAGCCCTAACATGCTGATCTCATGGTGCAGCCCTAACATGCTGATATCATGGTGCAGCCCTAACATGCTGATATCATGATGCAGCCCTAACATGCTGATATCATGGTGCAGCCCTGATATCATGATGCAGCCCTAACATGCTGATATCATGATGCAGCCCTAACATGCTGATCTCATGGTGCAGCCCTAACATGCTGATATCATGATGCAGCCCTAACATGCTGATATCATGATGCAGCCCTAACATGCTGATATCATGGTGCAGCCCTAACATGCTGATATCATGGTGCAGCCCTAACATGCTGATCTCATGGTGCAGCCCTAACATGCTGATATCATGATGCAGCCCTAACATGCTGATATCATGATGCAGCCCTAACATGCTGATATCATGGTGCAGCCCTAACATGCTGATATCATGGTGCAGCCCTAACATGCTGATATCATGATGCAGCCCTAACATGCTGATATCATGATGCAGCCCTAACATGCTGATATCATGGTGCAGCACTGATATCATGGTGCAGCCCTGATATCATGATGCAGCCCTAACATGTTGATATCATGGTGCAGCACTGATATCATGGTGCAGCCCTGATATCATGATGCAGCCCTAACATGTTGATATCATGGTGCAGCCCTAACATGCTGATATCATGGTGCAGCCCTGATAGCATGATGCAGCCCTAACATGCTGATATCATGATGCAGCCCTAACATGCTGATATCATGATGCAGCCCTGATATCATGGTGCAGCCTAACATGCTGATGTCATGGTGCAGCCTAACATGCTGATATCATGGTGCAGCCCTAACATGTTGATATCATGGTGCAGCCCTAACATGCTGATCTCATGGTGCAGCCCTGATATCATGGTGCAGCCCGATGCTGTTACTAAAAGAATGCTCAGACTCATGTCATTGCAAATAAGACAACATAACAGCTGATGGCTGGGTGGATATCATACAATATTCACACAAACAATACAAGATGGGTGAATGACAGGCTGGCTCAGAGGCTCACAGACTCTTCTACACATACACTCTCCCTCTCGCTCTCTTTCTCCCTCCATCTCTCTCTCTCTGTCTCTCTCTCTCTCTCTCTCTCTGTCTCTCTCTCTCTCAGACACACAGGATCATTTTCCAGAGGACTTTTTGCTCAAATATTAACCTTGGTCGCGGGCGCGCGGCCAAACCCCCGGCTGGCCCCCTCAGCGCTTCACACACGCCCCCCTGACCACAGCCCAACAGCCCGTGTAATCTCTTTGAGAATGTGTGTTTGAGAGATGAGGAGGGCCCGCCCCCTGATTTCATTACCTTTCCCTGACCCCAAAGACTGACAGATCTAATTGCCCAATCAGCAGCCCTCCCCCTCAGCCCCCAGCTCCATCCAAGCCCGTGTTCCCTGCTCAGATGAGCGGCTTCATTGAGCGTGCTGCCGGATGAAGAGACAGTGCCTTTACTCTTGCTCGCTAACTCAAAATAGCCTCTCTGTTCTCTCAATGAAAAGAGGAGGAGCCTATTTCTGCCCACACGTCTCCACACGTCCCCCAGGTCCTGATGCCAGAACAATTACAGCAAAACCTACACAGTGTTTTGTTTATGATCGTAGACAGTATAAATATATGGACGTAGCCACCGTGACGTCACCCATTGGTTTTTGGACCCCCAGTTTTGAAGCCTCGAGGTTGGCCTTTTCACCGTCGCCATCTTTGTTATTTGGAGACGACGTGAATTTGAACGAGAAGAGCCGCAGCGCCCCCTGCTGTTGGACAGTGATCGGCGAGCTGCGCGATCACTAGACAGACGACCTGTCAATCACGGCCCAAAACAGTCTTTTCTTATTGTCTATTTGACTCGAAACCAGACCATAATATATATAAAATGAACATCATGTTGTGTTGAAGAAGACTTGAAACTGGCGATTGAGACCATCAACTCATTAGGAAAGTGTTTACTGTCTGCGGCCATAAATCAAGTGAGAAGTATGGCCACATTTTTCCATTCACTTCCCTATTCCCGATCTTCTTTTTGCAGCCAGTGGAGTCGCCCCCTGCAGGCCATTCAAAAGAGTGCAGGTTTAAGTTACTTCCGCAGTGGCCTCACAAACGGAGCTACGAGCGAGCTCCTTGTTTATGAAAAACAAAAACCTTTGCCATTCACCTGAATTAGCATCTTTTCCCGATGTAAAATGCAACGCATTTCCCTGTTTGTATGAACCTTTCAACCGTGTTGTTCTTTGCTAGGTGATCCTGTGGGGCCGAACAGAAAAGTGTCTCAAAGAGACAGCCGAAGAGATCTCCCTCTCAGGAACAGAGTGCCATTACTTCCTGTGCGACGTGGCCAATCGGGAGGAAGTTTACAAGCAGGCCAAGGTGGTTCGAGAAAAGGTACGCCAGCTTGAGCACAGTATGGATGCTTTTATTGACACAAAGAAACATGTCATTTTGCACCAAGTGAAGCGCTGCTCACAGAGATCCCCAGTGATGCCTCTCCCTTCCTCTGTATATGCATTGGCTCAGAGCTGTTCAAGTCTCTCGCTCTCTCTCTCTCATCTGGGGTATCTCTCCCTCTCTCTCTCCCTCTCATCTGGAGTCTCTCTCTCTCTCTCTCTCTCTCTCTCTCTCTCTCTCTCATATGAAGTATCTCTCTCTCTCTCTCTCCCTCTCATCTGGAGTATATATCTCTCTCTCTATCTCTCTCTCATCTGGAGTATCTCTCTCTCTCTCTCTGTCTCTCTCTCTCTCTCTCTCTCATCTGGAGTATAGATTACACTTCAACTGAGATGTCTGAATAAGCGTGGGGAATGTTGCTCTCGTGCGACAACTGTATTATCTCATGGAAGCAAACAGCGTGCAGATCTTTGGGAGTGATCTCTTCTTCTCTGTGGTTCTGTTCAACATCAGGTGGGAGATGTTACAATATTAGTGAACAACGCGGCGGTGGTCCACGGTAAAAGCCTGATGGACAGCGACGACGACGCCCTCCTGAAGTCCCAACACGTCAACACCATGGGACAGTTCTGGGTGAGTTGAAGCAGAGAGAAGTAGAGGGGGTTTCCTGCCAGCAGATTACCCTTATCACTTCCAAACGTCTTTTTTTTCCCCTCGCATGGCTTGACAGTGCATAGGTGCCCCCAGACCTGTCAATCATGGCTGCTTCTATGGCAGGTTAAGCGGGGTATTTCCAAATTCATACCCTGAAACATCAGAGGGGTTTTTGGGACTTTATTTTGAATGGAGATCAAAAGAGCGTGTCATACGCAGAGAGAAATGCAATTATAAACTGAATGGAAATGGGAATTTAATCTGTGTCACGCTCTGGGTCTATTTCCCCGGTCTGCTCTTGCTTTTGTCTGTCTGCATATATTTCTCTTTCTTTTACCTTCTCCGTCCTCCTCTCCCTTCACCCCGTATCCAACAAGTCATCCCTGCACCGTCCACAAAATGCTCCAGAACGTTGCTCCAAGGCTGTTGACTACTAGGCCCAGCAGGAGATCACATCATCACAGCCATCTTAGCCTCCTTACATTGGCTTTCCATCAAATTCAGGATTCAGATTAAAGTTCTTGTAATCACATAGAGAGAGTGGTCAGGCAGCTGTGTACATGACTGAGGATCCTCCATCCCTACATCACCAGCAGGTCGCTCAGGTCTTCTGACCAGAGGAGGAACTGGTTGTTCCTCACTCAAGGCTCAAAACTAAAGATGATCCAGCCTTTGAAATAATGGTGCCTAAACTGGACTTAAGATCTGCTGTCTCTGTTGACACTTTTAAAAAGCAGCTAAAGACGCATCTGTTCAGACTGGCCTTTGTCTAGTCCAGTGTTTCTCAAACAGTGCGGTCCGCGAGTAGATTTATATTTTTTTCCCTTTTTTTTTTTACCTCCCACTATCCAATCAGAGAAATTTTTACATTTTCTGGGAAACTCAAGGTCAGATCACGTTGCCTGTATTGGACTATATGTATTTTATCACCCCAAATCCAATGCCACCACCCCTGACTCTCTACGACTTACGGTTGCGGAGATACATCCACTCTGCCTGCAGGGCTACAGCAGAGAGACAGAGTACAGCGGGTGGTTGGGAGTTCCAAGTTACTGACCAAACACTCTATTTCAGTAATTGCTGTCAGAATATAGAGCCATTTAACACTTACAGTATTTGAACACAAAAACATCACTGAATGCAACTTGAAGATGGCAAAAGATAGCTTATTTGACTTTAGCAACATTGTGCATTTATTGAAATTGAAAAAACTTTATTTGAACTTTGAATATATTTGAACTAAACAGTAGAAATACATGTAAAAAAAAAAAAAAAAAGGTAAATGGACTAACTAAAATAAAATACATATATATTTTTTATATCGGTTATCTTGTTTTCATAATTGTGGGAAGCCAAAAATTGTATTAATTGTACTGCTATTTGTCATTTAATTAGCTTGTCATTTGTAATTTACAGTTGCAGTAGTAGGCCTATTGTTTTTGGGGATGAGTTTTTTTCATTGGTTTAAGTGGTCCTTGGTCTGAAAAAGTTTGAGAAACACTGGTCTAGTCCCTTCTGTGTCTGTATTTCTGTGTTTTTATGACTGCTCTGTGAAACGTGCCTTGTAAATAAACGTAGTTACTTATCAGTTCCTCTACCACCAACACCACCATCCACTCCCTCCTGTCCACAGACTACAAAGGCCTTCCTGCCGCGGATGCTGGAGCTGCAGCATGGCCATGTGGTCTGCATCAACTCCATCCTGTCCCAGTCTCCCATCCCCGGAGCCGTGGACTACTGCACCTCCAAGGCCTCCTCGCTGGCCTTCATGGAGAGCCTGACACTGGGCCTGCTGGACTGCCCGGGCGTGGGCTGCACCACCGTGCTCCCCTTCCACACCAACACAGACATGTTCCAGGGCATGAGGGTCAGGTGAGAACTGAGGCCCCTCCCCCCATTCCAGCTTCATAAATGTGGATATGTTCTGCTTTCTTTAGTCTTCTATGATGGTAAACTGATTATCTTTGGGTTGTGGGCTGTTGCTCAGGGCAAAATAATATATTCAAGGATGTCATCTTGGGGTTTGGGGGAAAATTTATATTTTTTATTTTTCAATGTTTTTTCTGTTTTATTAGAACACAAAAAACAGACACAGGAAAAGAAAAGAAACAAAAGGCATATATATATATATATATGTTATCGACATTCCAATATTACAGAATGTGGTGCTACCAGCCGCATGTGGTGCTTATGTGCTTGAAAGAGATGTTGTGCATGGGATCCCATAAGAAATCAGCTGGGCGAGTCACTTGTCGCTTTTAACCTCGTCTAAGTAGGCCAGAAACGGGTGCCACATAGTATGAGAATCTCTTAAGTGAGTTGATCGGGGGGAAATTTGACATTTCGCATCATTTTGTGACATTTCATAGACCAGACGACTAATCGATTAGCAAATAATCGACAGGTTGCAGCCCTAATAGTCTCCCCTCCCAAGTGCCCCTGGGGAGGTTTCTGACCCCCCAAATGCTCCTGGTGAGCAGCTCAGTAGCTAATAGTACAAGCATGCCATAGTGCTGCTGGGCAGCTCCGCAGTCTGTAAGCCTGTCTCTCCCTGCAACGACTCTCCTGGGCTGTGTGTTGTAAATAACCATGTGTTCCCAGTAAACATTTCTGGGTAACTAAGGTTTCAAAACATGGAGCAAAAATAGCAGTTTATATTCCTTTTTCAGATGTGAACACCCCAGATTTTTGTATAATGGCTACTGGAACATGATGCACACATTTTGGCAGCATTTTTAGCAGACTTTGGCCTAGCTAGTATTTGTTGCTGTGCTGCCATGAAAAGCATGCCTAGCCTGCTAAATCATGCCATGTCTGCACTGAATTTGGACAGAGGTCAAATTCCAATGCCCCCAGATGCTTGTTATGAGAACTGCTTTTGCTGTGAAACAAGACTAGCCATCTCTTCAGTTGTCGGAGTGATTTTCTTATATTACTCCAACACTCGTCGAATGTGTGCTTTCTACCGTAGATTCCCTCAGCTCTTTCCACCACTCAAACCCGAGACCGTTGCCCAGAAGACTGTCGATGCAGTCAGGACTGACAAAGCCTTCCTCTACCTGCCCTGGACCATGCATGCCCTGGTCCTTCTAAAAAGGTAGGAGTTCTCATTCATATTGATTGGTTTTTATTGATCTCACTCATATTGATTGGTTTCATTGCTTATTGCCATAATTGATGCATTATGCCAAACGTTATCTTATTGGTTCTTTCTGCACTTTCTAGCTTCATGCCGCAAGTTGCACTTGAAGAAATCCACAAGTTTTCTGGAAGTTATACCTGCATGGACACGTTCAAAGGGAGGACATGAATGTGGGACTGCGCAGATTGTCGGAGCAGCCTCCACCACTCTGGCCTCAACCACTCTGGCCTCAACCACTCTGGCCTCCACCACTCTGGGCTGCAATGAAGGGGATATTTCATGGACCTTAAGACATTTGGAGGTGGAGGAGC
The DNA here is from genome assembly GCF_964638095.1 of Poromitra crassiceps. Lineage (NCBI taxonomy): Eukaryota > Metazoa > Chordata > Actinopteri > Beryciformes > Melamphaidae > Poromitra > Poromitra crassiceps. The sequence goes on along the minus strand of NC_139650.1, from coordinate 17,452,191 downwards.
CCTATGATAGTGTGAAGCAAAATAATTAGGGGACATTCACAAGGACGTTGCTCCTGCAGGTAGAATTCATTCACAAACTGCAGGATATACCCTGTAGTCCAGGCATTTTATGCAAATATGTGGGTCAACCTCACACTAATTGCAACAAAACCAAACTCAACTGATTTTGTATCCTCAATATGTCCTCAATGAAGGAAAAAAAGTGTTAAGGAAATGTATGAAGGGAAAGTTTTGAAAATGACCTAAATATGATGGTAGCCTATGGAAGCCTATGGAAGCCTTTTTTTTTTTTTTTATGTGCCATAAATCTCATCACTTATATCCTGTATGTGTTTTTTGCTTCAAGGAGAAAATTAAAAAAAATTAAATTAAAATAAAAAAAAATGTTAAAAAATAAATTAAAAAACGTTTTTGGTAGCATCATATAGGTAATTTTCAAAAATTTCCCTTCATACATTTCCTTAACACTTTTTTTCCTTCATTGAGGACATATTGAGGATACAAAATCAGTTGAGTTTGGTTTTGTTGCAATTAGTGTGAGGTCAAGTGACATTTTTACTGGACTACTGGTCCCTTTTGTGATTGTGTGTGTGTTTGTGATTGTGTGTGTGTGTGTGTGTGTGTGTGTGTGTGTGTGTGTGTGTGTGTGTGTGTGTGTGTGTGTGTGTGTGTGTGTGTGTGTGTGTGTGTGAGTGACTGTGTGTACATAGTGTGTGGAGGATGGAGTACCATTCTCACTTTGAACAGAAGCCATGCATAGGTCTCTACCAGCAGTTACTCTGGGAGTCTTTTACACTCCTTTTAGGGTGCTTTCACACTGGTGCCGCGGTAGCGTTCCCGAGCACACTTGTCCCCAAATTGTCCCCAGTTCCGGAACGTTTGACGAGTGTGAACGTTGCGTTGCGTTCCGTGACCGGGCGCAGAACGGGGGAACCGTGACCGGGAACGGAAAACACTTTTGCGAATGTGAACGCCAACCGTTCCGAACCACGTAGACAACACACGAGCGAGGATACACTGCAGGCGTAGTCGATGTTGCAAGTGTACTCTGCAAGTGTTCTGTTCTGTTCCCGAGCGCGGAAAAGAAATGTTGTAATGTGAAAGCTGACCAGCGGGGGAGAGGGGAGGTGTGTGTGTGGGGGGGGGGGGGCTGGTAATCGTGCCCAGGCGCTGAACGGAACGGAACGAAAACAATGGTTCCCAGTGAGAAAGCAACCTTAGTCTGTTTCTATGCTTCTTTTTTTACTCTATTTTTCATGTGTCTTTGATTGAACACACATTAATAAAATGGAGTTTTAGAGAAGCGCTGTGCATTCTTTGTGCATGATGAAAAGAGAGCATGTGAACGCTTGGGAGGTAGGGTTGTTTTGTGTCTGGTTCTGCCTCCATGGCATCGTGATAACACACATTGAGATAACACACATTGTGATAACACACATTGTGATAACACACATTGTGATAACACCTTTGATTTACTCCAAGCATGAAATCACTGACTGTGACCATGTTGTCAAAACATCAACGCATGCTCAGGGGGCATGTGTGTGCTTGTTTCTTCTCTCAAGTCAGAAGATGATGGTGTGTGTGTGTGTGTGCATGTGCGTGTGCGCGTGTGTGTGTGTGTGTGTGTGTGTGTGTGTGTGAGGGGGGGGGGGTGTTACAGTATACTATGATTAGCCTTTTAAGTCTCATGGGTCTTTAAAACAAGGTTATGAATTGTGTTACAGAAATAACCCTCAGGTTCTGCTCGGTCTCTCCCCTCTTTAACTATGCTCTTTCTGAGGGGTCAGGACCTCTAATAAGATCATCTGTTAGGGTAGATCCATCTTTGGTAGAGAGACATACAGAGTGGTCTTTACCGTGATGAAAGAGTCACACAGACACAGGCTGGTCCATACCAACTCAGACATACAGAGTGGTCTTTACCATGATGAAAGAGTCACACACACACAGGCTGGTCCAGACCAACTCAGACATACAGAGTGTCTTTACCATGATGAAAGAGTCACACACACACAGGCTGGTCCAGACCAACTCAGACATACAGAGTGGTCTTTACCGTGATGAAAGAGTCACACACACACAGGCTGGTCCAGACCAACTCAGACATACAGAGTGGTCTTTACCATGATGAGAGAGTCTCACACACAGGCTGGTCCAGACCAACTCAGACATACAGAGTGGTCTTTACCGTGATGAAAGAGTCACACACACACAGGCTGGTCCAGACTAACTCAGACATACAGAGTGGTCTTTACCATGATGAAAGAGTCACACACACAGGCTGGTCCAGACCAACTCAGACATACAGAGTGGTCTTTACCATGATGAGAGAGTCTCACACACAGGCTGGTCCAGACCAACTCAGACATACAGAGTGGTCTTTACCGTGATGAAAGAGTCACACACACACAGGCTGGTCCAGACTAACTCAGACATACAGAGTGGTCTTTACCATGATGAAAGAGTCACACACACACAGGCTGGTCCAGACCAACTCAGACATACAGAGTGGTCTTTACCATGATGAGAGAGTCTCACACACAGGCTGGTCCAGACCAACTCAGACATACAGAGTGGTCTTTACCATGATGAAAGAGTCACACACACACAGGCTGGTCCAGACCAACTCAGACATACAGAGTGGTCTTTACCATGATGAAAGAGTCACACACACACAGGCTGGTCCAGACCAACTCAGACATACAGAGTGGTCTTTACCGTGATGAAAGAGTCACACACACACAGGCTGGTCCATACCAACTCAGACATACAGAGTGGTCTTTACCGTGATGAAAGAGTCACACACACACAGGCTGGTCCATACCAACTCAGACATACAGAGTGGTCTTTACCATGATGAAAGAGTCACACACAGGCTGGTCCAGACCAACTCAGACATACAGAGTGGTCTTTACCATGATGAAAGAGTCACACACACACAGGCTGGTCCAGACCAACTCAGACATACAGAGTGGTCTTTACCGTGATGAAAGAGTCACACACACACAGGCTGGTCCATACCAACTCAGACATACAGAGTGGTCTTTACCGTGATGAAAGAGTCACACACACACAGGCTGGTCCATACCAACTCAGACATACAGAGTGGTCTTTACCATGATGAAAGAGTCACACACACACACAGGCTGGTCCAGACCAACTCAGACATACAGAGTGGTCTTTACCGTGATGAAAGAGTCACACACACACAGGCTGGTCCATACCAACTCAGACATACAGAGTGGTCTTTACCGTGATGAAAGAGTCACACACACACAGGCTGGTCCATACCAACTCAGACATACAGAGTGGTCTTTACCATGATGAAAGAGTCACACACACAGGCTGGTCCAGACCAACTCAGACATACAGAGTGGTCTTTACCATGATGAAAGAGTCACACACACACAGGCTGGTCCAGACCAACTCAGACATACAGAGTGGTCTTTACCGTGATGAAAGAGTCACACACACACAGGCTGGTCCAGATCAACTCAGACATACAGAGTGGTCTTTACCGTGATGAAAGAGTCACACACACACAGGCTGGTCCATACCAACTCAGACATACAGAGTGGTCTTTACCATGATGAAAGAGTCACACACACACAGGCTGGTCCAGACCAACTCAGACATACAGAGTGGTCTTTACCGTGATGAAAGAGTCACACACACACAGGCTGGTCCATACCAACTCAGACATACAGAGTGGTCTTTACCGTGATGAAAGAGTCACACACACACAGGCTGGTCCATACCAACTCAGACATACAGAGTGGTCTTTACCATGATGAAAGAGTCACACACACACAGGCTGGTCCAGACCAACTCAGACATACAGAGTGGTCTTTACCATGATGAAAGAGTCACACACACACAGGCTGGTCCAGACCAACTCAGACATACAGAGTGGTCTTTACCGTGATGAAAGAGTCACACACACACAGGCTGGTCCAGACCAACTCAGACATACAGAGTGGTCTTTACCATGATGAAAGAGTCACACACACGTTTGTCAGATGATGAACCTGGAACAAAAATAATATACACAAAACTGGTTGATATGAAGCCAGGGGGAGTTCAGTTAAGTTAAAGCAGGACTAAACCCCCCAGATTTCTTGCAAAACTGTATTCTACTTGATTTGAAAACTCTGCAGGCAAGATGGCCGCCTATACTCCCTTCTTTAGCTGGCAGAATTCCTCCCCCATAAACTAACATACTGTATCTTGGCCAATAAGTATGTAACATACAAAATAAAACAACCCGTAATATCTTAATTTGATGTAGAATGCAGAGGACATGTAACTGTTTAGATAAACTTGCATTCCAGGAATAAGATAACGTTAGTGGCTCGAGACTGTTTCGTCCTGAAACCCACTCGCTTTGCGCCAGACACAATCGATTTGGGGGTGGGACACGCCAGGATTGGCCAACGCCAACGGCAGTGCCCAGAACGGTCAAATCAAATCATCGGCTGAGACGCTATCACCCGCCTCCCAGTATTCTCAGTGTATCCAAGATAGATGTCATAGAAAACGTTATGAATATAGCCACGTTATAAACAACAAACTAACGCCGGTGATCCGTATGGAAACAGTGTTACTCGAAATGGTTAAAAGTTCTATCAATTTGGTAATTCAGTGGCGTTTTACTGCCCTGTAACGTAACTAACTAGCGGCTAACATTAGCCACAGTAGGCGATTTCCCATGGATGCTTTGCTCTTAAAGGGCTCGCGCCGCATGAACTACAGTAATTACATGGGGGGGAAAAACTATTTTTCACATGAGTGGTGCTAACCCCACCGTGACGTCACGATGTACCAAATCTCCCATTCATTTGAGGGCACAAAAAAAAGCAGTGTTCAACCCATAGAGGGAACTTATGCTGCTGAAAATGATACAAATGGTACAATGGTAACACTTTGGTCTCAAATGTGGAAATTTTGACCAGAATTCTTCACACACCACCCCCAAAGTCATATCTATTGGTTAAAAGCTGGAAAAAAGTGTTTTGGGGTTTAGTCCTGCTTTAAGTTAGGATGAGTCCTTACTCCTTAATCAGAAAGACTTCAAATTAAACAAGTTAATCTTTCACATGATGACATGTTGCATGAATCCTTTGCTTTTCACTGGTATCTGCTAAAGATGTGTTTGAATAGATCTGCTCTACGAACAAAACACCAAGAGCACATGTGGCTGAAGAATGGGACAATGTTCTTTCTGTTTTAATTCGCCTTGTTGCATTTTGTGGCTGTTCCAACGAACAGCACATTGGCAGTGGATGTGATCCACAAAGCCAGAATCTTTGCAATTATCTGTTGATTGCAGACACTATTTAAGAACTAGGGAACGCATGTCTGTGTGCACAGGCAAGCTTGGCTTTGCTTGCCGACTGTAGATCTAATATACCAACAAATTGTTGGTATAAACATGAATTTTGAATGGCAGTAAACCAGTTGTCTCTAACCATGTGCAGCACAGCTTTCCCCTCCAGCTAAACACCTGAGCATCTGATTGACCCATGATGATTAGCACCTTCAACCAAAGAGGAGAAACTGATCTGTGAAATCCAATGGCCTTTAGTGTTTGGTGGGAATGGAAAGCTGTGGACACCAGGACACATGGCAGGACATGTGGACACCAGGACACATGGCAGGACATGTGGACACCACGACACATGGTACATAAGGTTTTGAGACCACTTCACAAAACAATGCCAATGTTCTGTTGTGTTGAGGATATTTTGCCTGGGGGGGGGGGGGGGGACAAACTGCATGAAAACAGCCTTACTGCATTAGGTGATTATAGCCTTGTGGAGAAAGCAGCACCATGCACACATCCCTCTCGCTGTCGATCAGCAGAGCGAGAGACAGACAAGCCTAATCGTTAATTATTAATTATCAACTGTCAGACTGTCAGACTGCACCACTCCTCAAGCCAGTAGCTCATTTTAGATCTGTTCCCAGCTTGTACCTTTACCTACTTATTGAAAGTGCTGAATGAAGCAGGCCATTATAGATACTTATTAGGGATGTCACAATATATCGTCCCACAATATATTGGGATATCAAAACGTGACAATATGTATCGTTGAGATGAAATCTCATATCGCGAGAAAAAGAAGCTGAACATGGTGGCACTGAGCTGCATCTGATTACATGCTCGCTCTCCTTTTCATTGCTTTGTTTGAACAGACGAGGGACGTTACAGACATGGAGGATGAAAATGGTGAAATTACTCAAATTAGCGTGGAGGATGCCCCCTCAACTTACAAATCGATCGCAAAAAAATATTGTTAAAATATTCTATCGTTATCGTGAACCCAATATCGTGTATCGTATTGTATCGTGAACTGAGTGTATCGTGACACCCCTAATACTTACATACATATAGTGATGCGCGGGCCACAGTTATAACCGCGCTGACCGCAGATATCCCGCCCATATATATATATATATAACGTATATATCCCCAGATATCTATATATATATATAACGTATATATCCCCAGATATCTATATATATATATCAGATACACATATCTGTCCCTAGGATGTCTCTTAAGGCAGAGGTTCTCAAATGTTTTTCAGTCAAGGACCCCTTACAAGATAGAAAATATACCGGGGACCCCCTCATTCTGATTTGTGATTTTGGGCTAAGCTTAATTGTTTCCATGTTAACGTGCTTGACTTTTAATTTGATAGGTTTGTTATTAGAATGTAATCCATGAACCATTTTAGATTTAAAGCATAAACTATTTTCGTTGGACTATGAAGATTTTGCAAAAAAAATAAAATATATATATATTTACATTACATTTACATTACGTCATTTAGCAGACGCTTTTGTTTTATCCAAAGCGACTTACAATATCACAATTTGTCAACAGTACAGAAAACCACTATGCAACACAATCAATGACAGCTAATATATTTTGATAGACTAGCACCATGTAGGAAGTAGTTTGAGAAGGAATAAGTAACATGTAGCATTTTTTTTTAAATTATTATTATTTATTTATTTATTTTTTACCTGAAAACGTTTTGCGGACCCCCATTTGAGAACCACTGTCTTAAGGCATTGGGGGGTGAGGTTTAATGAGCACAGCACTACATGCTGGCTGCTGTTCTGCTCAGTCTCAGTGAATACCTTGTGTTACATGGAACCAACCATGCCCACACTGGTTTTATGCTCCACATAGATCTGGGCCAGTGTCTTAGGTAACCAAGAACCACTGCTCAAATTCTTCACATGGACTCAGACACCTACATGCACTATTTATATCATTTTTTCCCTCGTGTGGAACTTCACTGAGCTGGCAAAAATAATCTATTAATCACAGAAATATACACGAGCAAATAGTCTGATTCAAGAAAACTAAAAGAACATCTGTCCTCAATGGAATTGTGTTAATTTTTTTTCTGTTGCCATTGTAATTTTTATTTCTTTTGATGTATTGATCAATTAAGTCTTGTTTATTTTGTTTTATTTTTTATTTTTTTGTACTATCTATGTATTATTATCTGTACTATCTCCTTGGTTATAATATATATATCTTTTAGAAATATATATAAATAGATATTTTTTACATGGTGAGGTTCTCGATAAGCCCTTCTAGGGTTTCTTACCTCTCCAAGCACTGAAATGTTTTGTATTTTATTAATTTCCCCTCCAGGTGTAATACGCTTGGCATGTATTGTCTTTACAGTGCAAAAATCAATAAATTAAATCAAATTAAATTAAGATTAACTTTATTGTCCCACGCATGGGAAATTTGTCTCTATATTGTCCCCCACCAGTGGTGTAGTTCCACCCTTGGGTCAGTCTCATTCATTGTCAATGAATAAGCAACAAAAACATCTCCCTTAAAGAATAGCCCCCAGTTTTATCATCGAAACAGACAAACCAACCAAACCATCTGGATAGGAGGCTGTATCCTTGCAATCATAAGTGACACCTGTAAGGGCTAATGTACACCGCCTCTGGAACAGATCCGCTACGGCCGTGAACAGACTCATGTTATCTGTCAGACGTATGCGGGATCCGACAAAAATAGAACAGGTGAGTAATTTTTCCGTACCGCATGTATCACCCATCAATTAACATCGGCGAGAGTCGATCGATCCGACAGTTTTTCTGGATCCGCAACGCAGCCGTAACGCATCTGGTGTGCATTGCCTGTAACACCTGCAAAGTGTATCTCTCTGGCCAGCAGCTGAAGGCCATTCTCACAAATATGCTGAGAGCAACAGAGAGCAAAACAGACAGTTCAACTGGGGTTGTGGTGTACAAGGGTGAGAACAACAGGGAACATCAACCCTGATAAGAAACAACATGGGGAAGTAAGGTTATGGAAGGGTCGTGCTGTCACAGACAGACAGGAAGTAAGGTTATGGAAGGGTCGTGCTGTCACAGACAGACAGGAAGTAAGGTTATGGAAGGGTCGTGCTGTCACAGACAGACAGGAAGTAAGGTTATGGAAGGGTCGTGCTGTCACATATAGACAGGAAGTAAGGTTATGGAAGGGTCGTGCTGTCACAGACAGACAGGAAGTAAGGTTATAGAAGGGTCGTGCTGTCACAGACAGACAGGAAGTAAGGTTATGGAAGGGTCGTGCTGTCACAGACAGACAGGAAGTAAGGTTATGGAAGGGTCGTGCTGTCACAGACAGACAGGAAGTAAGGTTATGGAAGGGTTGTGCTGTCACAGACAGACAGGAAGTAAGGTTATGGAAGGGTCGTGCTGTCACAGACAGACAGGAAGTAAGGTTATGGAAGGGTTGTGCTGTCACAGACAGACAGGAAGTAAGGTTATAGAAGGGTCGTGCTGTCACAGACAGACAGGAAGTAAGGTTATGGAAGGGTTGTGCTGTCACAGACAGACAGGAAACCGTATGTGACTGTGTGGATATTTAGTGCAATAGCAGTAAAAATGAAAATACTTTTACTGCACTCTACTGCCGATTTTCAAACCTCACATTGAGCCTGTGTTGGACTAGACCCGCTCATGAGTCTCTAGATTGCTCTGGATTGACGGTTTTAGTTGGGTCATCTTGTGACTTGAGTTACCAAAGTCCTTTGAGTTTACTGTAGAAAATAGGATACTTGAAACGTATGCGTTAAGCAGGATGATCTGCTGTCTCCACTATCAGTCTCTGTCGATCCTCCCCTCTTTTCAGACCATGTGGAATAGCAATTAATGTCCCATAAAGAACGATATGTTTCGCTTTCACAGAGCATAGTGATATATTACCAGAGAAATGACGAATGCATTGTTTTCATAACGGCACTGCCTTGTCCACACGTTGAAACTGTGTTTGCTCACTGAGACGCTGTGATGATAGCTGCTGCTGAGATGATAAGCAGCGTGTTGAGCTCAGAGCAAAGAGCAATGTTCAGGAGAAATGCAAGAGAGGGCAAACGTGTGCTTACCCCAGAGACAGGTCATGCTGTTTACCTGCTGGGCTGACACAACCTCTGTCTGAAATATGAAGCACTCTGAAAGCAGCAAACATGGAGGCGAAGCTGAAGTCTGTGACCGTCCGCTTGAAATGCAGGTGAACTTTATGTGGCATTTGTCAGAAACACACATTTGAAATTTGAATGCTTTACTTGAAATGATATTGGAACTACGGGGAATCAAATATAACAGTGTTAGACAATTCAAGAACAACTAAGGGTACACATAGCACCTTCTCCTCGACTCCTCCACACAGCCAAGCTGCCTAACAGCTGACACATACAGAGCAGTATCTGGCAAGTTGTTTGGCTTTGGCTTCCAAATAGGAGTACAGTCTACATCTGTACGTACCCAGAGGAGTACAGTCTACATCTGTACGTACCCAGAGGAGTACAGTCTACATCTGTACGTACCCAGAGGAGTACAGTCTACATCTGTACCCAGAGGAGTACAGCCTACATCTGAACGTACTGTACCCAGAGGAGTACAGCCTACATCTGTATGTACCCAGAGGAGTACAGTCTACATCTGTACGTACCCAGAGGAGTACAGCCTACATCTGTACGTACCCAGAGGAGTACAGCCTACATCTGAACATACCCAGAGGAGTACAGCCTACATCTGTACGTACCCAGAGGAGTACAGCCTACATCTGAACATACCCAGAGGAGTACAGCCTACATCTGTACATACCCAGAGGAGTACAGCCTACATCTGTACGTACCCAGAGGAGTACAGTCTACATCTGTACCCAGAGGAGTACAGCCTACATCTGAACGTACTGTACCCAGAGGAGTACAGCCTACATCTGTATGTACCCAGAGGAGTACAGTCTACATCTGTACGTACCCAGAGGAGTACAGTCTACATCTGTACCCAGAGGAGTACAGCCTACATCTGAACGTACTGTACCCAGAGGAGTACAGCCTACATCTGTATGTACCCAGAGGAGTACAGCCTACATCTGTACGTACCCAGAGGAGTACAGTCTACATCTGTACGTACCCAGAGGAGTACAGCCTACATCTGTACGTACCCAGAGGAGTACAGTCTACATCTGTACGTACCCAGAGGAGTACAGCCTACATCTGTACGTACCCAGAGGAGTACAGCCTACATCTGTATGTACCCAGAGGAGTACAGCCTACATCTGTACGTACCCAGAGGAGTACAGTCTACATCTGTACGTACCCAGAGGAGTACAGTCTACATCTGTACGTACCCAGAGGAGTACAGTCTACATCTGTACGTACCCAGAGAAGTACAGCCTACATCTGTATGTACCCAGAGGAGTACAGTCTACATCTGTACGTACCCAGAGAAGTACAGTCTACATCTGTACATACCCAGAGGAGTACAGCCTACATCTGTACGTACCCAGAGTTGGTTGTAATTTCAAGTAATGGTTGAGCTTTTTGAATATTGATCTTATATTTCTCTCTCTCTCTCTCTCTCTCTGTCTCGCTCTCTCTCTCTCTGCCTCTCTCTCTGTCTCTGCCTCTCTGTGTCTCTCTCTCTCTCTCTCTGCCTCTCTCTCTCTCTCTCTCTGCCTCTCTCTCTCTCTCTGTCTCTCTGCCTCTCTCTCTCTCTCTCTCTCACTCTCGCCCTCTCTGCTTTGAGACACTTCAACCCCTACCAATAAACACATTGGTGATGTGTAGTTGGCAGATGCAGACACACAGAGCTGCGAGACTGTCTGAGCAGCACAGACCCAAAGGCCAGCCAATAAGAGTGGCTGTGAAAGCTGGGATAGTGTCTGTGTGTGTGTGTGTGTGTGTGTGTGTGTGTCTGCCCTTTGACTGCCAGACAAGGTCCATAAACATTCATTTGAATCCCGGCGAACCGTAGGTGCCCTCCTGTGCGCTCATGATAGGGCCGCACATTGTGATCAGGAGGTGACCCGCACTGGGTGAGGAGGGGCCCCGAACCAGAGCCTCAGTAGGTGACCCCTCGAACCAGAGCCTCAGTAGGTGACCCACACTGGGTGAGGAAGGGCCCGAACCAGAGCCTCAGTAGGTGACCCCTCGAACCAGAGCCTCAGTAGGTGACCCACACTGGTTGGGGAGGGGCCCCGAACCAGAGCCTCAGGAGGTGACCCCTCGAACCAGAGCCTCAGTAGGTGACCCGCACTGGGTGAGGAGGGGCCCCGAACCAGAGCCTCAGTAGGTGACCCACACTGGGTGGGGAGGGGCCCCGAACCAGAGCCTCAGTAGGTGACCCACACTGGGTGAGGAGGGGCCCCGAACCAGAGCCTCAGTAGGTGACCCACACTGGGTGGGGAGGGGCCCCGAACCAGAGCCTCAGTAGGTGACCCACACTGGGTGGGGAGGGGCCTGAACCAGAGCCTCCTTCAAGGGCCTGTTTCTCATTCTCTGAGCTGGGCTGTTGCGAAAGAAAGAAGAAGCACGTGGAGATGGAAGTAGGTCGAGGAGGCATGTAGTGCACTTCTGCTGGAAGAGGAGGACCAAAACGGTTTGAAATCTCACGGGGCAGGTTCAGAGCAAGGTTAGCCAAATACTGAATCAATCAAAGCCCCCCCCCCCCCCCCCGCTCCAGGCACTCAGCTCTGGGGTGACTGACCAGGCGCAGGTGGAAGCGAAGGACTTTAGGTTCGGTCACATGGGGAGAAATGGGAGAGTGGAGCTTGTCTCAGCTGTGACCACATTCCCAGGTGTCGGCGCCGCGCTGGACATTTCAGTTGTATTTAGGATTGCACTGTGCACTTGAAAAAACAAAACCAAGATGGATGTCGACAGGAATGAAGAGTTACAGGCAGTTTTCTTTCTCCCATTCTTCTTGTTTCTCGTGAATTTGAGATAACATCTGCTAATCCATTTCTAAGTTCATCTGATTTCTGTTTATTAGTAATCAATACTTCTTACAGCACCTCTGTTATGGAATACAGCTAAATTCCATTCTTAAATGAAAGCAACAAGTCTGAGTGTATTTTTTCCTATATGCTGTCCAAGCATTTTGTAATCCCAACACAGGGGCTCGGAAAGTCAACCTCCAACGATCCATGAAATATGTTCTAGGCCCGGATCTGATCCATTAAATATGTTATAGGCCCGGATCTGGAGTCCATTTGGCTTGTAGTGCAGTGGTGCTGAACGCATGTAAAAGCAGGGCCGGCCAGTGCAGGACTCTGTGTTTATTCACATCCAGTGCAGGACTCTGTGCTTATTCACATCCAGTGCAGGACTCTGTGCTTATTCACATCCAGTGCAGGACTCTGTGCTTATTCACATCCAGTGCAGGACTCAGTGCCGATTTTACACTTCATGGGCCCTGGGGCTATTCATCTGCAGGGCCTGTTTTTTTTAACCTTTTTTAGCCGTATTTAAAGGAATATCTCATTTTAAATCAACATTAGGATTATACTGTTGTGATGTCATTATTCAGTATCTTCTCCTTTTCTCACTAACTTTCATGTCACCACCTGCTCTCCTGTCAGCATTCTAACTTACAAACACAAACTGTAGGTTTAGCCATCATGTTCTTTCATAAACAGCCTGATTGGAAAGAAAACATTGCCACTGAGATGTCACAACAAGCACTTTTATTATTATTATTTAGTATTTATTATTGCTGTTATTATTACAGTGCACACACACATGGTTATTCAATTATTGCAATTTTTTTTTGTTTTTGTTTTTGGGCCCCTTGATGTCCCGGGCCCCGGGGCTTCAGCCCCGGTAAGCCCGTTGGTAAAATCGGCCCTGGCAGGACTCTGTGCTTATTCACATCCAGTGCAGGACTCTGTGTTTATTCACATCCAGTGCAGGACTCTGTGCTTATTCACATCCAGTGCAGGACTCTGTGCTTATTCACATCCAGTGCAGGACTCTGTGCCTATTCACATCCCATAAGTTCAGCCATCCATCTGACTCCCACTTTCCTGGCAGAATCAGATGCTTCACTGCGGCCTGAAATGGCTTTGCTGCATATGATGAGTTCATATCCAAACAGCGCATATCCATTTTGGAAAAGAAAACTAACTGCCTGAGATGAATCATTTGTCTCAACCCAGTTGCCATTGGCCGTTGGCATTTTACATGTCTCAAGATATAGGCCTATGTACAGTATCAAGGTCAGCAAAATACATTTTTAAAACGTGGCATTTTACGTCTACAATCTCAACATACATTTTAAACCAAAAACCTGTTAATTAGAAAACCTCGCTGCTTTGGTTATGTTTGGTTATGGTGTGGTCAGTAAAACAACGTTGGTTATATTTAGGCAACAAAACAACTTGGTTAGGTTTAGGCAACAAAGCAACTTGGTTAGGTTTAGGCAACAAAGCAACTTGGTTAGGTTTAGGTAACAAAGCAACTTGCACGACGTGCCTCGCTCGGGGGTCGAACATGACATCTTCGAGGTTTGAGGGACAGTTTGAGGGCGAATGGAGTTACGAGACTTAGTCACAAGATGGTTTTAATGCTTTTCCACTGGTTTCATAAAACCCACAGACAGACGTGAAGGCTGACCAATGGCATTGATTTATGACAAAAAATAAAAATGTGAAAGTGCTATCATGATTGCAATGGAGTTACCCTGCAATAAACCTCCTAACTGGTGGAGCGGTGGACATGGCCCAAAGCAAACAGCTGAATATTCCTGAAGCCAGCAGCCAAGAGAAGTTCAACAAGGTGTTATTTGTTACAGCGTCTTATCCGCTTTCTCTGGAGCACGCCGTTAGCCGTTAGCCGTTAGCCCTTAGCCCTCTGGCCAGTGTGTGGCTGCATTCATCCATCACAGGGCAGGTAGGGTGATAAAAAGGCTTAGCTCTAACCCACAGCAAGGGGCCAGCCGCCACGCATCAGCTGTCCTGTCAAACTGCAAGACTTATTGTACACGCTGGGGTTAAAGGTCACAGGGACCAGCAAACTCACAAGGTGTCAGTCCCCACACACACACACACACACACACACACACACACACACACACACACACACACACACACACACACAAACAGAGCTCAGTAGCCCAACGTTAAGAAACCAACTGCAATCCATCTACTCAACCATTAAATAAATGACTCAATTGGTTGAACATGTCATGTTTACAGCAAAGGCAGTGCAAAAAAATCTCTTAAGTCATTTTACAAGCCTTAAAATCTTAACGATCTTAAAATGAGTGAGGGGGGAAACATGACATGCCAATGGTGTTAGAATACGCTCGTATTTCTCGAATCACCTCCCTTTAGGCGGGACATCCGGGACGTCCCCCTATCATCGCTCATTCTTTTCCCTGAGTTTCCCTTTCTGTTTTGACCAAGTTTACACAGCTCCAATTACACAAGTTTGGCGGAAGCATTCGGGGAAAAAAATATATATATATATATATATATATATATATATATATATATATATATGATGGTACCAGTTGATGGAGGAGGTGAGGATGGACTCGACGATGGATTTCTTCAGCATGCCACAGGAAGTACATCAATACTCAATCAATTACTCAATATGTGTGAATTATCTGTCATGGGGGGAATTCCAATTCTGAAAAAGTTAGGCCACTGCGGAAGTGCCAAAAACTGCAATTCCTCGAATGGCCACTTGGGGCTGGCTGCAAAAAGGAGTCATTCCCCATAGTCCCCCATGTTCAAATGCCAGACTTTACAGCAGAAATAAACATGTTTACAGCCTAGTTGAGAAAACAGTTTTAGTCTCGTACAGGGGATGATTCTTTATATAACTAGTCTGTTCATACAGTCTACGGCTGCCAAAAGCAGTCCAATTGTAGAGACTTCTCACCTGATTTATGACCTCAATCAATTATGGTCTCAATCTCTAGTTTAAAGTCTATGGTGTTAATTTTCTTAATTATGGTCCCATTTAGAATAAAATAGACAATGAAGCAAACTATGTTTTGGGGCGTGATTGACAGGTTGCCTGTCCAGTGATCGCACAGCTCGCCAATCACGGACCAATAGCAGGCGGCGCTGCAGCTCTCTGGGAAAGCCCTGGTCTCACGCGAGCAGCACGAGACCAAGATGGCAGAAATAAGACTTCAAAACACAAAGACGTCACACTCACTACATCCACCATGTTATTTTACTATAGCAAGTTCAAAACTAATACGTCTATATGGCACTTTGTTTCAGAAAAGCGGCATGCAAATAGCTCGGTATCGTTTGTTTCCAGGGTATTATCTGTCCATTGTTGTTGCTTTCTACCTTAAAGAGGTATCACAACTTCAGACGAGAGCAGATCTTCCTGAAGTCTAATATGGTATTAAAAAAAAAAAAAAAATCTGTTTGGGCCGCCGACCTCCGCTGTGAAGCCAGACAGAGAGAGAGAGCTCTGTTCCTCCGCTGTGAAGCCAGACAGAGAGAGAGCTCTGTTGCACATGTGGTTTTCGGTGTTCTGCTTTTGAACACTGACAGTTAACAGGGAGAAAGTGGGAGGTAGGTAGGCGCTCAGGGACAAACAAAGCAAAGTCAAGCCTGCCTTTCAGTGCACAGAGCAGAAGGCAAACAGTCAAAGGGTGAGGGTGTGGGGGGGGGGGGGGGGGGGGTGAAACACAGTTCACATGGTGCTCAGGATATTTATAAAGCCCACCAGGCATCATGTCAGGAGGAGAAATCTCCTTCCCAGATGGACCGTCTCCGCCAGATTTATTTATTACTGGAGCTTCCTCGTAGCGTACGCAACAGTGTCGCCAGCAGCACCAGTGAACTCAGTGGCTGGGCGGCGTGTGCCTTGCTCAAGGTGCATCAGATGTGGGTCAGAGAGAGGGCAACCCTCCTCCCCGGGCGGCGCTCTCGTCTGAGGGGAAAGGAGCAGATCTAAACAAGGTTACGCACCCTCTTAAACACGCCTGCACTGCGCCCACCGTGACAAAGTGAGACATCAGATGGGCAGCTCACACAGACTCTTCGCCGTATTACTAAAACCGCAAAAAGGCCGATAAGACTGACAGGAGTGGAAACAGGTGAAATATCGAGTGGTATTTTCTTGGCGTATGTAAAAAGGCTGATAGTTGAGATGCTCTCTGGCACCGGGGAGCTCTCCATCTATCAAAAGGCAATACATAAACAAAAGGCCCCCGGAGCACTGCAGTCTGCATGCGGGTCACGTGATCAGAGCACACAGCCTGCATGCAAGTCACGTGATCAGAGTTGGCGGCCTCTGTGAACTACACCTGAACTTAGCTAAATGGAAACAGACCAAACACAGAGAGAGAGAGAGAGAGAGAGAGAGAGAGAGAGAGAGAGAGAGAGAGAGTGCGTCACGATGAAAGCATCCCTCCGGAGAGCCGTTACTGCGTGTTTTGAGGAGAGGATGTGGGTTATCAAGCCGCGCAGGAGAGCTGAATAGCACTTTCCGAAAACGAGCCACTCAGCATGTGGCTGGAGATCGAAGTCTGAGCAAAAAAAAGATCACACTCCAAACCTCACATCGCCAGAGTACAATTCTCACCTCATTGTTAGCTTTTAATAAAGTAGCTGCACTTTTGACACTGAACCTCCCACAGAGATAGCTCCTTCGTTACAGTCGGGATTACCTAGTTTCCGTACTTCAGCTGCAGAGACTGGAACAGCTGTGACAGCTCTCATGACCTGCATCCAGCACGGAGGAGGAAGAAGCAGAGGTCAAAGGAAAAGTGGAGCCACTTCTGCCAATGGATGAGTGAACATCAAACGTAGCAAACAATTGCGGTTTAATTCCCAGGATCCTGAATAGTTCAATGAACACGAACAAATCGCTCGCAAAGCTAGAAAGCAGACACACAATTCCAATCTGTTATGCCAATAAAACGCTAAACTTGGAGCATGCTCCACTGACAATACATTGACTTTCCACACGCAGAATGGTTGAACGTTTATATACCCAACTGAGCCTCGTTTCATTCTAGATCAGACACAGAAAATGCTTTTCCCAGTCAGGGTGTCCTCAAGGGTTCAATTCAATCACTTCATTCAATCAATTGTATCTAGGCTTCGCTCAAGGCTTGTCTTAGTCATCTTATGTCTGGCTTTGAGAGAGACCTTTTCATGGCCAAAGCAAGTCTGACTAACGTGTGAATTCTGTTTTCCGATGCATTTTTTCCCCGTTTGACGCTGTGTGAAAGAGCTGACATAAGACATTTTTTGGCATACTCAAATCTGTAAGGTAAAAGTCCAGGTAACAGAGAGGGTGAGGGTGGCAAAAAAACACAGCAGCCACGCAGGTCCTCCTACACATAACACACCACTACACCTGTAGTGTGCACGTTTCACCTGCAGTGTGCACGTTTCACCTGCAGTGTGCACGTTTCACCTGCAGTGTGCACGTTTCACTTGCAGTGTGCACGTTTCACCTGCAGTGTGCACCTTTCACCTTTAGTGTGCACGTTTCACTTGCAGTGTGCACGTTTCACCTTTAGTGTGCACGTTTCACCTGCAGTGTGCACCTTTCACCTTTAGTGTGCACGTTTCACTTGCAGTGTGCACGTTTCACCTGCAGTGTGCACGTTTCACCTGTAGCGTGCACATTTCACCTGCAGTGTGCAGGTTTCACCTGCAGTGTGCACGTTTCACCTGCAGCGTGCACGTTTCACCTGCAGCGTGCACGTTTCACCTGCAGCGTGTGCACGTTTCACCTGCAGCGTGCACATTTCACCTGCAGCGTGCACGTTTCACCTGCAGCGTGCACGTTTCACCTGCAGCGTGCACGTTTCACCTGCAGTGTGCACGTTTCACCTGCAGTGTGCACGTTTCACCTGCAGTGTGCACGTTTCACCTGTAGCGTGCACATTTCACCTGCAGCGTGCACGTTTCACCTGCAGTGTGCACGTTTCACCTGCAGTGTGCACGTTTCACCTGCAGTGTGCACGTTTCACCTGCAGCATGCACGTTTCACCTGCAGCGTGCACGTTTCACCTGCAGCGTGCACGTTTCACCTGCAGCGTGTGCACGTTTCACCTGCAGCGTGCACATTTCACCTGCAGCGTGTGCACGTTTGCGCGTTGATGTGCGCGTGCACGTGTGTGGTGAGTGCTGTGTACACTCCTGTGAGACAGAGAAGGAGAGACATGAGAGATGTAGAGGGGCTCAGGGCAATAGACAGTGTGTTGAGTTTCTGCCCTGCACACAGAAGCCAGGAAGAGTAATTGCCTGCTCAACACCTCTGAGGTGAAAGGTTAGCTGTGAAGGCAGGGGGGGTTAACAGAGTCTGCAGTAATTAGCCTGCAAAAGGACAAATGATTCTCCCACCAGATCGCTATAAGCATGTCAGATTTGGGCCCCCAAAGACCTTACAAGATCAGATCATGTCCTCCTGAAGGTCCTGATGATACGATAGAGCGCTCATCTAATGAGGGTGGGAAAGCAATGGGGATTGGAAAACGACGCACGGCTTCTTAGACTATATTTATATCTGCTGTTTCAGAGCGCGTGATTTACATAAGACGTTATCTAACCCACATAGACAAGTGACTCCATCTCTTCAGGCAGCAAAAGCAGTTCAAACAGTTTCAGCGTTCTCTTAACTCACACCGTCAAGTCAAACTAATCTAGATGGGGCTATTTCAATTGGAGGGAATTATACACACAGCAATGTGCTGTGCAATATAGCTGCTCTCATGAGATATGGGTCTGCTCCATTGTAAAGCATTTCATCAAAATGATGAAAACTACACAAGTGACCCGGTTCCAATTTTCACGCCGACCCAAAAGTGAGAGAGCGGCAATTTTTGCACGATTCCTCGATGAGGCCGTTCTACTGTATTATGGCACATGAGCAGGCTGAACTGTTAGCTCTCTGGCTCAATTAGGCCCGGTCTCAAATGACGGCTAGAACTGCTGCACCCCTCTGCCACTGCTCTGCTGCCGGGCTTTGGATGAGCCAGACTGGACTGAGATTGAACCGAGCCGAGGAATTCCAACATCTGGCTTGTATCTGCAGCTTACGGTCATTTGGATGCAGTTGATGGTTTCCAGTAGATCCACAAAGAGCGGATTGTTCTGGGGTTTGGGCCTTGTCTGCCTCGGACTCACAGGGCGCGGTGCTCTGGCGCCTGCCTGCCACAGCTGGGCCTGTCTGTCAAAGCCTGGTGTGACACACAAGACGGACTTCTCCCCAGCCTGAGAACAAGCAGGAGAGGGATGATGAGGGGGGGGGTGGTGGTGGTGGTGGTCACCACATGACCGGAGGGCTCCTCTGAAACTCGAGAACATTACATTAGCTTAATCGCCAGGTTAATTATATGAGAGAGGGGTTTGAGCTGGGAAATGCCGCTTCTTTTCACAGGATTTCGCTGTATTCGGCTAAGCTTCCACCACATGTGAAATCACTATGCACACCTCTTGATGACAAACACTTGCCTCAGTCAGTGGGCTAAACCGCACTCTGGTTGCCTCTCCTCCTCCCCCACCAAGGTCCCACACTGCACACTGCAACTTTGACAATTGGGTTCAACACCGGGTCAAGCTCTGGGTTTGACAATGGGCCAACCAGTCTTCAATGGGAGTAAAGCAGACAGCCTCCCCACAAAGAGCTCAGTCACACAGAGGGGACTCTGGCTTCATGGCCTCTCCTATTTAAACCATACTGACTGGAGAGAAAGAAAATGTTTCTCACAGGCGCTACGACGTCCCTGCTCTCATTGCCGGTTATGGACACTATCGGTTCCCATCTCGGCGGTTCACTGAATGCGTTCACCTCGAGAGGCAATGCCCTTTTACTTTCTCTATGCGTGTTTATTTTGCATGTCTCCCCGAGATATACACTCTGTACGCACTGATATGAAAACAATATGGCATGTTTGCATAGTGTGTGAGACTCTGGCTGTTGGCTCATACAGTATGTGCGGATACCCGCACACTCCAACGCTACGCCAACGCTATAACGAAACTGATTGTATTTTAAACATCCTGTACATTTGGCAAGTGCATCTGTGTTTGTCTGTTGTTGCGTTTGATCTGTTGTTTGTGTATCTGTGTGCGTGCGGTGCGTGTGTGTAACACGACACGCGTGTGCGTGAGTTTCTCCGTGCTGCTGCTGTGTGTGTGTGTAACACGACACGCGTGTGCGTGAGTTTCTCTGTGATGCTGTGTGTGTGTGTGTGTGTGTGTGTGTGTGCGGTCGGTGCGTGTGTGTAACACGACACGCGTGTGCGTGAGTTTCTCTGTGCTGCTGTGTGTGTGTGTGTGTGTGTGTGTGCTGGCTGTACGGTTGGCGAGTGTTGACTGAGGGACATGGATCTTGCACATTGAGTGTGTGAACTCTGGCTGAACCCCTGGGTGTACTGTTTCAGGCACGCTCTGACAACCTCGCCCCAATGACCCGGCTCGCGACTGCACAGTTCACGGGGAGGTCCTCTCCTCACGCACAGCACCCCCCCAATGCTCCCCTCACCCCCTCCTCCCACGCCACCCCCCCCCTGCACCCTCCTTCACCTCTCTATACTCTACCCTCCCTCTCCTCTGGGCTTTTCTCTCTCTCTCTCTCTCTCTCTCTCTCTCTCTCTCTCTCTCTCTCTCTCTCTCTCTCTCTCTCTCTCTCTCTCTCTCTCTCTCTCTCTCTCTCTCTCTCTCTCTCTCTCTCTCTCTCTCTCTCTCTCTCTCTCTCTCTCTCTCTCTCTCTCTCTCGACAGAGACTGTCTGCTGGCATCTTGGAAGACGGCTCCTATACAGACGCCTCAATGCAGACGAGCTGTAGATTTCACACGCAGTGGTGTAATGTAACAAAGTAATGATACTTAATTACAGCACTTAAGTATTTTTTTGTATCTGTACTTTACTCGAGTATTGATATTTCTGTCAACTTTCACTTTTACTTGCCCATATTTCCTGAATAAAGTGTATACTTTTACTCTAAGACATTTCCCCTAAGTGTCTTTGTAGCGTGTTACTAATAAAATCTGAAGAAATGTGGTAGCCTGCAAGCGAGCAGGTTTGGTGAATCAGAGCCTCTTTCTGCAGCGTGTCGGTGGACTGGCTGGAGTTCCTGCACGGTTCCAGCGCGGTGGGCTCCATCCAGGGGCGGAGCAACCCTATCAGCCCAGGGGGGGCAAAGCTCTTAGGGGGCCCCATCCCCAATTTTTTTTTTTTTTCCAATTAAGGCCGGCGGCAAAGAAAAATTTGCCTTTTTTGCATGTTTGAATCTGTTTTAGCCATATTTAGTGGAATAGCTCATTTTAAACACACCAATGTTATTGTCTATTGATTGAATTGCTCTCACACTCAGGCCTGGCCTGTTTTTGATGGGGCGCACCCTCTGCCCCGGTGTACGCTCCGCTACTGGCTCCACCCCGAACCCTAAGTCCTAACCCCTAACTCCAACCCTAACCCCTAACCCCAACCCCTAAATCCTAACCCCTAACCCTAAGTACTAACCCCAAACCTAACCCCTAACCCTAAATCCTAACCCCAACCCTAACCCATAACCCTAACCCCCAACCCCAACCCTAAATCCTAACCCCAACCCTAACCCATAACCCTAACCCCTAAGCCTAAGTCCTAACCCCAACCCTAACCCATAATCCTAACCCCTAACCCCAACCCTAACCCATAACCCTAACCCCTAACCCCAACCCTAACCCATAATCCTAACCCCTAACCCCAACCCTAACCCATAACCCTAACCCATAACCCTATCCCCTAACCCCAACCCCTAACCCTACCAGGCTGTCAGCATTGCGGGCTGTCGGCACTGCGGGTGGTCGCCATAGTGAGCGGAGCGGACCCCCTAGAAAAGCCTACCCATGTAGGCACTAGGCAGCCATCTTGCCTGCTCAGAATTCTTTCCCGGCAATGAAGATTGATTGACAGCTGTCATGTCCTGATTGGTTGGAATGGGGTAGAAATTTGATAGTACCTGACATGTTATGAATGAACTCTTGATAAATGAACTTTTGATGGGGGGAAAAGTGAAAAACAAAAGAAATTCAATGTTTTTTTACAGTGTTAAATAGGTGCACTGTATAACCAGGGATGTAATCTAAAATAGATTGTTTTTCCCCCCAGCTTGACTTTAAGAGTTTTTCTAATGACTCACTTCTACCAAAGTCATTTTCTGATAACATATCTCTACTTTTACTCAAGTGTATAGCTTTCAGGTATTCACACAGATTGGTAGGCTACAGTAAAAGTAAGAAAGCAAAGTGCTAAGAACAAATCGTGTGTCTTTTTAGTGCTTACGACTGTTATCATTGGTTGATGTAGGCCATGTGGGGGAGTGGTTTCATGCCCCAGGGTATCTGAATAGAGACACATTAGATAGATCCGAAATGGAGGGTGTTTTAAATGCTAGATTTTAATTCATCATTAAATAGCTTTATATTTTACGGTTGTGCTGCATGTGCCTTTACGGCACTTGGTGAAGTTTCCTTTGTTTGTGCTTTTACAAAAGTTTCATGTGGCATTTTATTCTAAGCAATTTGTGTTCAATTCATTCCAAATGAGAAAAGACAGAAAATGTCCTCATTAAAAATGTCCTCATCAGAATGACCAACTTTTAGTTGAGTTTAAGAAGGTAAGAAGAAGGATTGTTTGCTGTGTGTGTGTGTGTGTGTGTGTGTGTGTGTGTGTGTGTGTGTGTGTGTGTGTGTGTGTGTGTGTGTGTTTTCACTTTAGAGGAGGATTCTGTCACTCCTTACATTTTAGGCGAAACATTCTGTCCTAATATTCTTATCACATTGACTCGTACTGCCGTTGCAGCAAGTCATTTTCCACTCTTCTGTGCAGGGAGCAGACAGCCAGATTAAATGTGGCAAAATGCAGGATATTGCAGAACTGTTGAGAGTACTTTTCCCTTAGCTTAGCTATGGAAGATTTTCCAGGCATGATGCACTATTATAGGCTGGCTCCAGACCTTTGAAGCCACGCCCTCTCCACAGTTGTGAATTTGGCTCTTCTTGGTCTGGACTCGCCATGTGCAAACGCCTTTTCTCCGCTTGAAAATCCATTGACGGACGCTGATTGGCTAACGCTGTTGTCAGTCATCATGCACAACAGAAACAGCTGTGGCCAAAGCCAACGTGTCCTATAATGTGGATTCTAGGTTGATGTTGCCGCACGGACCGGTTTATGTGACGGACATGTAACTTCCTGGTCAGACGTAAAGTAAAGAGTTAAGCACGTTACTGATATTTTACTCTCCGTCTCATCATTATTATGTGATTAGAGGCATAAAGATTACACAACATAACGTAGCCAGCTTCTCCCCGTTTAAGCAGCCAACTTTGGCCGACTTTGTACTTTTCGTTTGAACGAACGTCTTATTTAAACGACAAGTACAAAGTCGGCCGACTTTGGCTGCTTAACGTGGAGAAGCTGGCTAGCATTAGCTAGCTATGTTAGCTTGTGCTTGTTGCGACTAGCAAGACCACTGAGCTAAATAAATAGACCAAGACTGCTGTGGCTGCCCTGCCAATGGGTTAGGGAAGACCGAAGCCGCGCCCCCTCATAGAAATGCTCTGAAGTGAGCCTAATCAACATGGACACTTACCCAATCAATGTGATTGTAGACATTTGGGTGAATTGCCTGCTCAATGTACTACTTTGACTAACGAACATTCTCATCGAATCTAATGAACATGTGAGAATGTCAACAAAATCATAATTAATTAGTCCCTTGTGGCTGCTTGCGGTAACAAACTGAAATGCTGGGTGAGAGAGAGAGAGCTTGAGCAGTGATTAGGGCAAGCGAGCAGTAATGGGCTGTTATTCAGATTCTCACAGGAGAGAACAGGAGTCGTGATGTTGAAGCTCTGGATAAGATTACAGTGTTTTTCCCTCCGTCCATGAGTCATAGGCAATTTCAACATAGCCCTCAGTGGTTTGGGTCATATAGCCGAGGAAATACGATGATTCAGTATTTGTTTCACTATTGTGCACGTAGTGACCTACGGCTTGTGAACTGTCGGTGCACCAGCGCTGTCGTTTTAAGTGACAGCTACAATTGAGGAGAGGGGAGAAATTTAGCAACCCAATCGCCAGAATAAAACGTCGACATTACACGCGTGAAAAGCAGAATACCTTTTACAATATCAATACAATATCAACGACAATTTGAAACCAAACACCGGTTCATTTGAAAACCTTGTTGCCTTTCCAATGTTAAATGCAACAACTTTGCTTATGTTTAGGCAAGATGGCTTCTCGTCCCTGGCGCCACAATGGTGGAACGAGCTCCCCCCTAAAAAGAGACAAAAAAACTCACCTTTTCAGGCTACACCTGGGCCCTTCTTGAACTAACATCTTTCTCCCTCTTCTAAAAATAAATAAAAATAAGATCCAACTAATGTTACTCAAACTACTTTCTAGTGCTACTCTATTCCTTCAAAAAGTCTTAGCTGTCATAGACTGCATGTGTTGCATCGTTGATTTCTCTATGGTCGACAGACAAAATTGTGATATTGTAAGTCGCTTTGGATAAAAGCGTCTGCTAAATGATGTAATGTAATGTAACGTAATTAAAGCTTGGTTAGGCAACAAAGCAACTTGGTTAGGTTTCGGCAACCAAAGCAACTTCGGGTTATGGTTTGGGTTGGGGTTAAAACCAAAAGTAAAAACACAGCGTGCGTCGCTTGGGAGTCGAACTTGCGCTCTCTCGCTTGTAAGATGGGGACTCCGACCGCACCCCTGCACCCTTAGCGTTTGTTCACACCAGGCACTTAACAGAAGCAGAGCACAAGCTAAAGCCACGCTGAAGCTGAGCTCACGCTGAACCGGTCACACAAGAAGCACTCTCTTTTCCTCAGCGCCTCGCTCGGCGCGCCTTGACCCCGCCCACAACTTCCATTGACTTCATGCCTGGCAGCTTCACGCTTGGAAAAGACAACTGAATCCTGGACGATTGCTTCGGCGCAGCACCGCGGGAAGTAGGGGTGCTGCAGGTGCTGCAGCACCCCCTACATTTTTCCCCCCAATTTTTTTTTTTTTTTTTTTTTTTTTTTTTTTTTTACAAATGTAATTAAAAATATTTTGCAGTGCACTGTTCCTTTCTTGTTTAAGAATGTTTCGGGAAATGAAAATGTAGCCTATTTAAATAGAATTATCAACAATAACAATCAAGGAAGTTACATGCTTGTAGGCTAGAGAAGAAGAAGAAGCGCGCATGCACGCACATGTTGTGTTGAACCAACCAACAACCAATACGAATTGTTTAATCTGGCAATAAAGAAATGTGAACTTGACATGCTATTTTAATAGCCTACTCAAAAATGCACCTCCCACTATACAGCAAAGAGAGGAGTCAATGTTTCTTGATATATGCCATTCAGATCAGAATAATTAGTCTAGTCATTAAGTTTGCTGATAATATTTCTATCATGTTAAGTCTGTGTCATGTTAACTGGTGTATTCAGAGCAAATAGGGAGATATAGAGCATTATCATCATGCTATATATCTCCCTCTTTGCTCTGAATGAGTGAGAAAAGGAGAAAATACTGAATAATTACATCACAACAGTATCCTAATGTTAATTTAAAATGAGATATTCCTCTACATATGGCAAAAAAATAAAAATAAAAACGTCCAATTTTTTTTTTGAGTCTTTGAGTCCCTCCCTCCCAGCACCCCCTGCTTAAAATGACTTCCAGCGGCCCTGCTTCGGCGCGGCTTGAGCGTGGCACGCGCGCATGTGAACGGCCTCGCCTGTTAACAAGGACGCCGAAATGAAACTTGTGGCTTCAGCGTAGCTTCAGTGTTGCTTGAGCGTCGCTTCGGTGTATGGTGTGAACGCCCTGTATAGGCACCAGCGACATACTGCAACATGAGACAGACGCTAGAATCTGAGGTGTATAACGTTAATGTTCACGTATCTAGAAACGTGATATTATGCAACGTGTTTTGGTTCAGACATTTCATAATGTTACATATCTGAGGATTCCAAAAACATACAATGCTGACATTTTATCCTGATGAATAAGCTGCAATTTAGAGGTAACATTGGAATTATGGGTAACACTTTAGATTAGGGCCGTGCTCTCAACCTTTTTGAGCCGCGACCCTGAAAAAGACTTTAGGTTGGGGTTTAGAGCCCCAATCTAAAGTGTTACCATAGTTACTGTAATATGCGTGCCCCAATCTAAAGTGTTACCATAGTTACTGTGCCCCAATCTAAAGTGTTACCATAGTTACTGTAATATGCGTGCCCCAATCTAAAGTGTTACCATAGTTACTGTAATATGCGTGCCCCAATCTAAAGTGTTACCATAGTTACTGTAATATGCATGCCCCAATCTAAAGTGTTACCATAGTTACTGTAATATGCGTGCCCCAATCTAAAGTGTTACCATAGTTACTGTAATATGCGTGCCCCAATCTAAAGTGTTACCATAGTTACTGTAATATGCGTGCCCCAATCTAAAGTGTTACCATAGTTACTGTAATATGCGTGCCCCAATCTAAATTGTTACCATAGTTACTGTAATATGCGTGCCCCAATCTAAAGTGTTACCATAGTTACTGTAATATGCGTGCCCCAATCTAAAGTGTTACCATAGTTACTGTAATATGCGTGCCCCAATCTAAAGTGTTACCAAAACAGGCTATTGTCTCAACATGCATGGTTTCCGGACTGAAAGCAGACTGTCAGGCTGGCGTCTGTCTTGTGTGTTTTCTTGGCCACCTAACGTGATCGCTGATAAACAAACACTTCATAAATCTCAAAGGTCTTCCGTCTGGATCAATATGTGTCTTGTGCTGCTGTGTCATAGGCCTTCAAACCTCCACCAGTCATCTCATTAACTCCCTGCCAACCTCTCGCTAACCCCCGCTGCAGCCTTCACTCCTGACATCACGGGAGGGACCACTTAACCACTCAAAGGACCCATGCTGAGCTGTCTGTGCAAACTGCCTGATTAGTTGGCCACCCCTGACATGCGGTTGGCTCTGCGAGTGTCAAATGATAGATTGTCGCTCATTTGTCTTTTTCAAAAGCCTCCGTAGACTCCTACTCCAGCTGTACGGTTTAGCACGTCCACCTGGCGCCTCTGTCGTTTCAATTTCATTCATGAACAGTCACTGTTTTCTCAAAAAGGGCTGGAATGAATGATAATGAATCGTGTTTTTCTTTTTATGGTAATTTCATGTTTCCAGAATAACAAACCACTTTCAGCTTCTCTCAGACTTCAGTTCACTTTTGAAATGGCAATAGATTTTCTCTGTAGCCTATAGTATCAATACAGTGAGACAGATACAACAGTATCGATACAGTGAGACGGATACAACAGTATCGATACAGTGAGACGGATACAACAGTATCGATACAGTGAGACGGATACAACAGTATCGATACAGTGAGACGGATACAACAGTATCGATACAGTGAGACGGATACAACAGTATCGATACCAGCAGTGCTTTCTAATGAAAAATGGAACTTCCCCTCTCTGGCATTGGTGGTTATCTGTTGCTTCAACAAGCTCAAAGTGTTCCGATAGGCTGATGACTAGAGTAGGGGTAATCTGCTGTGTTCTGATAGGCTGATGACTAAAGCAGGGGTAATCTGCTGTGTACGTTTTTTTAATGAGTTTTAGATTATGGAGAAGCATGCATCTGTCTGTCCATCTGTCTTTGTTTATTGTTATTTATTTTTATGCCTCTGTGTTGTCACCTCCCCCGGCCACCGGTATCGAAAATGGCATCGAGTAAGGCAGTATCAAAGTTAGAAATCCCAGTATCATGACAACCCATACCTCACAGTCAGTATCGTGACAACCCATACCTCACAGTATCGTGACAACCCATACCTCACAGTCAGTATCGTGACAACCCATACCTCACAGTCAGTATCGTGACAACCCATAGCTCACAGTCAGTATCGTGACAACCCATAGCTCACAGTATCGTGACAACCCATAGCTCACAGTCAGTATCGTGACAACCCATACCTCACAGTCAGTATCGTGACAACCCATACCTCACAGTATCATGACAACCCATAGCTCACAGTATCGTGACAACCCATACCTTACAGTCAGTATCGTGACAACCCATACCTCACAGTATCATGACAACCCATAGCTCACAGTCAGTATCGTGACAACCCATAGCTCACAGTCAGTATCGTGACAACCCATAGCTCACAGTATCGTGACAACCCATAGCTCAGTCAGTATCGTGACAACCCATACCTCACAGTCAGTATCGTGACAACCCATACCTCACAGTCAGTATCGTGACAACCCATAGCTCACAGTCAGTATCGTGACAACCCATAGCTCACAGTATCGTGACAACCCATAGCTCACAGTCAGTATCATGACAACCCATAGCTCACAGTCAGTATCGTGACAACCCATAGCTCACAGTATCATGACAACCCATACCTCACAGTCAGTATCGTGACAACCCATACCTCACAGTCAGTATCGTGACAACCCATACCTCACAGTATCGTGACAACCCATACCTCACAGTATCGTGACAACCCATACCTCACAGTCAGTATCGTGACAACCCATACCTCACAGTCAGTATCGTGACAACCCATACCTCACAGTCAGTATCGTGACAACCCATACCTCAGTCAGTATCGTGACAACCCATACCTCGCAGTCAGTATCATGACAACCCATAGCTCAGTCAGTATCGTGACAACCCATAGCTCACAGTATCGTGACAACCCATAGCTCACAGTCAGTATCGTGACAACCCATAGCTCACAGTCTTGTTTACAGATGTCAAGACTGCTCCACTGTCCAGTGAGAATAGACTGTCCCACTGTCCAGTTAGACTAGACTGCTTCACTGTCCAGTGAGAATAGACTGCTTCACTGTCCAGTGAGAATAGACTGTTCCACTGTCCAGTGAGAATAGACTGCTTCACTGTCCAGTGAGAATAGACTGTTCCACTGTCCAGTGAGAATAGACTGCTTCACTGTCCAGTGAGAATAGACCGCTTCACTGTCCAGTGAGAATAGACTGTTCCACTGTCCAGTGAGAATAGACTGCTTCACTGTCCAGTGAGAATAGACCGCTTCACTGTCCAGTGAGAATAGACTGCTTCACTGTCCAGTGAGAATAGACCGCTTCACTGTCCAGTGAGAATAGACTGCTTCACTGTCCAGTGAGAATAGTAACACGAGCCTTTACAAAGACACACAAGGATGAGAGCTTTAAAAACAAACCCTCATCTGTCCGTCAGGCAAAGATTTATTGGTGAAGGTGGCTCTCCCCACCCACCCTCCCTCCCTCCCTCCCTCCCACCCCCGGAATGACCTCCGTTTACCCAGGGCGAGCCCCCGTTCCCCTGCACAGAGCCCACAGAACTCCTGCTGGAAATGGGTTTGTGTTACAGGGCCCCTGGGGGGCTCGCAGCAGGGGCTGGAGGCCGTCAAGAGCAGGCCCCCTCAGCCATGGACAGCTCCTCCACTCTCGCAGAGTCAGCCAGGGAAAGACCTGAACTTGGGATGACCCCACCAAGCAAAGTCCCCGTTGGGTTCATCCACAGGCCACAGCTCCGGTTCCCCTCACCCCCACATTTCTCTCTTTTTTTTTTGGATCTGTTTTTCCAACTAGACCCATACATTTTCCAGAGCAGAATCACCACCTCTCCCTCCCCCTCCACCTCCCCCCCCCCTGTACCAAGTCACCTAGTTAACTCTGCGTACTCCTCTCAGGAAGAGGAGTGCTCTTTCAAGTTTATAGCCCCTGCAGGATGCTTCCTCCTCCTTACACCCAACAACCAGACCAATGTGTCGAGAGCCAGTGTGCGAGTGGTTAGGTGTGTGCTTGTAAGAGAGAAAGAAAGAGAGTGTGTGTGTGTCTGTGTGTGTGTGTGTGTGTGTGTGTGTGTGTGTGTGTGTGTGTGTGTGTGTTTAAAAAGCCAGGGGGTAAGACTTGGATGATGCAAGCGAGCGAGATACAGATGACTTGTAGGACGGCCTCAGCAGATTGCTGCTGTAATGATTAGCACATGCAGATAAAGCCAGCTGTTGCTTTATCTCCTGTGCGAGACACGTCTTTAACCACATCAAATGCACCTTAAACACCGCGGGGGGAATGTAACTAAGTACATTTACTCAAGTACTGTACTTAAAGGGCCACCTCAAACACCGCGGGTGGAATGTAACTAAGTACATTTACTCAAGTACTGTACTTAAAGAAAACACCGCTGGTGGAATGTAACTAAGTACATTTACTCAAGTACTGTACTTAAAGGGCCACTTTGCCCATTTTCGACCAACTTTGATATTGTTCTCAAATCAGTAGTATGCAAACAATGTTGAACTTCCCTCCGTCTTGCCTGGACCCAGAGCTCCTCCCCGTTCATTCACAGGAATGGATGACCAGGAATTCCTGGTCCAAATGATGTCATAATGATGTCATTTGGGACATCATTTGGACCAGGTCGTTCTGTGTATGAAGGTATAGAGAACACTAATGATAGTAATAGTGACAGTAATGGTAACACCATGGCAAAACCAACCTGTTCTCCCTCCTAACCCGTCAAAAACGGATGATCGGTGAGGAACCTTAGCAGTCAGTTGCAGAAGAGAATGGTAGCCCTTCCTCCCATCAGGGATCAACGGTGCGGACGAGGTGACCACACACACACGTTATATATATATATATATATATATAAGCTATGGCCTTGTCTACGTGGACTGACTGATCGCATGCACGGTGACTGCCATTTCATTTGGTGATTGTTTTATTTTATTTTTTATTTTAATTAAGAATTGATTGCAGAAGAGAATGGTAGCCCCTCCTCCCATCAGAGATCAACGGTGCGGACGAGGTGACCACACACACATTATATATATATATATATATATATATATATATATATATATATATATATATATATATATATATATACATACATATCATATAAATCATATAAATACATATCAAATGACGCGTGTCAAGTTTCGCTCCCTGTGCGTTTTGGGCTTAAGCCTTTGTTCACACCTGGCACTTAACATAAGCAGAAGTTGAAGTTGAGCTCACACTGAAGTCACACCAGAACAGGGCCACGGGAAGTAGGGGGGGCTGCAGCACCCCCTAGATCCCCCCCCCCCCCCCCCCCCAAAAAAAAAAACATTTTTACAAATGTAATTAAAAATATTTTGCAGTGCCCTATGTTCCTTTCTTGTTTAAGAATATTTCGGGAAAAGAAAATGTAGCCCATTTAAATAGAATTATCAACAATAACAATCAAGGAAGTTACATGCTTGTAGGCTAGAGAAGAAGAAGAAGCGCGCATGCACGCACATGTTGTGTTGAACCAACCAACAACCAATACGAATTGTTTAATCTGGCAATAAAGAAATGTGAACTTGACATGCTATTTTAATAGCGTACTCAAAAATGCACCTCCCACTATACAGCAAAGAGAGGAGTCAATGTTTCTTGATATATGCCATTCAGATCAGAATAATTAGTCTAGTCATTAGGTTTGCTGATAATATTTCTATCATGTTAAGTCTGTGTCATGTTAACTGGTGTATTCAGAGCAAATAGGGAGTTCTACAACGGCATGAGTGAATACTGGATTCTGATTGGCTAGCAACAGTGGTAAATACGCCAACAATCTACAGTTCGGCTCCAACCGCAGTATCACTCCGCTCCCTGATGCTGACTCCGTTCCCTGTGATGACTCCGCCCACTGTTAGCCTGTCAGTCTGCAAATCTTCAACAAGGAAATGGCCGATCTGTAACAAGGAAATGTCCGATTTCGTAGTAACGTTTGATTTACTGGGTGGATTGAGTTTTGAGCAGTGGTTAGATCAGTGTATCTTAAAGCGTGGGGCGCGCCCCACTTGTGGGGCGCAGTGGTATTACAGGTGGGGCGCGGGTGAAATCCGCGGAACCAATGTTTTAGCCCATTTTTAGGTCGGACTTCTTTTCCCCGTGAGGAAATAAACAAACCCCGCGCTTCCGTATTGACTTTCATCAGACAGACTGGAGGCTGTTTTAGTGTTTTAGATTAGTGCACAATGAAGAGACATTTGGCAGGGACAAACAAGGAGTCGGACGGCGGCAGTCAACAAAAACAACCGAGACGAAAATATGATGACGCCTATCTTGCTCTGGGATTCACAGTCAATGCGGTAGGAGACGAGGAGAGACCAGTCTGTGTTCTCTGTCTGAAAACTCTGGCAGCGGACAGCATGAAGCCTAACAAATTAAAAAGACACTTGGAGACAACACACCCCACTTTCGTCAAAGCCACTCGGGTTCTTTCAGAGGAAACTCGGTGAATACCGCAAGCAGGAAAATCGCTTTGTAAAAGTGGCATCAGTGAACAGCAAAGCACAACTAGCGTCATACAAGGTCGCATACAGAATTGCACAGTGCAAGAAGCCGCACACCATCGCTGAGGAGCTCATACTCCCAGCAGCTATCGATATGGTGTCAACTATGCTGGATGAGACCAGCGCTGCAAAATTGAAGACTATCCCGCTGTCCAATGACACAATTGCAAAACGTATATGTGACATTTCAAATGATCTCGAGGAACAACTCACAGAAAAACTGACAGACACACGTTTCGCCTTACAAGTGGACGAGGCTACGGACAGCAATAAAGACTGCTTGCTTATCGCCTATGTTCGCTTTGTCACGTCGGAGTCACTGAGTGAGGATTTGCTGTTTTGCAAGTACGTTACAAGCAGAGCAACAGCTGAAGAGCTATTTAAGCTTCTGGACAGTTACCTGACAGAACACGGGCTGAAATGGGAGAACTGTGTGGGTTTTTGCACAGATTATTATTATTATTTTCTGCACAGGTTGCACTTTATTATTCTTTTGAAAAGATTTGCAGTGGAAAACAGGCTCATTGCAGCCCTTAATACTGAGAAAACTTGAGTCCTCACAAATGTCTGCACTTATTATTTTCTGCAGGTTGCACCTTATTATTGTTTTGAAAAGATTTACAGTGGAAAACAGGCTCATTGCAGCCCTTAATACAGTGATAGTGACTTGAACTCACAATTAAGATATTTAAATTTAAATGTTTTGTAGAGGTTGCACTTTATTGTTATTGTTTTTGAAAATATGTGCAGTGCAAAACAGCCAGAATATAGAAATGAATGGTCATTATGTCAATAAAAGTTAAACTTGGACCGTTTTGTTTCAATTTTGTTGGAGCGGTGGGGCCCGAAAGATTTTCTTCCTCCAAAGTGGGGCCTGACAGAAAAAGTTTGAGAACCACTGGGTTAGATGAAGATGAAGGTGAAGTGAACAAAGAACGACATGGTGAAATTGGGGAGAGAGAACTGGCTGAGCTTGAGTTGTCACGAGTTCGGACTAGCGGGAGGTCGGACTAGCGGGAGGTCGGACTAGCGCCCGGACCCCGAACCTGGGACTGTCAAACAAACAAACGCCCTCTGCCGTCACCAGATATCAACACACCACCACCAAAACGGGCTGCTTTAGATAACTGTTTAAATAACTGTACTTTTACAGGCAATGTATCAATAACTGTGAATCCCGTTAAGGAATAGGTTAGTTGTTTTTTGGCTCAAAGGCAACTAAATGTTTAGTGCAATCATTGATCTTGTGTATGGAACTATATTCTGTGGCGGAAGGATAAATGTATTCTAAAACCAGTAAACAAATTTACCACTCGAGGTCGGGGGTTGTGGGCACATTTAACACTGGTACAGGGTTTATAGCACTCGGCTTCGCCTCGTGCCACAACCCTGTACCAGTGGTAAATGTGCCCACAACCCCTTCCTCTCGTGTTAAATTGGTTAAATATAGAGCATTATCATCATGCTATATATCTCACTCTTTGCTCTGAATGAGTGAGAAAAGGAGAAAATACTGAATAATTACATCACAACAGTATCCTAATGTTAATTTAAAATGAGATATTTCTCTAAATATGGCAAAAAAATGTAAAAAAAAAACGCACATTTTTTCTTTTGGAGTCCCTTCCTCCCAGCACCCCCTGCTTAAAGTGACTTCCAGCGGCCCTGCACCAGAAACACTCTCTTTTCCTCAGCGCCTCAAAATCCTGCACCACAAATTTCATTGACTTCATGCCTGGCAGCTTCAAGCTTGGAAAATAGGACTGAATCCTGAACGATCGCTTGAGCGTGGGTTGATCAAGGCACGTGCGCGGCTGGTGTGAACGGGTTTGCCTGTTAACAAGGACGCCGAAATGAAACTTGTGGGTTCAGCGTAGGTTGAGCTTAGGTTGAGCGTTGCTTCGGCGTATGGTGTAAACATGCCGTTAGGTGTGGTATAATGAGCATATACCATGGCCTGTCGTGATCTATTGCATAATTTTATATATGTGAGGCAGCCAGCTGCCTGGTCCTATGAATCCCACTCAATTGGGGGCAGAACACGTTGGATTCTACTCGATTTTGGCGGCAGAACACACTGGATCCCACTCGATTTGGGGGCAGAACACGCTGGATCCCACTCGATTTGGGGGCAGAACACGCCATACAAGTGCCAGGAGTGGCCAATGTCCACTCCACTTTCAACGTGCACTTTCCAACGGTCAAATCAAACTCCTCCACAGAGCAATGTTTGTTTTCAGTCGAATACGTCACACAGACCCATTTCATGTTTACTTTAAGATTTATGCCTTGTTTAAATGCAGTACTTTTACTTGTAATGGAGTCTCTTTACATTGTTGTATTGCTACGTTTACTTAAGCAAAATATCTGACTTCTTCCAGCACTGTAAAACATTGACTTCTATGTTTCTACTGCTGGAATAGGGACTGCAGCACATGTCCTCTTCCTTCACCCAGGGATCCTACTTCTCAGGCTTTGTGTGGTATTTACAAAACCCAGGAGAAACACACAGGAACAAAGCTACAGAAACCTGCAGTATGTGGGAGGATGACAGCTACAGTGTTGACAGCTATAGAATGTATTCTATACAATATGACAGTCATATATATATATATATATATGGTATGCACTGTTTGTGAGCTCCTGTTATCCTTATACTATTTTTGTCATTTCTAGGTGTTCCGTGAAACCGAACTGTCATTTTTGTCCCCACATCAATGTCACCAAGACAAAAAAAAATCTTGACGATTAAAGTCATTCTCTTCCGACTCGGAGCTATTCGGTGCTCCTCTAGGCACGATAAAAGCAGTGGACTTTTGCACTCAGCCTGAGCGTGTGCACTGAGCGTGTGCGAGCTGAGCGTGTGCACTGAGCGTGTGCGAGCTCAGAGCTGAGCGTGTGCGAGCTCAGAGCTGAGCGTGTGCACTGAGCGTGTGCGAGCTCAGAGCTGAGTGTGTGCACTGAGCGTGTGCGAGCTCAGAGCTGAGTGTGTGCACTGAGCGTGTGCGAGCTCAGAGCTGAGTGTGTGCACTGAGCGTGTGCGAGCTCAGAGCTGAGCGTGTGCACTGAGTGTGTGCGAGCTGAGAGCTGAGCGTGTGCCAGCTGAGAGCTGAGCGTGTGCACTGAGCGTGTGCGAGCTGAGAGCTGAGCGTGTGCACTGAGCGTGTGCGAGCTCAGAGCTGAGCGTGTGCGAGCTGAGAGCTGAGCGTGTGCACTGAGCGTGTGCGAGCTCAGAGCTGAGCGAGCTCAGAGCTGAGCGTGTGCGAGCTGAGAGCTGCGCTCCATCAGCAGAGCTGCTATAAAGGCCGGCTGAAAGACAGACAGGGCTCTGGAGGCATTGGCAAGCCTTGCCCCATGAATTTAACATAATAAAGTCCATAACACTCAATATCCTCACCTTAGACGCCCACCATTTATGATACCAACGAGGAGGCCCGATGGATTTATAGCTATTAAAATGTCCCCCTGAAAATTGGATTTCTATTAAATGCTATGGTAAGGAATTTTAACAAGGGAGACTAATTTGTTGGCAGGGACATTTTTCTTCCCCCCCCCCCCCCCCCCACACTGAGCAGGTCTGGGTGCCCAAGAGAAAGGATATTTGTACGGATCTCTTAGACTCTTTTGCCAGATTCATTGAATGCAAATGAGTGGGTGATTTACAGTCAGAACCTGATCATAGTTCAAAGGGAAGTCAACAAAGGCCTCTAAATGTAATCTTTAGACCGTAGAGAACAGCACGTCACACATGGAGCACTAACACGGCAGTGATGCATGGCACACACTCTGTAGCCTCTCTGGAAATAATGATGCCTTAGCACCCCCATGTGGCCTAATTATATTATTACACATTTACTAGAGGCTGAAAAGGCTTGGGGATTTAAGTGTGGTTTTCATGGTGGTTTTTCCTTGTTCTCATTAAGCGTCTAATGCTGGATGATGATGGTGACGTTTTCATTTATCGTTTCGTGATGTGGGCGATGTGGAGCCCTCTATGGGACTGGAACAGTGATCAAATTAACTCAACTTAAGCTATGTTACTGCAGCTATAG
This sequence comes from Poromitra crassiceps, assembly GCF_964638095.1. Lineage (NCBI taxonomy): Eukaryota > Metazoa > Chordata > Actinopteri > Beryciformes > Melamphaidae > Poromitra > Poromitra crassiceps. The sequence goes on along the minus strand of NC_139650.1, from coordinate 17,415,475 downwards.
TGTCAGAATTAATAAAGGGAAAGACCACTCAATTTCAGAATTCATATAGCCTACCCAGTCCCCCAGGGTCAAGAGCGGTCCCACCAACGTTTGTGAACACGAGCCCCTAAAGAGACCATAAAACTTCAGGCCTGTGATTGAGATGTAGAACGGGGAGCTGACCCGGGGGGAGGCTGTTTTTATGGACTCACATAAGAGTATTGGAGTTTTGACATCCAAATGAAGTGTTGGTGCCAGTGAACAGGAAAATGTACCCGCACACCTTCCATTCAACTGCTTGTTTCAGTCCCATTCAGGGAGTTTTCTGCGTATACAGTACTACTCAGGCACTCTCATGCCTTCTGGTTCTGCCCTTCACTGTCCAGATTCTGGCCCAAAGTATTTGACTGGTACTCTAAGGCCTACAAATTAACCCTTCAGCCGGAGGCAGAACTCGCCATCTTCGGCTTCTCGGGAGTCCTCTCTGGACTTCCCTACAGCTGTGTAACAATCTCTGACACAGGGGACAATCGTTGCCAAGAAACTCATTCTGCAGGAATGGAAGTCCCCCTCTCCACCCTCTTTTCAGCTGTGGTTGGCGGACATGATCTCTGTTATACAGATGGAGAGACTCAGGTTCCTGCGACCAACTCACTTAAGCTGCGTTCACACCGACCTATTAAAGTTTATCGCTGGCATCGAGTTTACATACAAAGTCAATGCAAACAAACAATTGAGCGTATATTCGCCCGGGAGAAAAATCGCTGGGCGTCCGGGCGACAGCGACAGAGCGATAGGGCGAAAATTCGCTCGTCGCCCGAGATGAAATATCCCAACTCGAGCGAAATTTCGCTGGCAACAGTCGCTCGCCGCTCAACGCTGATTGGCTGCCGTAACCCCGGAGTATTTATTCATTCTTGCATCGGGGGGAAACACAGTTGTGTTGTTTGCGTTTTCATCCTGTCTAACATTAGAGCTGTGTGCTGCTTGTTTCTTGACAGTGAAGATCTCTCTCGTTTCTCAAGCTCGCTGCACCCCGCCCACATCTATCAGGCCGACACAGGTGCTGCCAATTGTGCACAAATAGTCTCTCCCTCTCTCCGAGCTCTGAGTATGAACACCTCAGCCTGAGTGCGCTCCCAGTTTGTGGAGCGATTTAAACACAGCGACAGAGCGATTCCAAAGGGTTGAATCGAGCGACAGGGAGAAAAATAAATATCTTGGTATGAACACATCTTTAAGAGATTTCTAACTATTTGGGACCTGTTTCTGGCCTACCTTGATGAGGTTATGGGTGATGGGTGATTCGCCCAGCTGGTCCCCCATGCACTCCCTTGTGTAGGACCCTATGCATAACATTTTTTACTAGCACATAAGTTCGGTAAGTTCTTTATGCAGCTGGTAGCACCACGTTGTAATATTAGAGTGTATGTATGTTTTTTGTCTTTCTAATCTTGTCTTTTCCTGTATCTGAGTTTGTTCGTATTTGTGTGTTGGTGTTCTGAAAATTGAAATTGCAAAATAAAATATTGGGGGGGGGGGGGGGGGGGGGTAGCAAATAAGCACCTTATGTGGCTGGTAGCACCACGTTACAATGCTAAATGTCAAAGATGTATGTATATCCTTTTCCTGTGTCTGAGCCTGTTTGTTTGTCTTGTTTATTGTTCTATAAAAAATTTAAAATAAAATATTGGAAAAAAAAAATATATATATTGACTGAACCGCCCCGGACTATGGGAATCTTACTAGTGCATCAGTGTCACGGCAGATCCAAGCCCTGGGCATAATCTATTAAAGTTCCCATTTAGTGTCAAAACAAGATTTCATTGCTTCTTTGATGAACTTGACTTGGCCATGCTATATAAACATCATGGAAGTCTCAAAACACGTGCTCCCTAGATAAAGCCACACCAGCCATGTCTGGAAGAAATGCCTCCAAACAAGCTCTTTTGACTTCAGTGACATTGTGACATCACAACGTAGCACTCATCTCATTTGCCCGCTTACAGCGACGCCCCCGCCAACTGAGTGTGGGAGACAAACCTTGTTGTCTGTAGCAGCATAGAATGCGTAGAATGGAAAGAGTTCCAGAAAACAATCACCTGCACCCAAGATGGGTCTATCTATCCTAACAGATCATCTTATCAGAGGCTCCGCCCCCTCAAAACCGTGCATAGTTAATGAGGGGAGAGACAGAGTAGAGAAGTCCCACAGAGGCTGGGTTTTATTATTAGGGGTTCAAAGCCCTATTGTAATTGCTGTTTATTCATCTTCTTCTTCTTCTGTAAAACAGTATGCATGTCAGAAACCATAAAGATACCACAGCAGCCAAACTTTGCACATAGGTTGGAAATGTCACCCACTACTCAGAAACAAAAAAATACACCAACCTACCAAATGTTGGCGCTATAACAGCGATATTTTACGTTTTTAGGCCTCTGTAGGCCATTTTAGGGCATTGTGACATCATCACCATCACCATCCCTTCCCTGTTTTTCTGTCGCGATGCAAATTCCTGTGAGTTGGTACATCGCGGAGACCTGACATTTGGCCCAATGACAGATATTGGTGATTACTAGATGCCCTAGAAATATTCTTTTTTCATTTTGATACTTCTTAAGCCGTGCAGCCGCTTCTACGCGTGACTTTGCAACTACTGACCTGTGACCTGGAGGTCAGTAGTTGACCTGGGCGAATCCATCTTGTGTAAAATTGTGTATTCACCTGTAGGTCAATTTGTGACAGAAGTTGGGCAGGTGTGTAGGTGTGTGTGTGTGTGTGTGTGTGTGTGTGTGTGTGTGTTTGAGCATTTGCAATTGCTCCACTGTGATGTCACACACATAATACATTCCACATCCAAAAAGTGCTTTTCTTCTTTCTTAAGCATTTGTTCAAGGCTTGAACCCCTGGTATTGCTGCTTGCGGCTATATTCATTCTTATTTTTTGCAACAGAATTCAATAAGCTTCTTCTAAAGACCCATGAGACATGTTTTAAACAGCTAGAAACAGCATGAAATGCGACCTTAAAGGCTTTAGGGCTTCCAGTGGCCTTATCTGACCGCCATGAACATATTTAGAAAAGAAAATGGAAATTCAGATAGAGTAAAGTGAGTGTGTGAGCCCACCTGTTAGGAGGCCATCATCCTAGCTTCTCTGACGCCCACCAACCACGCATCTTCACCCAGCACATTCCTCTGGGATCCACTGCCACTTTACTCCTGGGTGTCGTTTGGTAGTTCAGTCAACATAAGACAGACACAACTCCAAACAAAATGCCATTAAAGAAAAGGGGAAACTTGCATTCCATTGTCCATATCACAGAATTTAACCAGACTCCTTCTTGCAGAGAGACCGAGACCACTGTCTTCTTCAGTCACAAAATGGCTCCCTGTGACCTCACAAGAGTTTACCAGGAAGTTCTTCTTCTAGACTTCCTCAATGACATAACCCTGTAAGCTCCACCCCCTCTGTCTGAAAACAAATCAGAAAGCCACGAGGGCGGATCTTGTGGTTTCAGGATAATCAGTCATCTTAATACAAAAAATATGGCGTAGGTACTTTAAGACCTAAACTAAGATATTATATACTCTTTGCAAGAAAATAGCAATTTGGATTGCTAGGCCATTTACTGTGGTAGTATAGTTTCTAATAGAATTTCTAATCTCATAATTTCACATCTTGAAATAAAGGTAATAGTGGCAATAGCCAGGTGATAGCACTATTCACATTAGGCCTACTAATTTGGAATAATTGATCAGCTAATTGCATGTACTATCGATGTCAATCCAGATTGATCCCGATACACTACCGAGTTTGAGTACTCAGGGAATTAGGTTATTGATTGACATGTTGAGGGCAAGAACCAACATAGTTTCATATATATATATATATATATATATATATATATATATATATATATATATATTTGATTGATTGATTGATTGATTTTCTTTATTTAAGTGTCATGCTTCGAATGAAGCCGCCCACATGGGCTTACAGGACACTTTTACTGTTCATCATTTAAACAAACAATGATCAAAACATAAAACCAACAGAAAACACCCAAAATACATACAGTAAAGTTGTACAGCATGAAAACCACCACCTGAACCTACTTAAAGAGCTGTGCTTGCCTTCTATTCCAGGCCCTATATATATATATGTATATATATATATATATATATATGTGTGTGTGTGTGTGTGTGTGTGTGTGTGTGTGTGTGTGTGTGTGTGTGTGTGTGTGTGTGTGTGTGTGTGTGTGTGTGAGTTGCTGGAAGGAATAATAAGGCTACTTTAATCTGAGCTGGATGTGAGCAAAGTTAAAGGGCACCTTGAAGAAAGGAAAGGATTATCTTCTGATGAGGGCATACAGGCCAGAAAAACAATGCTGAAGTATTTCATGTCCAAAATCTTTGTCTTCTTGGTTGAGGTCACGACCTATGTTTCACGCGCTGTGCTCAGACACACTTGGATCGGTGCTTTATGCTCTCTGTCAAAGAGCCTCTTCAAAGGAAATCTTTCTGCTTTTGATGTTACTCAGTCTTCCCAGTCTGACCCATCTGAAGCCAGGACGTCCACGGGATGAAACGCTTGATTTGAAAAGTTTTTGATGGTTTAAACTTGGTCAAATGTACATGTATATGAAATAAGAATATTAAACCACAAAAACATTTCATTTTAAACAACACATACATCGGCCATTTACATCCTCAGTGTCACATTGATTTTTTTCTGCTTTGTAAGTAAATAAATGTTTTATTTGTATAGCGCTTTTCTAATTACTCAACATACATGTACGTCCTGTAGATGTTTAGCATAAGGAGGACCTTAAAGAGGACATGAAACATTTGATCATATGACTACCGTAAATTCCGGACTATAAGCCGCGGCTTTTTTCCCGTTTTTTGGCCTTTTTTGGCCCCTGCGGCTTATATAACGGTGCGGCTTATCTATGGATTTTTTCAGGAAAAAAAAAAAAAAAAAACGGAATTCTCTCTTCTTTAGCACTCTTTCTAACTATAAATCCACTTCTGTTTTAATTTCCTCTCTTGCCCTCTTTTCACCACACTGTATGACACTGTATGACACATGTGTGCACTGTAAAAAAGAAACACAGGTGGTGTTGTGTTATGTTGTTTTGTTGAAATGTTAATAAATGGGAGCTTCCTCAAACAGCCCTCTCTTTCCCGACAATCCCCTCTGTGCATGAACCCTTACATATGGTAATTAAACATTAAAACACAATAATAATAAAAAAAAAAATACCATTAAAACACCCGCGGCTTATAGTCCGGTGCGGCTTATATATGTAAAAAAACAGTCAACTTTGCAGGTGCGGCTTATACACCGGTGCGGCTTATAGTCCGGAATTTACGGTAGTTCATTTGCATTTCACCTCAGACAAGACAGGACACGGCTTTCAAGTCTGAAATTTAGCTTTGCTAGAAAGATGAACAACATTTCAGTTTTTCGTTAACTAGTGTGCTGCTTGATGACATCACTACGGGTGGCTGTACAGTCAGTAGTAAGGATTTTGAATGTTTTGATGAATCAAAACAACCACAATCCAAGTCAGAAACACAACAGCATAATGCTGTGAGCCTGTTATAATTCAAACTACTTAATACCAACACTTAACTAGCCTGTACTTCACTGTACTGTACTGTACTGTACTGTACTGTACTGTACTGTACTGTACAGCCATCCTAGTGATGTCATTGCTTCTTTGATTATAAATGACTTGGACACATGCATTCATGTTTTAAACAGGTAAAAATTGCATGAAATGGGACCTTTAAGCAGCGCCCCAGTTGGCGAAAAGGTGAAATGTTGTTAATCTTTCTAGCAAATCTAGGTACATTTCTGTCTTGAACGTATTTTTTAGGTGAAATGCAAATGAACTCATGAGGCATAGGATTAAATGTTTCATGTCTTCTTTAAGTGCTGAATGTGAATGAACACTATGTCCACCTTTCCTAAACCTTCCTTACAGGAGCATTAAGTAAGTTATGACCTCTACTGGTCTCTACATGTATCAGCGACCTCTAGGAATTACTGACCTCTACTGGCCTCTACATGTATCAGCGACCTCTAGGAATTACTGACCTCTACTGGCCTCTACATGTATCAGCGACCTCTAGGAATTACTGGACAGAACTAGTCTCCTCCTATACAGGTCTCTGGCCCAGCGAGCCCTCCTGTCCCGCTGGATTACAACAGAGATTGAACAGAAATGGCTTTTTAACTGTTGTAGCTGAAATGTATTGTGACATGTGTGTGTGTGTGTGTGTGTGTGTGTGTGTGTGTGTGTGTGTGTGTGTGTGTGTGTGTGGAAAGGGGGGGGGGGGAGAAGGATGGGGGGCTTATCCAAAAGAGAGCACAGAGTTTTTATGGATTTTGAAAGCCAGAAATCTGACATTATCAACAACACCTATGGTCACTTTATGCAATAAGAATCATACTTACCTTGCATTTAATTAACTTTTGCACGAAAGCAAAATACAGGTTAAATAAGGGTTGGGGAACCACTTCTAATGGAAAGAGAAGAAGCAGAAGCAGAAGAAGAAGAAGAAGAAGAAGAAGAAGAAGAAGAAGAAGAAGAAGAAGCAGAAGAAGAAGAAGAAGAAGAAGAAGAAGAAGAAGAAGAAGAAGCAGAAGAAGAAGAAGAAGAAGAAGAAGAAGAAGAAGAGCTACATGACTGAAGAGAAAGCACCATACAGTATTAAGCAAACAATAAGGTGCTTGGATATGAGAGATGATGCAGATCGGTGCACAAACACTGGCATACCACTAGATGGCAATCCTTGACTGACTGACTAGAACAATGTTAACTAACATCATTTTGAGAAATGAAACTACTTTTATTGTATGGAAAAACATCCAGCATGCACGTGTGTATGTACGTGTTCTGTCAGAGCATCCATGATCAAAACACTGAATCCCTACCTGCTCCTTCATGTATGAAATAAGTATCAATGTCATTTAAATGCCTATCAACTTTCAAAGAAAATCAACAATATTCCCATGGTATTTGATTGTGGTATGTGAGTGTGCTTTCTGACAAGGTTTATTATGTTATACTCTTAACGTTATTGTTAAGAAGAGTAAAGTGAAATTAATAATAATGCATTTGGAAGTTAAGTAAAGTGGCATGCGTTCTTTCTAAAACGAGAATCACATGGTTTCATCATTTGCTGCAGATAAGCCAAAAAGTTGGGTAACAAAAAGACAACATTCCTAAGGTGCCTGTCCTTCAATGTAAGTTATATCTGTAATGTTTGCATGCTGACATAATGCATCATCATTATATATTGTGCAGTATATATAGTAATATATATTGTACTCACAGAAAGTGTACTCAAAGCTTATGTAAGATTGGTTAGCCAACTAAACCTAACCTAACCCTAACCAACAACCTGTTGAGGAATTCAAATGACGTCTCCCATTAAACATACAAATGGCACATTCTTGCCACAGTCGCAGCAGATATGAGGGAAAACTCATTCCAACTTTAAAATTGAATTTCATATTGGTCCTGCAGACCTTTCGCACAGAAATATGCTATGCAATTTCAGTCCATAAATGTATAATGATGCTGTTATGCGGAGGCTGATTTTTAATTCATGAATGGGCCGTGAATCATGTCATTTCACTGTTATGAGGGTGCTGGTGTAGGAATCTCTCGCAGGATACTGTGGGAGTTACAGTATTTCTATGGCTGATGGAGCAAACCGATCAGTTCTCACTCCCAACTCACCAAATAGTGACGTTGGGTCAGGAAGCCTTGAGAAAGCTAACCCTAACCCATAGGTGGATTATGAAATGACGGGCCCCTGGGTCTGGATGCATAATGGGCCCCTCTCACAGCGCACATAGACACAATTAAGGCCAGAATAATAACTAAGACAGACACTCACCTGTATCTAACACAGGCTTTACAGTGCAGGTATACTCAATTAAAGCCAAAAGCACAATAACCCTCTAATTGTCCATAAACTTATGGAACATTTTGTCAAAAATATAGGGTTGGGGCCCTAAATACTTTAACATCCCCACACATCCCCCCAGCAGTTGAAAAAACTGGTGCTGGGCTAAAAGAGACTCAAGGTAAAGAAAGGAATGTCCGCATCAGTATATTGAATAATTAAGTAGCCTATTTAATATTTCATGGCCTGTGTTCCCGAAAAATACAGTTTCTCAGTAGTAAGGCACTCGTGAGAAATACACCAATGAGTGAAAGGTGTGACCACATGCCCTGCTCTCCCCCACATAAAGCAATCTTATTTAACCATTCGACTTCCTGTGTGATTCCTTGTCACTACTGTATACAAGGTGACCATTAACCCATTCATACCTGATGCAGCATTTGCGTGTATATCCCTCATTTGTGTATGTATCTCTTTAATCCCTTTAAGGGATCAGTTCATCCCATGGCTGGGCTGTGAAGAGGCTCTGGGTAGAACAATATACGAACAAGACAATCAAGCTCAGACACAGGAAAAGAAAGAAAGAAAGAAAGAAAGAAAGAAAGAAAGAAAGAAAGAAAGAAAGAAAGAGAAAAAACAAAACAAAACAAAACAAACAAAAAAGAAAACATACATCATCAACATTCAACATTACAACATGGTGCTATCAGTGCAATAAGATGCGTATGTGTTTGTAAGAGATTATGTGAATGGGATCCCACACAAGGGGTCCATGAGAAACCAGCTGGGCGAGCCATCCGTCACCTCTAACCTCAGTCACTGGTCATTCTTAACCTCATCAAAGTAGCCAAAAACAGGTCCCAGATAGTTGAGAACCTTCTAAGCGAGTCGGTTCTCAGGAACCTGAGTCTCTCCATCTGTATAACAGAGATCATGTCCATCAGCCACACCTGAGAAGAAGGTGAAGAGGAGGACTTCCATTCCTTCAGAATGAGTCTTTTGGCGACAGTTGTCCCCAGTGTCAGAGATTGTTGCACAGATGTAGGGAAGTTCAGAGAGGACTCCGAGCAGCCGAAGATGGCGAGTTCTGCCTCCGGTTGTAGGGTTATTTTGTGTAGGCCTTAGAGTACCAATCAAATATTTTTGTCCCAAAATCCCGTTAATGAAGGGCAGGACCAGAAGGCATGAGACAGCGTGCCCTCTGACTCCTGTCACACAGTGGCGAGACAGAAGGGAAGATCCTGTGTAATTTATGCTTGGAGTAGTGAAGATGGTGAGCGACTTTAAATTGGATCAGCTGGTGTCTGCTATTAACTGAGCAGAGTTGTATACAGACAGACTCCTTTCCCATATAATCTCAGATAAATCAACACCAAGTTCCCCCTGCCATGCTTCTCTAGTCCTCTCAGTAGAGGCAGTGTTGCAGTTATCAAACCGACATACACATCTAGAGATAGGTGCTTGGAGAGGGCTCAGCAATACATCGAAAAAAGCATGTTAATTTGGGAGCTCTTCAAAGGTGTGAATCTTGGATCGAACATAATTTCTGATTTGCAGAAATCTGAGCCAGTTCGTGCCGGGCAACTCAAACTTCCTCTTCAGTAAATCAAAGGATGCAAAATGACCATCTATGTATAGGTCTTTGATGGAAACCAGCCCCTTGTCACTCCAGGCATGGTAGTTTTTGTCTGACGATGGAGCAAAAAAAAAGTGATTGAAACAAATTGGCATGTGGACAGAAACATCTGGTAGACTCAAAACACTCCTAACTTGGTTTAAAAGAGTTTTTCACAATGGATTTTGTAAAGACCCAGCCCTCTCTAGCTTAGAAAATAACATGGCTGGAAGGGAGGAGTTTGCAGTAGAGCTGGCCCCCATTTTGAGCCACAGGGGGGCTCCGGGAGGTAAATTTCAAAACCCCTTTTTTTGACAGGTTGCGTGTGAGAGTGTGTTGACCAAACGTGTACAGTATGAGGTGTGCGGTGATGAGTGATGCTTGACCTTCAGCAGCTGTTATATGTTATTGGATATTTAATAAACAGCCCAACCTGTAACCTTTCAGCAAGACACTGACTTTGTCTGCTGTTGATTTTCCAATCTGGACATGTAGTTATTAGCCCATCCCTTCCACACGCTCTCTGTAGAGCACATCCTCGTGCGGAGGACATACCATGTCTCAGTGTCAAACGAGTGTGTTTTTCCGACCTTTATTTATACAGGGGCGACGCCCTTGAGAACATGCTCTCATTTTCAAGGGTGCCTCGCTGTTACAATCAAACATTTATAAGAGTGACACTGTTACAAACAGACAAATACAGACAAGCAATCCAAACAGGATGATCAAAGCAGATCAAGAAAAACAAGAGCACTCCCCGTGCACGGTATCCTCAAGTAGCACTCTAAACCACTCTAAAGAGACCAATCACTCACATTTTACAGTGTTCTGGAGCCTGTTACATTGATCAGGGGCGTCAAATAAAAAAGCAGTCTTTCCCAGTTCACTCTTCACACGTGGAATAAACAGTCTGATGTGACCGCGAGGGTGTTCAATAACTTTTGTGTCATTGAAATTGAGAAGCAAGGACAGATATAAAGGAAGCTTGCCAGTTAGGGCTTCATAAATGAGTAAGAGAGAGTGTTGCTCTCTTCGAACCGTCAGGGACAGCCAGCTCACATTTTCATATGAAATACAGCGGCGTGTAAGAGATCCATCACCCGTTACAAAACGCAGAGCGCCGTGATGCACCACATCAAGCAGCTTCAAGATGGTGGGTGAAGCGTGCATATACACGACATCACCGTCATCAAACACAGACACTATTAGTGACTGTACAATGGATTTTCTAGTGTAGAATGAAAAGCAAGAATTCTTCTCCTCAGCTTCTTGATAAGGTGTTCCACATGGGCCTGGAAAGAAAGCTTAGTGTGCAGCCAAATGCCAAGATATTTATAAGAGTATTATTAGCATTTGTTGTGTTGAAACGGAACACAAGCAATGTGTTCCAGACTAGATGTGCAGACTAGATATGCTGAAAAGGACAAATCATATTTAAGAGTGCACCTCTACTCACATTTATAACTTTGCTTTAACAGCCTACATTCAAAGGGCCTTTCTGTGTGGAGTTTGCATGTTCTCCCCATGCCCCCTGGGGGTTTCCTTCATATAGGAACCCCTCACCAAAACATGCAATATCCTGGTTGCTAATGTGGTTCCTCCTCTGGTCGTTCGGGGCGCCTGTTCGGAGGGAGGGGAACTCGTTGGAATAGCGTGATCCTCCCACGTGCTACAGTATGTCCTACCGGTGAAGCTTCCCCTGTCAGGTGAAAAGAAGCGCCTGGCTACTGCCCATGTCTCAGAGGAAGCATGGAGCCAGTTTCGGCTCTCCCCAGATCGGCAGAGGGTGGAGGAGCAACCAGGATAAATACATTAAAATTAGCACTAATGGGGGGTAAAAATTGGATAACAAAAAACTATACAATCAATACAGTGAGCTTTAGTGATGCATAACGATCTAATATCAAATGAATGCTCAAAAATGGCTGACATTGAAATATATTAAAACAAAGTGCTGTCTTATAGGGCTAAACTGTCTTTGCTTGGCCGGCCGCAGACGCAGTTTTATAATTTGTCAGATGATAATTATGATGTGATTTGACAGCCACCTCAGTTGAGTCAGTGGCTGTCCAATGCTGCGATCCTGCAGCACAGCCTTTAGATTTAACAACTTCTGACAAAGACTGTTCCCTCTGAACTGAACACCACAGAAGTGTTCCCAAAAGGCTCCAGACCTCCATCTCAGCCAAAACAGTTGGGACTAGACTTCAATGAAGAAAAATCTGTTGTTTGATGTCTGTTTTGTCCAAGTTAGTCACGCATACACATTTCATGGGTTGATTGAATTTGAGCAAGTCAGCACTGACAGAACATCACACCGAGCTGATTCGGTCACAAAAGGGTCCTATGTGTTTACACATGTGTTTACATGTCATCTGGGGTGACATTGAACGCCTCTCTTGCATTGTGTCAAAATGTCCAGTGTCTGTCTGCATGCAACTGTGTTGGTGTCTGACTGATGTGTTCACAGGGATATGAACTGTGTTGGTGTCTGACTGATGTGTTCACAGGGATATGAACTGTGTTGGTGTCTGACTGATGTGTTCACAGGGATATGAACTGTGTTGGTGTCTGACTGATGTGTTCATAGGGATATGAACTGTGTTGGTGTCTGACTGATGTGTTCACAGGGATATGAACTGTGTTGGTGTCTGACTGATGTGTTCACAGGGATATGAACTGTGTTGGTGTCTGACTGATGTGTTCACAGGGATATGGCATTCCAAGCCAGTTGCCAGAATAAAACATTGGCATTTTACGTGTCTGCAAAACCAAACCATGCATAATATGTAGAACATCAACGACAACGTGAATTTTAATACAATTTCTGCAAAATATGTTTCCAAAGTGTGGCATTTTACATCTACAATCTCAATGTACATTTGAAACAAAACGGTGGTTATTTTGAAAACCTAATTAAATTAAATGCAAATAAAACAACGTTGGTTATGTTTAGGTAAGTAAAAAAAAAAGTTTACCCAAGTAAAAAAAAACTTGCTTAAGATTGGGATTTAGGTTAAGGCATAAATATCAACAAAAACATTAAATACTACATGACTCACACACGTGCAGATACTCTGTGACTGATTAGCGCGGTCCTGCAGTCGGCAAACCCTTTGATGTTTAACTACTGATAAAGTTGTTACAATCGGTCCAAACCCGGATATTTCACAATCATAGTGTTCCTTGCAACACAGAGAGCATAAAACACCGTGCATATACCGTCAAAACATGTTACAGACAATGTTCTTAACTTCTTACCTGTAGAGGGGCGGATAAACGAGAAGGAAATGGAAGCAGTGTTGCGTCTCATGCGGTCTCAGTTTAATGACTGAGCAGCGCGAGACTCCCCCCCTATAGGCAGAATCAAGCAAGACCAAAGCAATTGACCCCCATCTTTAGATGAGAGTTATAAGTAATAATCAAACTTTAGTAAATAAAGTACCATTGACCAATGCTATTTCAAATGAATTGTCTTCACACATTAAAGAAAGCAAGTTACAATGTATTTGACACATAGGCTATAGTAGGCCACTGTTACATTTTACCTGAACGGCCAGAGAGCATGAAAAACCAAAGCAATGGATTACAGATAAACTAATAACTGATAAGTGCACTGTTACACAGAGTATTCATCCTTCTTGAAGCTATTGCACATGAACCATATTAGAGTGAATAAACCCATGTATTTACCTTTTTAATCCACTTTACATATTTATCTTTTTTAGATGCATGTTAACACATTCATATAACTAGATCCATTTTAAACATATTTATCTTTTTAGATGCATGTTGACATAATCATAATCATATACCTATTACACACTCCCCTTCAAAGCAGATGTCGTCCCGACATCAGAAGTAACAGAACAGTAACAGAATTTTCACGATTACTAGGTCACCAACGTGTGCAAACAGCTACCCGGTGCATACAACGCTATTGGCTCGGCCTTGCGACAGTCCATGTATGCAATCTATACATATACACAATCACTCTGCTATTTCAAAAGTCCATGAGCGTGTGTATACGTTAGCACTCGGCTTTCTCGAAAGTCCAAGAGTGTACGGAATGTGTGAATGTTAGCACTCGGCTCGTTCAAAAGTCCAGGAGTGAATGAAATGTGTGTATGTGTGCACTCTGCTTGTTCAAAAGTCCAAGAGCGAATGAAATGTATGAATGTTAGCACTCGGCTTGTTCAAAAGTCCCAGAGTGAATGAAATGTGTGAATGTATGCACTCGGCTTGTTCAGAAGTCCCAGAGTGAATGAAATGTGTGTGTGTGTATGTCACCATAATAATCCTTTAGGTCTTCTCCATTCAGTACCCGGGTACAACAAGCTGGTAGTTGAAGGGTTGTACCGGGGTCATCCATGCATTCGTTGCTGACCTTGCTCCATACGACACTGGCGGGTACCAGCACATATTGCTCGGGGGTCCAGTGCTGTAACAAGCGGGAGTGCCCAGCTGGTCATATGTGAAATACCTCGGAGCTCGTCTCTCTCTCACTGGTCGCTGGTATCCTTGTTCTGTTTCACTTTGGTTTTCACTGAGCACAGGTGGCAGTGGTGCTGGCATTCTCTCTTGCAAGACAACTTCCTCTTGAACCAGCATCTCCTCTTCACCTGATGTCTCCTCTTCCCGCAGCATGTCTCCTCCGTCCCGAGTCTCTCGTGGCTGAAGTATGTCCTGTTGCTGAGGCTCTTCATCCTGTGAGGGTACTGTGAGTTCCCTGTCAGTGTTCTCAGTGTCCCCGTTTGCTTGGGGCTGTGTCACAGGCAGAGGCTGATCCCTGGGCCTAAGATAGTACCCATACTCCTCTTCATCACTCTCATCATCATTGTCCTCTTGGTGTGATTCTTCCTTGTCTCTACCGGGCCGTGCTGTGATTTGGCTCTTTAATTTGGCAGGTTTTAGCTGGATCTCTAAAGGCAAATGGTCACATGGCAACAGCATATTACGGTGCAGAATTCTACTTCCTCTTCCTTTACCTTGCTCCGGCATGACTTCATATATCGGCATATCTTTTCCGACCTGACGGATGACTTTGTGAATGCAATCTTCCCAGTGGTTCCGCAGCTTTCCTGTCCCCCCTCTGGGCGTCATATTCCTAACGAGGACTCGGTCACCTTCCTGCAACACAGAACTTCTGACTTTGTTGTCGTGATTTCTCTTACTCCTCTCAGCACATTTCTTAGCATTCTCTGTTGTGATCTCATATGCCTCTTGCATTTGTTGTTTCCACTTTCTCATGTATTCTTGATGATCAGTAGTCCCTGTTTCAGAAGTCAAGCCAAACAGCAAATCAACAGGTAGCCTTGGTGACCTCCCAAAAAGAAGATAGAAGGGAGAGAAGCCTGTGACTTCACATCGAGTGCTGTTGTATGCATACATGAGTTTAGGCAACGATTCTTTCCAATTTGACTTTTGCCTCTCAGTGAGCGTTTTCAGCATTTGCAGTAATGTCCTGTTTAGCCGCTCAACCTGCCCGTTACCTTGTGGGTGATACGGTGTTGTTCTCGAGCCCATCACGCCACAGTTCTTTTTCAGCTGCGCAAACAATTGGTTTTCGAATTCCCCTCCCTGGTCATGATGGATTCTCTGGGGGAAACCAAATTTCATTGCATAATCATTAAATATCTTATCAGCAACAGTTTTAGCAGTTTTAGATGTTGTGGCATAGGCCTGTGAAAAGCGTGTGTAATGATCGACTATCACCAAAATATATTCATATCCCCCTTTACACTTGTCTAAATGCAAAAAGTCAATGGATACTAGTTCAAATGGTTGGGTTGTGACAATGGAGGTGAGAGGAGCTCTTGTTTCTCTACTGGGCTTTTTCTGTTTTAAGCAGGCACAGGCTTGAGACACGTAGTGCTCTATCTCTCTCTGCATGTGCGGCCAGAAGAATCGATCTCGAACGAGTGATGTTGTGCGTTCCACACCTTGATGTCCCATTTCGTCATGGAGTTGTTTCAAGACTGTTGTCTTATACTGCTCTGGCAGCACAAGTTGTGTTCTCATAGAAGTCTTTCTGTGAAGTATCCCATCTCCATCCAAGTTGAGCTTTTCCCAGTCACGGAGTAAACACTTGCTCTGTGCACTGAATGCTTTCAGCTGCTGTCCCACAGGTCTTTTATCTGACTGTTTGCAGTCGATGACAGGGCCAATGATCTGATCATCTCTCTGAGCTTGAGATATAGCTGCTTTTGAAAAGGATGTAAATGTCTCGTCTGTCTCAGCACATCCTACAGCCATAACACACAATGCAGTGTTAAAGTCTTTTGTTTCTATAGCTTGTACTGTGGCTTGCACTGAAGGAGAGGACATTTCCTCGGTGCATTCTTCCATCATTGCTTCCATGTCACATGGCATCCTTGAAAGGCCGTCAGCGTCACAGTTCTCTTTGCCCGGGCGATATCTGATTGTTAGGTGGAAGTCTGCTAACTCAGCAACCCATCTACACCCCGTGGCGTTGAGTTTGGCTGTTGACAACACGTAGGTGAGCGGATTGTTATCCGTGTACACGGTGCAAGAGGAACTCATCAAATAATCACGAAACCGCTCAGTAACGGCCCACTTCAGAGCTAGGAATTCGAGTTTCCCTGAATGGAGATGATAATTTTTCTCTGCTTTGGTTAGTGTGCGGGATGCATAAGCGATGACACGTAGCTTTCCCTCTTGCTCTTGACACAACACGGCACCTAGGCCTTGATTTGAGGCATCTGTGTGAAGGATGAACGATTTGTTGAAGTCTGGGAATCCGAGTATAGGGGGCTCAACCAGGCAATCAATCAATTTCTCCAGTACCTGTTGATGTTTGTCACTCCATATAATTTGCTTATTTGAAGGTGTGCCTTTGTTCTTCCTTAATTTCCTCATCCGTATGTTACTGTCCTGTTTACTAGCTCCAGGATCCGCTTCGAGCAGGGCATATAGAGGTCCAGCTATTCGGGAGAAGTCTCTAATGTACTGTCGGTAGTAGCTCAGTAGTCCCATGACTGCCCTCAGCTCTCCCACAGTTTTTGGTGTCTTCTCCTTTAAAGCTCTCACTGCAAAAGTATCAGCAGGGTCCATTTTACTGCCCTCAGCAGATATGATTCGTCCTAGGTAGCGGACTTCACGCCGGAACACTTCACATTTACTAGGCTTCAGCTTTATTCCGTGCCGCCGCAGCCGCTGTAACACTGCTCTCACATCCTCTACGTGATCCTCGAATGATCTACTGAAGACCAGGGTGTCATCTAAATATGGAATACAAATCTCATCCCTTAATCCTTCTAAGCATTCCTCCATACAGCGCTGGAAGGCAGCTGGAGCGTTCATTAGGCCGAATGGGATTCTAATCCATTCATACAGACCCCATGGGGTCACGAAAGCGGTCATGGGTCTGCTCTCTTTTGACATGAAGCCCTGATGATATGCTTTGCCTTGATCTAAGAGTGAGAACCAGGAGTTTCCTCCTAGCCCATCCATGATGTCCTGCACTCTTGGAATGGGCTGGCGGTCGGGGAGAGTTTTTCTATTCACTTCACGAAAATCAATACACAGTCGTAGACTGCCGTCTTTTTTCCTAACGCAAACGACTGGTGAAGCATACGGGGAATTAGACTTCTCTACCCAGCCCTGTGTGATGAGGTCACGCAGGTAGTCCTTCATTTCTCTGTATAAGGGCTTGGGGACAGAGAGATATGTTTTTGCGACTGGCTCAATGTCTTTCAATGTTATGCTAAGTTGCAGTTTTTCTATGCAGCCAATATCGTCATCTGTTTTTGAAAAGGAAGCTGACTCCTCTCTCAACATCTTGAAAACTATTTCTCTCTCTGGCTCACTGAGGTGGTTAATATCTACAGGCGGATCCCAGGCATTATCAGTTGTTTGATTATTTTCTATTTTGATGTGATTCATCCTAGCTAGAGGTGGAGGGCGAGACCCCTCTAATATGGAGGCCGGGTACGCTGCCTGAATATACTGAACAGTCCCGATCACAGTTCTCCCTGCTAACACTATGTCATGGTCTGTAGGGTTCTGCACGCTTACAGTTATAGAGGGCTTTTTATCGTTAATCACTTCTACGAGCGTGTCACAGAATTCAAGTCCCTCTGTCCAGCGGGGGTTCACATCAGGCTCAAAGATCAATGGGCTATCTTTATGTGGTGACTGCATATGCACGTAGCACTCAACTTTAACAGACATGTGTTTGGGTATGTCTATTCTATCCTTCTTCGTCTGAACAACATACTCATTTAGTGTCTGCTCAGCACTAACGTGTTCTACAAAGGCTTGTACTAGACCCGGCTCTAAATTAGGGAGTACAGCCCTCACTGCATCACTTAGACGTTCCCTGTCAGCAGTGTTAGACTGTTTCATTTCACTGTCAATAATGAGCCCAATGACGTTAGAACCAATAATTGGTTGAGCCAGAGTGTTACCCACCATTACAAGTGTGGGGACGATAACTTCTGTGGTGGGTGCCCCCCCCGTAGCTAATCTAAATGTTACCTCCACCCAACCTGCATATGGCATTTTCTCCCCATTTGCTGCTACTATGTCTAGAGTGTTTGCTGTGTCCAGAATTTCAGAAATGTCTCTTAATCTTATGTCTGGTAAGTGCACGTCTTTCCATAGCTCATCAATTATCGTCACTTGGGAGCCTGAGTCCCACAACGCCTGAATATTTTCACCTTGCATGACACAGTCGATCACATATTTTTTTCCTACCAGTGGAGCTGTTTTAGCTTGTTTTCCTCTTTTTCGGGTAGTTTTCAGAGTCATACATGAGGGCGGTGGACATTCTTTTCTATGTTCAATCCAATTATCAATTTGACACGGTCTTGAACAATAGAAAACGTTCTTACATGATGCACATTGCTTAAGTCTTACCCCCTCGC
The DNA here is from genome assembly GCF_964638095.1 of Poromitra crassiceps. Taxonomy (NCBI): domain Eukaryota; kingdom Metazoa; phylum Chordata; class Actinopteri; order Beryciformes; family Melamphaidae; genus Poromitra; species Poromitra crassiceps. The sequence goes on along the minus strand of NC_139650.1, from coordinate 17,397,067 downwards.
CCTTCTGACCACAGTGTGCACAGTGCTGGGACCCTGCTGTGTGACTGGTCACTCCCTGTCCCGTGCGAGCAACCTGTCCCCGTTTAAATGATCCCCTTCAAACTGTCTCTGTCCTCTCACCCGACAACCAGCCAGAAAGTGCTCGCTGCTACCACACCTGTAACAGTGTGTGCAGTAGTCCTCAGCTCCACGCTGTTGGCAGCCAAAACATCTCCTCACACGCCCACGGTTTGGGGGAAAGCTGCGCTGTGGAGCAAACCGCTGCTGATACTGGGCGGTCCCTCCTCTCTGTCCGGGGCCAGGATTGAACCAGTACCCCTGTTGTGGGTCCTGCATTTGCTGACTTGGGAACTGCGGGGTTGATGTGCCATCCGGCCCCACTGGTGGGTGCGGTCTGAGTGTGTACTGGGGCTGTTGCATAGACTCCCTCATTTGAGACACTTCAGCTTTAAGATCTTTCAGTGATGCCATTTCTAACCTCATCGCTTCAAGCTGGGAGAGGACCATAGGGTGAATTTTACCAGAGTTTTGTTGAGTGGGCGGTTTTTCATTTTTTTCAACAGGAAAGTCACTGGACTGAGCTGAGTGGACAGTCGCGGGGCGTTGTTGTCCCAAAGCTTTTCTCTTATTCTGCCTCTCTGCCTCATACGCACATGCTATGTTCATTCGCTCAAGTAACAGTTCATCAGAGATGTCGGTTTGCTCCAAATATGGCTGAAGATCACGCTTGATGTTGTCATTCTGCAGGCCAGTTAACACTGTATGGAGAAACATATTTTGCACTAGCCCTGGGTCATATTTGAGGCCCGACTCAGCTTCCTGCGAAGCGAATAAAATCTTTTGTCTCAGGTCGAATGCACGGATAAGAAAAGTCTGTGGGGTTTCTTTGATGCCCTGAACCTCAGAGGTCAGCTGCTTATAGAGGTCAGTTGCACTTTTCTCCTGATAATGAGAACGAAGTATTCGTCTTAATGTTGGTAAAGTCAGGTTAGCTTTGCCCTCTAGATAGCTACGGAGTTGCATGCCGGGAATGATTGCTTTTATCACCGCATCTACAATCTCGAGTTGTGGAAACCCCTTACTTAGTCCATGTTCGATTTGACGAGCCAGGCTTGAAAAAGTAAGCCGGTCTTTCTGCCCGGGCTCACCGATTTGGCCAGCGATTTTAAAGTCTCTATGCCACGAGGGAGCTACGTGGGTGTGGGCTATGCTCGGTGTTGCCTTCATGCTGGCAACCATGTTTTTAATTCCTCTGTTCTCCTGCTTGTGTTTCTCACTCTGTTCCTGTTTTGTAGCCAACTTGAGTTGCAAAACCTCAATTTCTTTTAATATATTTTCCTCCTCTTGGTCTTGTCCTTCCTGTTCATCATACACCCGTGATTCCTCTTTTCTGACCATGCTCTTTTGACGAGCTACCTGGAGCTCAGAGATTTTGTCTTGAAGAGTGAGCAGGTGAGACATTCCTCTGTCCTCAAGCTGTTCTAGCTCCTCCCTCTGGATATGATTTGAAATTAGCATGATGAGAGCTGTTCGACTCTTACCAGTGACATGCTCATACTCTGTTCCTGCAATTGTTAGAAAGTCACACAGTTCCTCCAAATTATCTTTGGGCAGTAGACACAACTCCCTGATTACTGCCACCTGTATAGTTGCTCCAACTCTGATGAATCCATCTTCTTTACAGCGTGTGGGTATTAACGGTGTGAAGTGGTACCTTTGAATCTTTGTGGCGTGGTAGCTGCCCTCCTAGTATGCAAGGATACCTCAGATTGCATACACTCCGCTCTCAGACTGTCAGGATCCCACTGTAGCCGGTTCACCACCTGCTGCCTGGGTTGTTTAAAAGAGCTGTGTGACGGCTGGGGACATCTGTCTCATCATGTAGACGTGGACCCACGCTGCACACATCTCAGCGGTGCCTCCAAATGTTACGCCCCCTGTAGAGGGGCGGATAAACGAGAAGGAAATGGAAGCAGTGTTGCGTCTCATGCGGTCTCAGTTTAATGAATGAATAAACAATTAAAACAGTAAAGTTATCACAATCAATAACATTTTCCTTTTGAAAGTAAAGTACAAGAAAATGATATATATATCTCTTATCAAAACACATAGTTAAATATATCTTTTATCAAAACACACTTATGTCAATATGTACTGTATCTTCAAGAAACGACATCCTTTTAGCCTTTTAGACAAATAGTAGATCCTATGTAATGTCTTTCTAAGAAACCACAGAAATACCTGCATTGCACCTTTAACGTAAACCAACAACATAAATGAAATTATCAATGGCACTGTCCTTCACTCAGACTAAAGTACAATTATTCTTATTCTTTAAATGTATCATACATATACAGCAGTAGCTATACACAGACATGAAACAAACACTGTATCGATTGACCTGAAACACCTTGACATCACTGCTGTATTTTAATCATACACAATAAATACTGTCACGTGAGTCACAATCTACGTTACTGCTGCATAGCGATAATCACGTACCGTCTCTATCACGTTGTATCTGTGACCCAAACTAACGCGAATACTACATGACTCACACACGTGCAGATACTCTGTGACTGATTAGCGCGGTCCTGCAGTCGGCAAACCCTTTGATGTTTAACTACTGATAAAGTTGTTACAATCGGTCCAAACCCGGATATTTCACAATCATAGTGTTCCTTGCAACACAGAGAGCATAAAACACCGTGCATATACCGTCAAAACATGTTACAGACAATGTTCTTAACTTCTTACCTGTAGAGGGGTAGTCTCTTAGAACAGACGAGTTGGCTTCCGCAATTTTCAAATGCTCTCGCCATACCGTCTGTACGTTAGACCCCCAGAACATGCACAAGGAAGTAGTGAAAAAAACCTTCAGACCGGAAAGAAGTTCGACGGAATCTGACCAATCACGACACGCGTGTCCACGAAAAATATGTTCCCCCCGGAAACTTAAACCGATGCAGGTTGCTAATGCTAGCAGTGCTTTAGAATTACCATGGAAGCTACGCCGACGAAACCGGTGAAAGAAGACCCTGATAGACGTAAACGATGTATCCGCGGCTTGGAGGAACCTCGTGCAAGACGTGCACTTATTCCAGAGTTAAACGAAAGTGATGAGGTAAGTTGCTAACGTTACTGAGCTTATCGTTTGTCTTACTAATCAGCGTTAGCTAACGATAGCTACAGCAGTATACAGCTAGTTAGCTAATGTTAAATTCTGATTGGACGAATGAGCGGAAGTCCCGCCTTTCAACTTCCTCTTCCGTTTGGTGCATGATTCTCCCACACGAAGTACAGACTGTATATAGCTCCATCCACCGGATGTAGATAAGACAGTCTGTTTTAAGAGACTAGTAGAGGGGCGGATAAACGAGAAGGAAATGGAAGCAGTGTTGCGTCTCATGCTAGTCTCTTAAAACAGACTGTCTTATCTACATCCGGCAGATGCAGCTATATACAGTCTGTACTTCGTGGGGGAGAATCATGCACCAAACGGAAGAGGAAGTTGAAAGGCGGGACTTCCGCTCATTCGTCCAATCAGAATTTAACATTAGCTAACTAGCTGTATACTGCTGTAGCTATCGTTAGCTAACGCTGATTAGTAAGACGAACGATAAGCTCAGTAACGTTAGCAACTTACCTCATCACTTTCGTTTAACTCTGGAATAAGTGCACGTCTTGCACGAGGTTCCTCCAAGCCGCGGATACATCGTTTACGTCTATCAGGGTCTTATTTCACCGGTTTCGTCGGCGTAGCTTCCATGGTAATTCTAAAGCACTGCTAGCATTAGCAACCTGCATCGGTTTAAGTTTCCGGGGGGAACATATTTTTCGTGGACACGCGTGTCGTGATTGGTCAGATTCCGTCGAACTTCCTTCCGGTCTGAAGGTTTTTTTCACTACTTCCTTGTGCATGTTCTGGGGGTCTGACGTACAGACGGTATGGCGAGAGCATTTGAAAATTGCGGAAGCCAACTCGTCTGTTCTAAGAGACTAGTCTCATGCGGTCTCAGTTTAATGACTGAGCAGCGCGAGACTCCCCCCCTATAGGCAGAATCAAGCAAGACCAAAGCAATTGACCCCCATCTTTAGATGAGAGTTATAAGTAATAATCAAACTTTAGTAAATAAAGTACCATTGACCAATGCTATTTCAAATGAATTGTCTTCACACATTAAAGAAAGCAAGTTACAATGTATTTGACACATAGGCTATAGTAGGCCACTGTTACATTTTACCTGAACGGCCAGAGAGCATGAAAAACCAAAGCAATGGATTACAGATAAACTAATAACTGATAAGTGCACTGTTACACAGAGTATTCATCCTTCTTGAAGCTATTGCACATGAACCATATTAGAGTGAATAAACCCATGTATTTACCTTTTTAATCCACTTTACATATTTATCTTTTTTAGATGCATGTTAACACATTCATATAACTAGATCCATTTTAAACATATTTATCTTTTTAGATGCATGTTGACATAATCATAATCATATACCTATTACATTCACAGGGATATGAACTGTGTTGGTGTCTGACTGATGTGTTCACAGGGATATGAACTGTGTTGGTGTCTGACTGATGTGTTCACAGGGATATGGCATTCCAAGCCAGTTGCCAGAATAAAACATTGGCATTTTACGTGTCTGCAAAACCAAACCATGCATAATATGTAGAACATCAACGACAACGTGAATTTTAATACAATTTCTGCAAAATATGTTTCCAAAGTGTGGCATTTTACATCTACAATCTCAATGTACATTTGAAACAAAACGGTGGTTATTTTGAAAACCTAATTAAATTAAATGCAAATAAAACAACGTTGGTTATGTTTAGGTAAGTAAAAAAAAAAGTTTACCCAAGTAAAAAAAAACTTGCTTAAGATTGGGATTTAGGTTAAGGCATAAATATCAACAAAAACATTAAATGTGAAATGTCGACTTTGGAAACGTTGTGACCATGACTGGGAATTGTTTACACCCTCCATCCACAACACCCTTACTGCACCGCGCTCTTTCACTCGTTATGACGATGACTCACTATGACGTGTGTGACGATAATATTCACGTATCTAGAAATGTGATATGCGACGTATTTTGGTTCAGAAATATCCATGTGCTACAGTAGCATATCGACATTTCTGAACCAAAATATGTTGCATATTTTCCAGATAATGTGTGTACTGCAGAAACGTACGGGGACATGTTCTTATTGTGAGCAGGCTGCTAATTAGCAGAGATGAATGTGTTGCTGAGGGCCAGGGCTCGGCTGTGTGCTTATGTGTGAAGCCGACAATACAGCAGGTGAATAAATGATGAAGTAAGCATGTAAACAAGGGAGGAGCAGGCGGAGGAGGATAGGCTTAGAGACTTTCTGTAAGGGCAGCCTGACAGCCTGTACTTAGGCAGAGGGATGCAGAGAGTGGGTGTGTATGTTGCAGTGCAAGCTGGTGCATACGAGGATACATTGTTTTCTGTGATTTCCACACGTTCCATTCTGATTGGACAATATTTAAATCTAGATTTATACACAAATTTGGCCATGTTCACATTACAGGCAAATCCGATTTGCTGCTAAAGTCATCATCAATATCTTGATTGGTTTCCCAAATCTGATTTGGGAGTGTGTCCGCAGTGCCACAAATCTGATTTGGGCAAGTGTTCAAGTCGGATCTGTGTGTCCAGACCTCCATATGTGGTTTGGGACAAGTGACACAAATCGGACTTGGAGCATCCAGACTCATAAAACCAATCTGGAAAGAATCAGTCATTAAAGTTCACAAATCAGATTGGGCCTCCTAGTTTGAACATGGCCTAGTTACCGTCAAGGATGACTCGTCCACTGTCGTTCAAACGTCTCTCCTTGCGAAGTGCTGGAAAACTGTTATGATAACAGTGCCAACATTAACAAATGGTGAGCAATATCAATTCCAGTCTCATTAGCAAAACTCTTAGTGCTTAGTGACAACCTGTCTGCTTCTGGAGGGCATCATGGCCTGTCTGCTTAAGGACGAACTGGCACTGACCGCTGAGCAAGCTGCACTATCTCATACTAACGAGTTACAATTAGCTTCACAATTTGCCCCCGAGCTGAAATTGTCCCTTAAAGTAAAGGGTTGAATGAGAAATGGTATGCTGGAAGTGACCATCTGACACAGCACGTTTCCTTTTGTCTGGCCAAATGAGTCTGTATCATAGACCGTATATAATATGGATGTAGCTATTACCACCACGCTTATTTTTTCTGGCCAAGTGTAGTCTCGCTTGCCAGACTCTCCCAGCCTCTGGCTGGGGAAGGCTTTCACTGTTGACTAGAGGGGAAAAAGGCTGTTTACAGCCATTCACCAAACGTACCATGCAGGCTGCTTCATAGCATAATCCACATCAATCGTTTTCAGCATGTAGCAACGAGCTAGTGACTAGCGCTGCTGTTGTTATTGTTTCAAAGGCAGCAGCCCCCCCGCCATAAAACTGTAACTCATATCTAAATTTAATGCCTGTTTAACTGGGACTGTAAATTCATGTAAATTCCCTGCACATTTAACTTAGCCTGTAAATTTCATGTACATTCAATGTAAACTATTATTTAACTCCGACTGTAAATTCATGTAAATCCACTGCCTATACGTCTATTTAACTCAGTCTGTAAATCTCATGTAAATTCAACGTAAATTCATATTTATTATCCACAGAACACTTCTCAGAACACTCCTCTTTTCTATTTTTACAAATGATATGCCATATGCAATCAAAAATGCAAATTTAACAATGTATGCAGACGACTCTACTCTTTATTATGCGGCACCCTCATGCACTGAAGTTAACCAGGTTCTGTCTAGTGAGCTAAACATTATATTCAACTGGATAAAAGGAAATAAACTTATACTCAACATATCAAAAACTATGTGCATAATTTTTGGCTCGAATTATAGATTATCACAGAATCTGAAAATCAATTTACTGATAGATGGACAAATTATAAAGCAAGTAAAAACAGTAAAACTTCTAGGACTTTGGCTCGACTGCACATTGTCATGGTCGGATCACATCAATAAGGTGGTTGCGAAAATGGGAAGAGCTGTTGCCATCACAAGGAAATGTGCTTCATTTGTAACATCATCGGCACTTCGCCAAATTGTCTCCTCATTAGTTTTGTGTCATCTTGACTACTGCTCTGTGGTGTGGTCATCTGCAGCTAAAGGTCTTATTGATAAATTACAAGTTGCACAAAACAAGGCAGCTAGGCTGGTCCTTGGGTGTTCCCCTAGGTCTAGCATAGCTGACATGCATACACGTCTCATATGGCTCACAGTGGAGCAGAGACTATCATCCATGCTACTTTTGCATTTTCACAAAGTTATTCATACACAAATTCCTGGTTTCCTTTTCAGCAGCATTTTTTATAGCTCAAGTACTCACACACACTCCACTAGAGGGGCTAGTAGGGGACAAATGAATTTGCCTAGACCCAAAACCAACTATATGAAGAAGACTGTAATATACAGATCTATAAAGGCCTGGAATTGTCTACCAGGAAATATTTCCTCCATTCATGGGAGGGTTGGTTTTAAAAGGAAGTTAAAGGAGAATTTCGGTTTTTTACACCACGGTCCTCATTTCCAGTTTAGAATATGATGTTTTACTCACCGAAATAGTTTCGCGTCATTCGGATGCCCAGGGAAGATTTTGAGCTCCGAGTACACTCTTCAAACAGGCTAGAACCGCTAGAACGGGAGCCCACGGGGCATTCTGCACGGCAGTGCACGCGCTCTCTAAATGACACTTTTTCTGTCAGATCACGGTTCATTATGGTTGTAAATATAATTATTTAGGTAACAGCTAGAAGCTAGGCTAACAACAACACCGGAGTCAGCGTTGATCTGACCCGGATGGGGTTACAGTGCCCATCTCCCCCCTCTGTGAAACCACTTCTTCAGAGAAACCACAGAAGGGGGACGATACGCACCGTAACCCCATCCGGGTCAGATCAACGCTGACTCCGGTGTTGTTGTTAGCCTAGCTTCTAGCTGTTACCTAAATAATTATATTTACCAACCATAATGAACCGTGATCTGACAGAAAAAGTGTCATTTAGAGAGCGCGTGCACTGCCGTGCAGAATGCCCCGTGGGCTCCCGTTCTAGCGGTTCTAGCCTGTTTGAAGAGTGTACTCGGAGCTCAAAATCTTCCCTGGGCATCCGAATGACGCGAAACTATTTCGGTGAGTAAAACATCATATTCTAAACTGGAAATGAGGACCGTGGTGTAAAAAACCGAAATTCTCCTTTAAGATCCCAGCTGCACTCTCAAACACCAGCAAACACACACTGATGCTCAGGACTACACTTTAACACTACTTGGAATTTTATGTTTTGAATAGTAGTGTCTTTTAGATAAATTGTGTGCGCAATAGGCCAGCTATAGAATTAGCTGACCAAACTATTGTTGTTTTTCTATTCTACTTTGTATCGATTTTTACTATGTTTTTCTGTGATTTTCCCTGTATTGTAATGCATTTAATATTTTACTACTGCACTTTACTGTCTACTGTTTACAATTGCTTGTGTATTGTGTTTGGACCCCAGGAAGACTAGCGGTCGTTTCGGCGGCGGCTAATGGGGATCCTTTTTAAATAAACAAATAAAATAAACAAATAAACTTCACCACTCATGTACATATTGTATATATTTACTTGATTTGATTGCACTTGCAACTTTGTGATTGTCTTTATCTTCCTACTTCTTATCTCTGTATATTGATGTGACCGCTACGCTGTATACAGACACTAAGACAAATTCCTCATATGTAACTTGCATACTGTGGCAATAAAAGTGATTCTGATTCTGATTCTGATTCTGATACAGATTCCACACGGGGGGCATGGAAAGGAAATCCAAATATGGTCACAGCCACAGTCAGAGCGGGTCGGAGCCAATTGCAGAGCTTGCAGGGAGCGGAATGGGATTTCCATCCGGCACCGACTGAAATGGTCGGCACCAATGAGAGAGCTAAGTCCACCATGCTGCTTCCACCCAGTCAGACTAGGCCAAATGAGTCAGTATCATAGACCGTATAATATGGATGTAGCTACAACATCCGTTGGTTTGTTTTGAAGCCTCGATGTTGACATTTTCACCGTCGCCATCTTGGCTATTTGGAGCCAGAAGTGACATGAATTTGGTCAAGAAGAGCTGCAGAGCGGCCTGCTATTGGTCAGTGAGCTGCACGATCACTGAACAGGCCACCTGTCAATCACGCCCCCAAACCATAGTCTACTTTATCGTCTATTTTACTCAAAATGGGACCATAATTTACAAAATGAACATCATGCCGTATTGAAGAAGACTTGAAACTAATGATTGAGGCATAAACTCATTAGGAAAGTGTTTAGTGGGGTCATAAGTCAGGTGAGAATTAGGGTAATTTTCCCATTGACTTCCATACAATCAGACTTATTTTTCAGCCTGTGGAGTTGCCCCCTGCAGGCCATTAGAAATAATGCAGGTTTAAGGCACTTCCGCATCGGCTTCATTTCATTGAACAGAGCTACCCCCTTCTGGTCATGTATGAGTCATAAAAGTTCGCTATCTCTGGCTTTGTGTTCAGCATCACTGCCAGGACATTTATAACAAATCTGGATTTCGACGGCTTCCGATTCAGCGAGTAAGAAGTGTATAAATAACAACAACAATGCAGGTTCAACTCCAAGACCTTTGTGTTAGATTTGAGCTACAGTCGGCTACATTGTGTTCATAGTGTAAATCATCTGCTGTTTTTGGTTGATCTGGATATCTTGGGCTCTGTCCTGGGAGAGATGCATGCTCTCCCCTGCGGTCCTCCCAGCTTGGATAATCCAAACAGATGTGGACTTCCCCCAATGGCCCGTATCAGCCCTGCAGTGCCCCCTCTCACGTCACTAATCGGAGCCATGCCGTGTGATGGCAGCCTGTACCATCTGCTCTGCCACAGCCCTCTTTGAGATGGCCACACCTCCACATCTGGCCCCCCTGCCCGCCCCTCCCCCTACGCCATGTTTTTTATCCCCTCTGTGTGCTGTCTCTATCACGCGCAGGGGAGATTTAACAGCACATCAAGCTTTATGCTCGGAATATATCAGACGCCATCGGGGATGTAGTGGAGGGTAAAGTCGCCTAAACTAAAGCACTCCACTTTGATATTTTTATTTTTATGTGTGGAACACTGAAGTACATCTTTATGATGTATAGTCCCAGAAAGAACTATTAGACCGATGTTACTTACATATTTTATATATACAGGTTTTTTTGGGGGGGATCATCTCCCATTTTCTCCTCAATTGTAATTGGCCAATTACAGCGAGGAGTTTCACTGGCAGGATGTAGCGCGTATAGGAGGATCACGCTATCCCCCCCCCCCCAGTTCCCCTCCCCCTGATCAGGCTTGATGTTCTCTGAAATTAGGAGGGGGGAAAGTGGGGGGGGTACGGTGGTGCAGTGGTAAGCGCTGTCGCCTCACAGCTTGAAGGTCCTGGGTTCGATTCCCACCTGGGACGCTGTGAACGCTGAAGGAATGCGTGCCTGTCCGCATGTCCTCGAGTGCCCGAGAGTGGGTGGAGTCGTCAAAAAAAGGGCCTTTCTGTGTGGAGTTTGCATGTTCTCCCCGTGCCTCCCGGGGGTTTCCTTCATATAGGAACCCCCTTCACCAAAACATGCAATATCCTGGTTGCTAATGTGGTTCCTCCTCTGGTCGTTAAGGGCGCCTGTTCAGAGGGAGGGGAACTGGTTGGAATAGCGTGAACCTCCCATGTGCTAGGTCCTACTGGTGAAGCTTCCCCTGTCAGGTGAAAAGAAGCGGCTGGCTAACTGCCCATGTCTCGGAGGAAGCATGGAGCCAATTTCGGCTCTCCCCAGATCGGCAGAGGGTGGAGCAGCAACCAGGATAAATAATTAATTAGCACTAATGGGGGATAAAAATGGGGGAAAAAATCGGGGGCGGGGAAAGGAGGGGAAAAAGTGCGGGCAGATATCGGCAATCGACCAAAAGAGTTGAAAAAGACAGTATCAGCAGACTAGATATCAGCAAAAACAATCCAATATTGTGCATCCCTAGTATAAATTGCCTATTGATTGTTGATGCTGTGGGGAAGATATTGCAGGATGGTGTTGAGTCAGTTATTGACAAAGCTATTTCACCGGTTTCGTCACCTCTATTTGCACACCGCGGCTCGGACTCACACCACAGGAAACTCTGGAGGTCCAAACGGCCGTCCTTGGATCCATCTTCTTGCGCCTCTCTGTCAGCCACCCGCACTCGGCCTCCCTTTGCCAAGGCAGGAGGCATTAATTGTTCCAGACATGAGGACTCGGTGAAATAGAACAAACAAGGCTGACCTTTTCCAGGTGACTACGTCTAACCGTTTTCCTCTCCCCCCTAACTGCATTGTGCACGAGCCCTGGGGCCAGCTGGCTTTCCATTTGAACTTTCAAGAGTGACGTCGGCTTTTGTCTTCTTATCAATCAGCAACAATTCATCCCGTGATAAAGTTTTTTTTGTTCAAGTTGTGCCTCTCATATTGGACGTATGGAAAATGCTGTATGTGTGGAGCACAGTCTCAGTCGAGGCTTTACCTTGACATTCACGTCACTGTGAGGGGAAAGTGTAAACACACCGCGGATGTTTCAGTGAGTGGAGAGACAACTAGAACAAACACGGCCCGCTCCGATCTGTCTTTTGTTCTGTTCACTTTCCACCTTTTTAGCGTCGCCTCAACCCAACCCATCTTCAAACTGTAACTAGGCCATATGGAAGCCTATACTTATTTATAGAGGGTCAGCAAAATAAGGTGTTCTGTCTTTGATATCATATTTCATGGTGTACTATATGTGTTCGGCTACTCTTATTTTCCTTCCAGTTCTCCGAGTGAAATCCACTTTGATGCAATCAGCAGTGTTGTTGGGGAAAGTTACTTTTGGAACCAACTACTTTACTTTGTTTCTTGCCCTAAATAGTAACTAGCTGGACTTAACGGCATGCATGTAGTGCTTTTTCTTTTTTTACATTTAAAGGATGGGTTTTCCGTGGGGAATATGAATATATATTAAATCTCACGCCCCTAAGGTTTTCGAATCCGTTGAAATTTTTGAAATTGGATATTCACTGCCAGAGATATCAAGCATCTCTCACATATTTTTTGGGCCAGCCGACGCGTTTCGCGTCATCTGGCCTAAGTCCGCCTTGCGGAAGTCGTGCACCTATGAACTACAACTGTTGTTGGCCATGGTCCCGCCTCTAGAGGTCCTCCACGCCCCTTCAGAGGCCTTGACCAAAACAAAAACGCAGCCATCTTTTCAACCGCCTAGCCTGCTGTAGCTAATATTAGCTTCCCATAGTTCCTTGCAAAGAGACCATTATCTCGGGAACGGAAGCACTAATCGACACGGGACTGGCGGCATTGGAAAGCTCGTCAAATTTTACATCTAGTAGTAGGTGGGTTGAAGTAACGAAATCAACGCTGAGCAATGTACCCGTTTTTACACATTTTTACAGAAAATAGTTACAACATCAGATGCGCGTAACTCCTACGAAAATGCCTTAAAATGCATGAATTTTTTTTTATGAAGACATCTCCCGACATATATACTACCGTTTACATTTGGTGCAATTTGGAGGCAATTTTATTTTCGATTTATTTCTTGTTCTTTGTATATTTTATTGTCGAAGCCTTCTTCTTCTTCTTCTTTGAGTTTTATGGCGGTTGGCAAACATATATGTGCATTACCGCCACCTACTGGAGTTTGATATCAGCCAAATGCCTGAGGGGTGGGCATAAAAACGAAGGCCACGCGAGCCCAGTGCATTGTGGGAAATGTAGTATTTCGAGTCCCCGCACCCGCACCTCCCCCCCACCACCCCCCCCCCACACACAGAGTGGATTTCGGTTGATATCTCTGTGAGTAAACCTCCAATTTCAAAAATTTCAACGGATTCGAAAACCTTAGGGGCGTGAGATTTAATATATATTCATATTCCCCACGGAAAACCCATCCTTTAAGCATTAGAAAGAAAACTAAAAGCCGCAAAATGCAAGTTTGAGAACATAACTAATAACAAATGTAACACTCGTCATCACTCAAGTAGCCTATAGGCCTAAGGCTGGAAATCAGTCAATGGATGAATTTGGTGAGGGGACAAGGTTCATCCAAATGTTACATTTCACGTTCTCCTCACTGTTAACAGTTGATGCCATAATGTAAAGTAACTGGGGGTAACTTTTGGGTTGCTTCAAATAGCAGTGAGAGGTAAGTAACTGAACTTCAATACCCAGAAATCACGTGCCATGATGTCACAGCACACAGCATGATCATGTTTACAAACTACTTAAAGGAAACCAAAGAATCAAGAAAGGCAAAAGATCTAAAGTTGCTCTCGCTCAAATCCTGTTTAGAAGAGTTTGTATTTCACTCTTAAGTTTTGATTTGTTACTTCCTGTGGGCAGAGAAGTAAACAAACCTGATGTCGTTACTTCCTGTGCGGAGAAGTAAACAAACCTGATTTCGTTACTTCCTGTGGGCAGAGAAGTAAACAAACCTGATGTCGTTACTTCCTGTGCGGAGAAGTAAACAAACCTGATGTCGTTACTTCCTGTGGGCAGAGAAGTAAACAACCTGATGTTGTTACTTCCTGTGGGCAGAGAAGTAAACAAACCTGATGTCGTTACTTCCTGTGGGCAGAGAAGTAAACAAACCTGATGTTGTTACTTCCTGTGGGCAGAGAAGTAAACAAACCTGATGTCGTTACTTCCTGTGGGCAGAGAAGTAAACAACCTGATGTTGTTACTTCCTGTGGGCAGAGAAGTAAACAAACCTGATGTTGTTACTTCCTGTGGGCAGAGAAGTAAACAAACCTGATGTTGTTACTTCCTGTGGGCAGAGAAGTAAACAAACCTGATGTCGTTACTTCCTGTGGGCAGAGAAGTAAACAAACCTGATGTTGTTACTTCCTGTGGGCAGAGAAGAAAACAAACCTGATGTCGTTACTTCCTGTGGGCAGAGAAGTAAACAACCTGATGTTGTTACTTCCTGTGCGGAGAAGTAAACAACCTGATGTTGTTACTTCCTGTGGGCAGAGAAGTAAACAACCTGATGTTGTTACTTCCTGTGGGCAGAGAAGTAAACAAACCTGATGTCGTTACTTCCTGTGGGCAGAGAAGTAAACAAACCTGATGTTGTTACTTCCTGTGGGCAGAGAAGTAAACAAACCTGATGTTGTTACTTCCTGTGGGCAGAGAAGTAAACAAACCTGATGTTGTTACTTCCTGTGGGCAGAGAAGTAAACAAACCTGATGTTGTTACTTCCTGTGGGCAGAGAAGTAAACAAACCTGATGTCGTTACTTCCTGTGCGGAGAAGTAAACAACCTGATGTTGTTACTTCCTGTGGGCAGAGAAGTAAACAAACCTGATGTTGTTACTTCCTGTGGGCAGAGAAGTAAACAAACCTGATGTTGTTACTTCCTGTGGGCAGAGAAGTAAACAAACCTGATGTTGTTACTTCCTGTGGGCAGAGAAGTAAACAAACCTGATGTTGTTACTTCCTGTGGGCAGAGAAGTAAACAAACCTGATGTCGTTACTTCCTGTGGGCAGAGAAGTAAACAAACCTGATGTTGTTACTTCCTGTGGGCAGAGAAGTAAACAACCTGATGTTGTTACTTCCTGTGCGGAGAAGTAAACAACCTGATGTTGTTACTTCCTGTGGGCAGAGAAGTAAACAACCTGATGTTGTTACTTCCTGTGGGCAGAGAAGTAAACAAACCTGATGTTGTTACTTCCTGTGGGCAGAGAAGTAAACAACCTGATGTTGTTACTTCCTGTGCGGAGAAGTAAACAACCTGATGTTGTTACTTCCTGTGGGCAGAGAAGTAAACAAACCTGATGTTGTTACTTCCTGTGGGCAGAGAAGTAAACAAACCTGATGTCGTTACTTCCTGTGGGCAGAGAAGTAAACAAACCTGATGTTGTTACTTCCTGTGGGCAGAGAAGTAAACAAACCTGATGTCGTTACTTCCTGTGGGCAGAGAAGTAAACAAACCTGATGTTGTTACTTCCTGTGGGCAGAGAAGTAAACAAACCTGATGTTGTTACTTCCTGTGGGCAGAGAAGTAAACAAACCTGATGTTGTTACTTCCTGTGCTGAGAAGTAAACAAACCTGATGTTGTTACTTCCTGTGCGGAGAAGTAAACAAACCTGACGTCGTTACTTCCTGTGCGGAGAAGTAAACAAACCTGATGTTGTTACTTCCTGTGCGGAGAAGTAAAACAAACCTGACACCGGATTTTCATCTGGGCAAATGGGTGGAATCTACAGGGATGCAATTAGTGTGATGGAATGAACGCTGAACCTCCACTTTGTGAATCAGGCTGATAAGACAGGTGTATTTATACATTCAACAACATTCTCTGGTACAGCAGTAGCTTTAACTGTAGCATGTAATACATATGTAATACATGTATAATACATGTGTAATACATGTATTATGGTGTTACCTCTTGGTGTTTAATGCACAAGTGTTATGTGTTTGTATGCTATCACTTTCAAACTGGATAAGGGCTAAACAGAATGGTATTGAACATATCAAAAACAACATGTATTGTATTTGGTTCGCAGCATATGCAAGTTAAATCTATTACTGAATGGCAGTGAAATTGAACAGGTCAGTGAAACAAAGCTACTCGCTGTAACAATGGACAGTCATCTATCGTGGTCATCGCATAGAGACAAAATATCTAAGACAATGGGTAGGGGGCTGCCGCTAATCAGAAGATCTGCTGAGTACTTAACATCTGCTTCAGTGGTCCAGGTCATCCAGGCACTGCTCTTGTCTCACCTTGGCTATTGTCCTTCTGTCCTGCTGTGTGGTGCAGTGAAAAGGAACTAAGGAAACTTCAAATTGGCCAAAACAAAGCAGCTCGTATTGGCCTTAAATGTAGCTACAGGTCAAGCGTAGTACACATGCATAAAAGCCTATCATGGCTGATGGTGGAACAAAGACTGCTTTTGAGTTTAATTTAGTTTTTCAGAAACATCTGCGTTCACAGGAAACCGGATTGTTTATTTAATTTAATTCACTATACTAGTAACAGACACAGGCATTCTACCAGACAGGTACATGTAGCTATGGAGCGTTTTATATTACGCTACGCTAGGCCAAGAACAAATGCAATGAAGACATCTGTAATGTAGAGAGCTATGTCGGAATGGAATTATTTACCTGCTGCGATGATCAAAAGAGAAAGTTGATACAGGCTTAAAAGGCAGCTCAAAGTACATCTTCTATTTCATACCAAGACTAGTCTGTTACTTGTGCGTCGACTAATGGGGATCCACAATTATCAATAAACAATATCGATATCAATCAATAAACAATAAACTAGTTAATTGTAGGTCAATGAATGGAACTCGTATTAATTACAATGGACTATGTACCTCCTGGTTATTTTATAGAGAGACCTAGTATTTTATTATGGTATTTATGATGTTGATTATTATAGTGTTTATAGGAGAGTGATTAGAGATGATGTTGGCTAAGCTGACTATTAGTAACTGATATTAACTAATGTAGTATAGGTAGATGGTAGATGCATTTTAGTATTATTAGTATTATGTATTATATGTGCTTTGTATTATATTTGCTAGATAGATAAATGTATTATAGGTAGATTGATAAATGGTAATGTATATGTATTATAGGTAGATATATTATACTAGGTATATATTAATGGTAGTAATGATGATGTAGGTAGCACAGTTGTGTGTATGTTTGGATGGATATACAACACGTGTACATATTTGTATGTATGTATATGTGGGTGTGCATCTATTCCTATGTGTAAGTATGTACTGTTCTTAATATGGATGTTTGCACATTGCTGGGGTTTGAGTTTTTCTTTTCTTTATGATTTTAAATGGTCTTGTGGTATTTGTATTATTTTTTATCTTGATTTATTGTATCTGTATTGTTTGTATGTCTTTGATGTGGACGCCAGAAAGAGTCGCTGTGTAATGGCTAATGGGGATCCTAATACAATCAAATCAAATCAAATAAACTATGTGTCTTATGCAAAATGCTAGAGTATTGTGCTGAGGATTTGATGGATGGTTTTATATTGACCTCATTAAGAGTCCAATGTGTCTGTATGAATGATTCCTGCTGTCACTCCCTGGCTGCTAACAGCTCTCTCTCTCATTCATTCATCTTTAATGGGTTTGCTGCTGGATTAATTTCTCCACATCATCAAACATAAATCACAGCATGATATGACTCCCCACTGCGTGATTATATTCAACACTTTCTTTATAGTTACACTGTAACTAAACCCTAAAATCACTTTTTCCAGCTGAAAACCAATGTGGCAGTTGAGTAGTGTTGTTGATGGATTCAATATATATTGCAATATAGCGCAAAAATATTTGAAATGTACATTCATTTATTATGTTTAGAGACTGCCCTCTACTGGGTGAAACCCGCTTTTTAAATGGAATTCTCCTAACGGCGGATCTTGGTCAAGGCGATGTCAACAAGTCAAGGTCACGTGACCCTTACTGGCCACCACACTCTTTCAAAATCAGACTCTATGACTTATATAACATTCACGCATCTAGAAACATGATGATATACGCATAGTATTTTGCCTCAGAAATGTTGATATTCTAGATATCCGTGGATTGCAGAAACATATGATGCAACTTTTCACTCTGGCGGCTGTGCTGTGAATTTGGCCAGAGCTGAAGTGCTAACAGTGCTAACAGTGAAGATTGGCTTGTCAGCCAGGGAGACGAAGGGAAGCATCAGGTGTGGGTCCGTTTGCACTCTGAAACCGGAGCCCTGCCCTGCCCTGCCCTCTCCTCTCCTCCGCGGGCCCTCGGCACCACTCTGAGCCGCCGGGCCATTATTCATTCAACACTTCCTCTCTGAGTGTTGCCTTACTTCCTGTCACTGCTTGCAGGTCAGCAGCACGCAGACGTAAACAAGTCATTAGAGACGGTTCGTAAAGAAACTGAATAAACCAGGAGTTTTATTCGGAAACAAAATACAACCATTTTGTGTTGGAAAATATCAATGTTCATCATTCACGTGTAAAATATAACGATTCACTCTTTAAGAAAGGCTTTATTTTGCCATCAAAAGAGTCCAGTTACAGCTAAATTACTGTCTAAGTGACAGTCATGAGCAAAGGCTGAGCTTTCTAGAACAGAGTTTGTCTGTCTGTCTGTCCCCGCATGATATAGACTGCCTTTTTAGTGCCATGATATAGACTGTCTTTTTAGTGCCATGATATAGACTGCCTTTTTAGTGCATGATATAGACTGTCTTTTTAGTGCCATGATATAGACTGTCTTTTTAGTGCCATGATATAGACTGCCTTTTTAGTGCCATGATATAGACTGCCTTTTTAGTGCCATGATATAGACTGTCTTTTTAGTGCCATGATATAGACTGCCTTTTTAGTGCCATGATATAGACTGCCTTTTTAGTGCCATGATATAGACTGCCTTTTTAGTGCCATGATATAGACTGTCTTTTTAGTGCCATGATATAGACTGCCTTTTAGTGCCATGCTATAGACTGCCTTTTTTGTGCCATGATATAGACTTCCTTTTTAGTGCCATGATATAGACTGCCTTTTTAGTGCCATGATATAGACTGCCTTTTTAGTGCCATGATATAGACTGCCTTTTTAGTGCCATGATATAGACTGCCTTTTTAGTGCCATGATATAGACTGTCTTTTTAGTGCCATGATATAGACTGTCTTTTAGTGCCATGATATAGACTGCCTTTTTAGTGCCATGATATAGACTGCCTTTTTAGTGCCATGATATAGACTGCCTTTTTAGTGCCATGATATAGACTGCCTTTTAGCACCATGATATAGACTATCTTTTTGTGCCATGATATAGACTTCCTTTTTAGTGCCATGATATAGACTGCCTTTTTAGTGCCATGATATAGACTGCCTTTTTAGTGCCATGATATAGACTGCCTTTTTAGTGCCATGATATAGACTGCCTTTTTAGTGCCATGATATAGACTTCCTTTTAGTGCCATGATATAGACTGTCTTTTTAGTGCCATGATATAGACTTCCTTTTTAGTGCCATGATATAGACTGTCTTTTTAGTGCCATGATATAGACTGCCTTTTTAGTGCCATGATATAGACTGCCTTTTTAGTGCCATGATATAGACTGCCTTTTTAGTGCCATGATATAGACTGACTTTTTAGTGCCATGATATAGACTGCCTTTTTAGTGCCATGATATAGACTGTCTTTTTAGTGCCATGATATAGACTGCCTTTTTAGTGCCATGATATAGACTGTCTTTTTAGTGCCATGATATAGACTGCCTTTTTAGTGCCATGATATAGACTGTCTTTTTAGTGCCATGATATAGTCTGCCTTTTTAGTGCCATGATATAGACTGCCTTTTTAGTGCCATGATATAGACTGTCTTTTTAGTGCCATGATATAGACTGCCTTTTTAGTGCCATGATATAGACTGTCTTTTTAGTGCCACAATATAGACTGCCTTTTTAGTGCCATGATATAGACTGCCTTTTTAGTGCCACGATATAGACTGTCTTTTTAGTGACATGATATAGACTGCCTTTTTAGTGCCATGATATAGACTGTCTTTTTAGTGCCATGATATAGACTTCCTTTTTAGTGCCATGATATAGACTGCCTTTTTAGTGCCATGATATAGACTGCCTTTTTAGTGCCATGATATAGACTGCATTTTTAGTGCCATGGTATAGACTGCCTTTTTAGTGCCACGATATAGACTGTCTTTTTAGTGCCATGATATAGACTGCCTTTTTAGTGCCATGATATAGACTGTCTTTTTAGTGCCATGATATAGACTTCCTTTTTAGTGCCATGATATAGACTTCCTTTTTAGTGCCATGATATAGACCGCCTTTTTAGTGCCATGATATAGACTGTCTTTTTAGTGCCATGATATAGACTTCCTTTTTAGTGCCATGATATAGACTGCCTTTTTAGTGCCATGATATAGACTGCCTTTTTAGTGCCATGATATAGACTGCCTTTTTAGTGCCATGATATAGACTGCCTTTTTAGTGCCATGATATAGACTGCCTTTTTAGTGCCATGATATAGACGGCCTTTTTAGTGCCACGATATAGACTGTCTTTTTAGTGCCATGATATAGACTTCCTTTTTAGTGCCATGATATAGACTGCCTTTTTAGTGCCATGATATAGCTGTCTTTTTAGTGCCATGATATAGACTTCCTTTTTAGTGCCATGATATAGACTGCCTTTTTAGTGCCATGATATAGACTGTCTTTTTAGTGCCATGATATAGACTGCCTTTTTAGTGCCATGATATAGACTGCTTTTTTAGTGCCATGATATAGACTGTCTTTTTAGTGCCATGATATAGACTGCCTTTTTAGTGCCACGATATAGACTGCCTTTTTAGTGACATGATATAGACTGCCTTTTTAGTGCCACAATATAGACTGTCTTTTTAGTGCCATGATATAGACTGCCTTTTTAGTGCCATGATATAGACTGTCTTTTTAGTGCCATGATATAGACTTCCTTTTTAGTGCCATGATATAGACTGCCTTTTTAGTGCCATGATATAGACTGTCTTTTTAGTGCCATGATATAGACTGCCTTTTTAGTGCCATGATATAGACTGCCCTTTTAGTGCCATGATATAGACTGCCTTTTTAGTGCCATGATATAGACTGCCTTTTTAGTGCCATGATATAGACCGCCTTTTTAGTGCCATGATATAGACCGCCTTTTTAGTGCCATGATATAGACGGCCTCTGCGGATGAGATGAATGATAACCTCAGCTGACCTATCACAATGCGTGTTGCAGATGGAATGAGAGGGGGAGGATAGATTGGTTCTAAGGGCAGGGCAGGCGCTGTAGCGTGGGACCTTCAGGTCCAGTTAGTGGAGACATGGCAGCAGAGGCCACGCTGCCCAGCATCCCGCCTCGGCTTCCAACAGCTCGGGCCCGGGGCTGTGTCGCCATGACAACCAAATGAGGTAAACGGTTGCAGGAGAATCCTCAGCACCCTCACAGGCCTCTCTTCAGCAGCTCGCAGCGTGCTTGTACAGTATGTACTTCTTGCAAACTACTTTCCGTCCAAAGTAGCCTAATTGCAAATTTACCCGTAAAATGTTTTTTTTGCTCATTAAGACTCTTCTCTGGTGTCTGCTGTTTTATATATCACACAATCTGCCTGCAGGGTGAGGACTGTTTTGATTCAGCTCAGCTGTTTACCACTATTCTTCATCTTCAGACTTCTCTCAGAAAACCATGTCATTGTTGCACTGTAAATATAAACCGTGTCATTGTTGCACTGTAAATATAAACCGTGTCATTGTTGCACTGTAAATATAAACCGTGTCATTGTTGAACTGTAAATACGCACAATAGGACCATGACAAAAAGCAACCCAGTCACCAGGATAAAACGTTTTTATGTGTCTGAAAACCAGTTATGTAGAATATCAACGTCACTTTGAAACAAACCGTTGGCAAAATTAATTTCTAAAATGTGTGTGACATCAGACATGTGACATGTGACAAACTGAAGTTTAGGGTACAGCTGTTATGTCACTTCCTGCCTTTTAGACACAAAATGGCCGAGATGAAAAAGGCGGATGGAGTGAATTCCTCATTCATGCTGAACTTGAGATTGTACTCTGTACATGCTGTAAAAAGAAGGGGCTGGGTGCAGACAGGCAGAGTAGTGTGTATACACAGTGAGGATACTGGGTGCAGACAGGCAGAGTAGTGTGTATACACAGTGAGGATACTGGGTGCAGACAGGCAGAGTAGTGTGTATACACAGTGAGGATACTGGGTGCAGACAGGCAGAGTAGTGTGTATACACAGTGAGGATACTGGGTGCAGGCAGGCAGAGTAGTGTGTATACACAGTGAGGTGCAGACAGGCAGAGTAGTGTGTATACACAGTGAGGATACTGGGTGCAGACAGGCAGAGTAGTGTGTATACACAGTGAGGATACTGGGTGCAGACAGGCAGAGTAGTGTGTATACACAGTGAGGATACTGGGTGCAGACAGGCAGAGTAGTGTGTATATGCAGTGAGGATACTGGGTGCAGGCAGAGTAGTGTGTATACACAGTGAGGATACTGGGTGCAGACAGGCAGAGTAGTGTGTATACACAGTGAGGATACTGGGTGCAGGCAGGCAGAGTAGTGTGTATACACAGTGAGGATACTGGGTGCAGACAGGCAGAGTAGTGTGTATATGCAGTGAGGATACTGGGTGCAGACAGGCAGAGTAGTGTGTATACACAGTAAGGATACTGGGTGCAGACAGGCAGAGTAGTGTGTATACACAGTGAGGATACTGGGTGCAGACAGGCAGAGTAGTGTGTATACACAGTGAGGATACTGGGTGCAGACAGGCAGAGTAGTGTGTATACACAGTGAGGATACTGGGTGCAGACAGGCAGAGTAGTGTGTATACACAGTGAGGATACTGGGTGCAGACAGGCAGAGTAGTGTGTATACACAGTGAGGATACTGGGTGCAGGCAGGCAGAGTAGTGTGTATACGCAGTGAGGATACTGGGTGCAGACAGGCAGAGTAGTGTGTATATACAGTGAGGATACTGGGTGCAGGCAGGCAGAGTACGGTAGTGTGTATACACAGTGAGGATACTGGGTGCAGACAGGCAGAGTAGTGTGTATACACAGTGAGGATACTGGGTGCAGACAGGCAGAGTAGTGTGTATATACAGTGAGGATACTGGGTGCAGACAGGCAGAGTAGTGTGTATACACAGTGAGGATACTGGGTGCAGACAGGCAGAGTAGTGTGTATACACAGTGAGGATCAGTGGCGTGCCGTCCATTAGGCGAACTAGGCAAATGCTAGGGGCGCTTGAGCCGTTAGGGGCGCCAGAGAGGCCAAAATGTTTTTTTTTGTTTTTTGTTTTTTTACAAATACCTTTTCATGCCTACTATTATTTTACAATAGTAGACCAAAAATAAGCAGAACAACGTCTTAAGTCTTTAAATAATAGTGAAATCATTTTTCTAATTCTGGCTTTCTGGCTGCCTGGGCTGTAGCACTTTCACCATGGTCCCTAATCCATACCACCCCACCCCCTGCGCGGCCGCGCCCCCTTCTACCTGCTCTGAGCTTTTTCCCACAGTGGGAGAAGGGAGCTGGAAGGTGGGTGCTGAGGGTGCTGCAGCACCCCCTGGTGGCAAGAAATGGGATTTTCGAAATTGTTGGATTTGGCTGTCTTGGGTTTATACCACCAACAAGATGCATTAAAAAACAGTTTGTGCTTCCCAGCTCTAATGTTATTTCATACGCTCTCTCTTCAAAAGTGTTTGATTTTCATCATAATCTGGTTTTCCATAATAATAATAATAAGTTCAGTGTTTATGCCTGTGTTGCTGTCTGTTGTAGTGTAAAATTACTAAAGGGAGAGCAGGTGCTTACATGAAAGTGAGTGAGAAAAGGAGAAGATACTGAATAATGACATCAGAACAGTATAATCCTAATGTTAATTTAAAATTAAATATTCTTCTAAATATGGATGAAAGTCCAAAAAACGTCAAATTTTCTTCCTTACAGCACCCCGTACCTAAAAGTACTTCCAGCGCCACTGGGGAAGGGCCATTCTGAGCCTGCACTGCAGTGGTGGAATTAGCTGCGATATAATTTTGATTATATTTTCTTTAGGGGAGGGGGGAGAGGGGGGGCACCAGCAAAAATCTTGCCTATAGGGCACCAACTTGGTCAGGCACGCCACTGGTGAGGATACTGGGTGCACAGTGCATGTCAGTTCATTTCCCCCTGACTTGGTTGTCCTTTCGTCACGCTGTGCACAGAAATGCACAGAGCTCTGGGCCAAAGCGCTCGCTCGTAAAACAGTCCGGATGCTTGCCCTGCAACTGGATGCTGTTAGCATTGTTAAAAAGTCTCTAATTTCTCCAACACCCTGTCTAAAAATAGTCCAGGCATTTGCATACCTGTGGCGTGCTAGATAACACACTGCGCGCCGGTGTTTACACATCAACCTTTCTCACTTGCTGCTGGATTCACAGCACACAATCGATCGTCTTGAATCACCTGGAAAATGAGCGGGAGAAATTCAGACACACATGGCAAATCGTTCTTATAAGAGTATGAACACTTGGTAGTATCTTATGTAATGCTTCCCTAACACATTTGCACTTTTCTCACATTTTCTGCATGTAGGGCCGCATTGGATAAAGGGAGACACCACTTTCAGCCTTTAAAATGTTATGACTTGTCGTATGATACGTTACGTTTGAGCTATACACATAACACAGGTGCATGTGTTCAGAAATATGCATGCAACATGTTCATGTATTATTAGGAAATGTTCCTATAGCTAAAGTCAGTGCAAGAGTTGTTCATCGTGCCCCCTGGTCCCTGAGCACCACACTGACACACAGATTAAGAAATACGGACCAGAAGGCAGGGGGAAAAAATGTTTTATTTATTTTTGTACTAAACATCAATATACAGATACACATGTTTGACGGTGCTTTTGTGACATTTTGAATTGCATTCAGCTCAACAGCATTGACACCGTTACACTCTCCTCTCTCTGCCACATAGATTCCAGCCATTCTGACATTTTTCTGACAAAACAGGACGTGGATTTTGGTATTTTAAGCTATGCTAAGAAAAACATACGTGGGAAAGCAGCCACCGATGTCTCTGCTTTCCAGGGTTCTGATGGAGAAAAACATACGTGGGAAAGCAGCCACCGATGTCTCTGCTTTCCAGGGTTCTGATGGCAGAGACTGCTCGGGGACCAGCAGAGTAAATAAACGATTCATTCTAAAGGCTTTAATAGAAAAATAGACATGATTCTGAATTATATAATAACCTCAACATCGCATGCTCTAATGTGCTGATATTTCTTACTTAATAAAATCAGTAAAAGAAAGGAATTTGTCATGCTAACATGAATCAAGCTACATGTAACAACTAAGCTAATATATTTTGTAATGTAAATATACAATAACTACACAGTAGTTGAAATGATATGTATAAAAAGTATTTCTCTGCCTCCTTGACCACGGTCTTAGCATTCTGTTATGTTAAGAAAGTAATTATTACGTTAAAGGGGAAAACCACCCAATTTAATGAATTCATTTATGCTACTCTTATGGCATTGAGCAGTTTGATCAATATTTGTGAACACAAATAACTCACAAAAAATAGACTCTTTTTCGATATAGGGTTGATGTATACTATAAACTGATCTTGCTCTTCTTGTGCCAATAAACGGAAAACTCTCTTTTCTGACTTCTACAAAATCAAATGAGTTCTACATTTTTTTGCTGGGGCTTCAGTTCCTGATCAGAAAAAAGCCCATAACATAAATTATACACACAGATTATAGATTGTGGACACTTTGCCTCTGGTTATGAGGGACATTAATTAGATAGTGTTCACTATTATAGACCAAATTGCCATAGGGAATTGGATTGGCATATGAAATGAAATTCAGTGGTATTCCCATTTAAGATAAGTAATCTGATGTAAGCATTGGCTGTTGGGCATGTGTCCCACATGAACAAATTTGAATCCTATAAACAACATGCAAGAACAACTTACACTACTGATAAGGTGTGATCTGCTCGGCACAAGATACGTTAAGAAAAACATATATTGTGACAATACAAGTTGGTACAGTATGAACACACGGTGTGACACATCCTTTAAGAGTGATGCACGATGATATCGTCACGTCATCGTTATAATATAGACCAATAAATGCTTTCAAATGAAAATATCGCCATCTGCCCGAAAACAAACATTTCTGCTGATAACGACAGGCCGGTAGAACGACGCTTTAATTACGCCCAAATGCTCGATGCCGCGGCAATCAGCCAAAAGAGTTGGAAAATATCGGCATACCGGATATCATCTAAATTCCAATGTGGTGCAATAATGCATCCCCGACGCAGGACAGTATTAACCTGACTCTGCCATACCGCCCCCATCTGGCAGAGTCAGGTTAGGACAGGATTAGCTTCATGTGAAGTCCTTGTGCTTTGCCTTTTACTGATGCTGATGCACATGGAAAATTACAAAATGAACAATACAGTAAGGCCACATTTGTTTGTTGTCTTTTCTCCAAAACTTGCCGTGAAACGCTGCCTGCCTGCGCTGATATGATGTGGAACAGAAGACGCTGCCTGCACTGATATGACGTGGAACAGAAGATGCTGCCTGCACTGATATGACGTGGAACAGAAGATGCTGCCTGCACTGATATGACGTGGAACAGAAGACGCTGCCTGCACTGATATGACGTGGAACAGAAGATGCTGCCTGCACTGATATGACGTGGAACAGAAGATGCTGCCTGCCTGCACTCATATGACGTGGAACAGAAGATGCTGCCTGCCTGCGCTGATATGACGTGGAACAGAAGATGCTGCCTGCCTGCACTGATATGACGTGGAACAGAAGATGCTGCCTGCCTTGATATGACGTGGAACAGAAGATGCTGCCTGCACTGATATGACGTGGAACAGAAGATGCTGTCTGCCTGCACTGATATGACGTGGAACAGAAGACGCTGCCTGCCTGCACTGATATGACGTGGAACAGAAGATGCTGCCTGCTGATATGACGTGGAACAGAAGACGCTGCCTGCCTGCACTGATATGACGTGGAACAGAAGATGCTGCCTGCCTGCCTTGATATGACGTGGAACAGAAGATGCTGCCTGCCTGCACTGATATGACGTGGAACAGAAGATGCTGCCTGCCTGCACTCATATGACGTGGAACAGAAGATGCTGCCTGCCTGCTGATATGACGTGGAACAGAAGATGCTGCCTGCCTGCACTCATATGACGTGGAACAGAAGATGCTGCCTGCCCGCTGATATGACGTGGAACAGAAGATGCTGCCTGCACTGATATGACGTGGAACAGAAGATGCTGCCTGCCTGCACTGATATGACGCGGAACAGAAGATGCTGCCTGCACTGATATGACGTGGAACAGAAGATGCTGCCTGCCTGCGCTGATATGACGTGGAACAGAAGACGCTGCCTGCCTGCGCTGATATGACGTGGAACAGAAGACGCTGCCTGCTGATATGACGTGGAACAGAAGACGCTGCCTGCTGATATGACGTGGAACAGAAGACGCTGCCTGCTGATATGACGTGGGAACAGAAGACGCTGCCTGCCTGCCTGCCTGCTGATATGACGTGGAACAGAAGACGCTGCCTGCTGATATGACGTGGGAACAGAAGACGCTGCCTGCCTGCGCTGCTATGACGTGGAACAGAAGATGCTGCCTGCCTGCTGATATGACGTGGAACAGAAGACGCTGCCTGCTGATATGACGTGGAACAGAAGACGCTGCCTGCTGATATGACGTGGGAACAGAAGACGCTGCCTGCCTTGATATGACGTGGGAACAGAAGACGCAGCCTGCTGATATGACGTGGAACAGAAGACGCTGCCTGCTGATATGACGTGGAACAGAAGACGCTGCCTGCTGATATGACGTGGAACAGAAGATGCTGCCTGCCTGCTGATATGACGTGGAACAGAAGACGCTGCCTGCTGATATGACGTGGAACAGAAGACGCTGCCTGCCTGCCTTGATATGACGTGGAACAGAAGACGCTGCCTGCACTGATATGACGTGGAACAGAAGATGCTGCCTGCGCTGATATGACGTGGGAACAGAAGACGCTGCCTGCCTGCACTGATATGACGTGGAACAGAAGATGCTGCCTGCCTGCACTGATATGACGTGGAACAGAAGATGCTGCCTGCCTTGATATGACGTGGAACAGAAGATGCTGCCTGCCTTGATATGACGTGGGAACAGAAGACGCTGCCTGCCTTGATATGACGTGGGAACAGAAGACGCTGCCTGCCTTGATATGACGTGGAACAGAAGACGCTGCCTGCCTGCCTTGATATGACGTGGAACAGAAGATGCTGCCTGCACTGATATGACGTGGGAACAGAAACATTGGAAATGTGTATATTTTCTCTTTTGTTAACCACAGAAAAAGGAATGAGTCTATTTGTTCACTTTCATTCTTCCCTTGGCGTGTTTGCATTTAGAGGGTTGACATTCTTACTGCTTCATATTGTATCTCAATTTTGCTGAATTATTCGTGCCAAGTTACATATTTGTTCAGGGGTGGAAAAAAGATTCAAAACATCCAGTCTTGTGCATTCCAGATCTTAATTAAACATAATAGAATGCACAAAAAAACAAAACAAATAAAAAGCCGTCAAATTCAGCGCAGTGGTTTATGTCCCTGCCTTAGCTGTACCAATACGAGGGTGGCAGGCTCGAGCCCCCCTGTTACCTCTGCTCTGGCTCGAGCCCCCCTGTTACCTCTGCTCTGGCTCGAGCCCCCCTGTTACCTCTGCTCTGGCTTGGCCGGACGTCCATACAGGCACAATTGGCCATGTCTCCCATTTGGGAAGCTGGTGGTCGCTGCACTAGTGCCTCATCTGGTCGCTCGCTGTCAGGTGAATAGAAGCGGCTGGCGACTGCACATGTATCGGAGGAAGCATGTGCTAGCTAGTCGACAACTCTCCCCAGATCAGCAGAGCGGGTGGAGCAATGACCAGGGCAGCAGGGGGAGGCCAAGTACAATTGGGGAGAAAATGGGAGAAAATAAACTTGGTCAAAAAATAAAATAAATAATAATAATATGATGATGTTTTTATTAATGTATTATTACACATCTGTCGTGGAGGAGACACATCTGTGATGAATATGTCAGACTGTCATGTACGAAATCATGTAAAAGAGGTTGTTTTCATCACGTCAGCTACCCAGGTTTTGCAATTTTTGTGAAAATTTAAACATGTGGTGGAGACTGTTTCACCAAGTACAATACTGTACGTGTACACAGAGTGTGATTTGGCTATATTGCTGCCTTCTTTAAGGAGCTGTACTTGCTGCCTTCTTTAAAGAGCTGTACTGTACTACACAACATATCCACATGAAAGTCCCTATTATGCACCTTTTAATTGAGCTAAACCTAATCTTCGGCAGATCAGATGAAGACAAAACCGGTTCACCTATAGTGTAATTAGGAGCTTGCCAAAACAGGGACAAAGTTCACCATTTAAAGTGCGTTATTTGACACGATAGATCTACAGTACATAGACTATATGCCAATATTTGCCATAATTTTCAAGATTATAGATATTCTATTGATATCATTCTACACAGTTCACAGTCATCGATCTAAGGAACATAATATCCCCTTGAAGATGTATATGGTTGCCTAACATCTCTCTGACTGTACATTGTTTTATTTGGTATATAAATGTGTGATTATATAATGAATATACTGTTGAAACAACGCCCACTGGAAACTCTACCTTTCTATGCAAGACGTGTAACATGTTTCCTCATTATCCCAACCGCTCTTGCTAGACGGAGACCTCAGATCTGTCACACTGTCATCTCACATGCAGCAGGAACAACAGGACCTGCCAGTGCCGGTGCTGGTGGAGCCGTTTTGAATGCTAATATGCGAGGCTGTCCTAAAAAAGACGTTGTAAGTGGAAATGGCAGGATATGCTCGTGCGGTCAGTATGACATCCTTTTTTAAACGAGATCGAACATTCTTCCCGACACCGACAGACAAAGCTTCGATGACAATCCTTCACGCTCCGTGAGCCTGCGGACGTCTAAAGGTCACGATAACTTTGAATGATGTCATTTGATGGTTTAATTCAGACTCCAACGCTGTAGGCTACGTCTAATGTGATCTGATGTCGGAACTGTAACAACGGTTTGATTTATTTTTCTTTTCTCTTTTTAAAATCTCATTAGGTGTTAGCATTTCTACACTGCTGTATTACATTGAAGAGATAACGATGGCCACAGCCTCTCACTGGCAAAATTGGAATTCCCTCATAGAATTTGGAAGCAATGCATTCAGTCATTTGTACTGGGACTTTGAAGCAATGCATTCAGTCATTTGTACTGGGACTTTGACTTGTGACTTGGGAATGTCCTTTGTTATCATGTTTCAGATATCCATGTGCAAAGAAAACAACTCCCAACATACTAGGGCCAAATCCTACTTTTTCCAATCCTGGATGTTCCTCAGGGAGGAACCGGTGTGAAAGCTGTCACATACAGTGCACACTGCATACTGTGTTGTCCTCTCGTTGCTGTAAAGTGCATACCACATACTGTCTGTGTCGCCCTGTCGTTGTCGGAGGTCCTCTCGATGAGGCGCGACCCGCCAGTGCCCCGAAGACAAAGCCCAGGTCACTCCTCGCTCTCCTCCTCGTCCCCCTTGCTGCCTTTGCTCCAGCGCTGGAAGCAGTGAACAGTGGAAGCCAGGAAGAAGCTGGTCATGATGGCCACCACGGACACGGAGATGCCGGAGAAGATGATGATGAGCAGATCCGTCAGGGTGAGGGTGACCTGGCACTCGCGGAAGCTGTCCTTCGAGAGCTGCGTGAGGGACACACGTCTGCCGTCCATGGGGAGGGAGCACTCCATGCCTTCCACTCCTACGTTGAAAGAGGACATTAGATTACACAGACTATCCTGGAAGCGAAGATACAATTAATGGTGGCATACTTATACAGCTTATTCCCATGGGGCCATTTTGAAGGCACGTCATACTCGGGCTGGGCAAGAACAACCTGGCCATGTCCTGCTGTTGTGTAAAGCCTGGGACACACTGGGCAGACTTCAAAGGACTAGCGGCAATGAAGGCCGACTGTTGCGTCGCCTCACGTCGCCTGTGTGTCACCGTTAACACACCGTAAAGACTACAGCCGACGGTCAACCAGCACGTACGTTCTGCGCCTGTGTGAGACCTACTGTAGGACTGTGGCTATACAAACCAGATAGATACAAGACACGAAGCAGCGTTTGCCTACCATTTTCACACTACTAACCCAGAGGGAAGATCTTTTGATCAGGATAGTCTTTTCTTTAACTCTTGAGACAATAGTGAGAATCTCAATTATATATACAGTATATTTTTTCCAGATCATTTCGGTCTGAATTGTTGCTCTTAGGAAATGAGATAATAGGTGAGATCTCATCGTTATATCTTTTTTGAGTTAATTCATGTCTTGCTTATTGTTCTTTAAAAGCCATAGGGAGCATAGGGAGATGCACAGTAACCTGAAGTAAGATCTCAATTTTATATCTTCTTGACATCACTTCAATCCGATTTGTTGCTCCTAAAACCTCCATGGAGATCTCACACTCACCACTTAGATGGTTTCGTAATATAGCTACTTATAATGGAGAACAAGCTGTGAATGGTACCGGCGTCGTCAGCCCTTGGTCTTTTGTTTGTGGAAGAAAAAGAAGAGGCGGAGGCAGAACAATGAGAAACCAGACTAAATGATATCATACTGAGACAGGCATAAGGGGCTTTCTCGAAGGCCACTTCGAATTATATCTATTGGAATTATCAGATGAGATGAAGTTGAAAAATGTGATGAATGTTGTGTGCGTTCCCTCTCTTCTCCTGCACTGATTCGCTTTGCTGACCACCAATCAGAGTGATTTCTCTCGGCTGAAAATCACACATCACACAATCAAACATTTTCCATTTCACAGATTTGAAACAAATACTGTAGATATCAAGAACTCAGGAGGATGTATAGGTGCACATTTTTAGGTCATATATTGGGCCCACTATAGCTAGAGTGGAATCTAGCCCAGATAGCTAGCAAGTAATGTACTTAGCCACTGAACTGTCCTGTTCCACCATTATGTGAAGCCCTATTAATCCAAACAAGTTCATTTCGTCTATCTATTATTAACTATTAGAGTTTTCTTATTGAATTCTTATTGAATTCAATAAGAAAACTCTAATAGTTGAAGCCCTATTGTTCTTGTGCCATTATGTCAGTACAGGTATAACAGTTCTGGATATATCTCTACAGGGCCGGCGCCAGGATGAAATGAGTTATGGGTCAGTTATAACTGGGGAGGGGGCTGATATTTTTATATCGTAAAACATAGGTTATATACCGGCTATGCCTATTTCTGGACTTTTTAACCATAATAACCTCTGAAAAGTGCAATAACAACACAAGAATGACTACTATTCAAAATCAAATAAAACATTTATTTCACAGCAGCAGATTAAGGCATTAATAGAGCTGAGCTTTGCATAACGTGAAATGCGGGACCTGTCTGGAGCACTCTGAACATATATGTCTATGAAAAGTCATAGAATAAATAATTGCTGCAAAAATCAACAAAAACTAAACTAAATAATAGTCAGTGCCAGGTTCATTAAATTAAAGAAATAAAGTGATCAGATGCATTGTCTCTGTCTTTCTGCCCTAGTGACAACCAAAGCACAGCAAATAGCGCTTCCCTGCCAATTCTGAAACAACAGAGCTATGTTTACAGGGGGTAGCCTACATTAACTTAAACTGATCAAATTTGATGAAGACTGCAGAAACAGCAGCCGAAACATGTCAGGTACAAACATTGCCTAACTGGCCTTTATAGATGAACTATTCTTAAAAAGAAAAGAAAAAAAAAGAAAAATCAAATTTAAAGTGAGGGGGCAGACAATTTAAGTGAGGGTGCAAAGCCCCCTGGCGCCCCCTCGTGACGCCGGGCCTGTATCTCTATCAGATTTTTTTTTTTTTTTTTTTTTTATCCGTTTTTTGGTCAGGGCATAAAAGCAAACTTTGATTGTAAATTAATTCAATCCCTCGAGAGCACAAGGAGAAACTGCTGTGGAATGCATGATGCATGATGCATGCACCACTTTATGAAATGTGACTCCTGGTTACGTTTCAAAATGTCACTGATCCATCAGTGAAGACCTTGTGTGAGGCAGGGGGCAGGGGCACCTTGAGCCAACGCATCAGCGGATGAAAGAATGATAAATCAGTGAGTCATCCTCTCCGGTGTCCACGTCACTTTCACATACTTTATTGCTCCGACATCTTCGCAACAGAAAAGCACTTTGACAAAGGCATATTGGATTTCACAGGTCGCTCCTTGTTGGTTGGTGCGGACACGTCGTCTTGCAGCGCTACATCTTCCGGGAAACTGACGCTTTCCCGGTCACGATTATTGATTCAGATAACACGGCCCATAGATCACTGTTCCGTACAGTCTCATAAAACGAGTATGAACCCTGAAAGGCAGGTTATGTAGGTGTATAATTGTAGAAACAAATGATGTCTAAAGTGGCCGAACACACCATACGCCAAAGCCGTGCCGAACTGAAGCTTGAAGCAGACTCAAGCTGATCCGACGCCAAAGCGGTCACACCAGAAACACTCTCTTCTCCTCAGCGGCCGGCTCGGAGCTGCTGCTCCGGCCCCTCCCACCCCTCACAGGCCCCTCCCACCCCTCACAAATTGCATTGACTGCCTGCCTGGCAGCTCGGGATCAGCGCGCGGCACGCTTGGAAAATAGGATAGAAGCTGAAACTATCGGATCAGCGTGGCTTCAGCATGGCTTCAGCATGGCGTGGCGTGCGGCCGGTGGGAATGGACTCACCTGTTAACAAGGACGCTGATTTGAAACTGCGTGGCTTTGGCGTGACTTTGGCGTTGCTTTGGCGTATGGTGTGAACATGCACTTAAACCACCACAAACTGGATTACTGAATTGGACAGGGTATAGGTTAGTATTAGGTTTAAGCAACTAAAACTTTGCTTAAACGGATAGTTTGGATTTTGTGATGTGGGGTATGAGTCAGTCAGTGTACTACATGTAGCTGGTGTGGTCCCAGTTTGGAGAAATGGAGATCGGCCGCATCAGGCAAGTAGCGCTGTCTGCCGAGTGTGAACCGGGTCACGAGCAAAAAATGTACAAAACAGGGTGTAAATGATGCCTTTTCAAGTCAACTTCATCTTCATCTCAGGGCTTGTGGAAACTTGGATTACGCCAGGTGAGCAGTATGGAAGCATTTTCTGTCCCCAGCCCTCCTCCCCCCGTTGTAAGTTTTTGCTCATGACCCCATTCACACTCAGCAGACAGCTCTACTTACCAGTCTCCATTTCTACAAGCTGGGACCAGGCTGGCTGCATTCTACTGCATGTAGGACACTGACTGTCGTCAATACCTCATGCAACCCCAGATCAAAACAATACTAACTATCCCTTTAATGTTGAGCAACTAAAACCATTTTGTGAAGTTATAAGGAAAGCAACTGGCCATGGTTAAAAATGG
>NC_139650.1:17339654-17362621 GCF_964638095.1 Poromitra crassiceps | reverse complement strand
GAAATTGGACTCTTGTTCAAATCCTTACATCCTTAAAATGACTTCCCCTCCTTCTGCTTCATAAACAAAATCCAAAACAACCTGGCTATCTAGAACATAATTACTAAAGAACAATCACTCAATGAATACAACTTTCCACTATCAGCAGTGGTAACACCATTCTAGTGTCAAAATCTGCATAGCCATCATTATGCACAGTGAAGCTCAGACATCCTTGTAAGCAACAGAAAGACATTTTTGATTTTCATTAGGGTACTTTGGTGTTCAGTTATAGTTTTTCAGTATAACTAATTTCTCCATCCATTCAAATCAGGTTTATGACAGTTAGTTGTTTTTCAGTACAACTCATTTCTCCTATTCAAATCAGGTTTCAGTTTAGTTCAGTTAGGTTTTTTTTCAGTACAACTTATTTCTCAATCTATTCAAATCAGGTTTTAGTATAGTTCAGTTAGTTTTTTTTCCAGTACAACTTATTTCTTCAGCTATTCACATCAGGTTTCAGTTTAGTTCAGTTAGTTAGTTTTTCAATACAACTTCTTTCTCAATCTATTCTGAATCATATCAGCTTTCAGTTTAGTTCAGTTAGTTGTTTTTCAGTACAACTTATTTCTCTATCTATTCTGAATCATATCAGGTTTCAGTTTAGTTCAGTTAGTTGTTTTTCAGTACAACTTATTTCTCTATCTATTCTGAATCATATCAGGTTTCAGTTTAGTTCAGTTAGTTGTTTTTTCAACTTATTTCTCCATCTATTCATATCAGGTTTCAGTTTAGTTCACTAAAGGCTGGCTCACACTACAGGATTTTCGGGCCGATTTATGCCCGATTCACCCCTCCCGAGAATCGGAGGAGAAATCTGGCCTGGCAGCTTGCCAAGCTTGGTCGGGCCCGACGTTCGGCACCGATTATCTTGTAGTGTGAGCTGTTTGCAGATCCAATCTTAAGCCTCCCGATCTGCTCAAAGCCTCATCGGGGCCGTCCCGATCATATCAAACATGTTTGATATTTAGGACTGAAAATCTGCGCGAATACATCATTCTGCTGCTGCGCGAGACTCCCGTCGTTAATTGACGCGGCTCATTTGATGCGCTGCACTGCAGGCATTATAGGCTACCAAATACCAACAGCACAGAACCACGAGTATTTGGGGGAAAATGTCACTCATTTATATCACAATGAATGACCAATGAATAAAAAGTTGTTATATCGTAGTTTTGAGCCCCTGCCAGTCAGAGGCTGTAATCTCCTACCTGTCTATCAGCCAGGCAGTGGGGGGGGAAAAGGCATTGCTGCTGCGGGAAGCAATTCCAGTCTATCCAAACTTTTGCCGATCTCATGACATGCAGCAGGGAAATATATTTTGGTAGGCCATGTGTTTGTGTTCTCACTTGTACAGACAATAGAGTCGCGTTGTTTACACGCATGCTAACTACCGTGAGATTCATTTGTTTGGCGAGACGGGCATGAAAATGAGGAAATGAGAGAGAGAGGTGAGGTGGGGGCGGAGCGCTTTGGTCACTGCTGGAACCCCAAAAACGAAACAGGTTCGTATGGCCGGGCATCAAGGTGATTATCCTGCCGATAATCTTAATAATATCCTGTAGTGCGTGGTGCGCCACATTTACAAATCTTGTAGTGTGTGCATGTTTGAGATTCTAGGGAAGATAATCTGGGAAGATTCTCCTGTAGTGCGTGTCACAGCCAGATTTCAAAATCGGCTAAGATTGTCAGAATCCTGTAGTCTGAGCCCAGCTTTAGTTGTTTTTAGTACAACTAATTTCTCCATCTTTTCACATCAGGTTTCAGTTCAGTTAGTTGTTTTTCAATACACCTTATTTCTCCATCTTTTCATATCAGGTTTCAGTTCAGTTTAGTTCACTTAGTTGTTTTTAGTACAACTAATTTCTCCTATTCAAATCAGGTTTCAGTTCAGTCCAGTTAGTTGTTTTTTAGTACAAGTAATTTCTCTGTTTATTCATATCAGGTTTCAGTTTAGTTCACTTAGTTGTTTTTAGTACAACTAATTTCTCCATCTTTAGTTTAAACCTGTGTCAATGTTTACATGTGTCAATTTGAGAATAAAAAGAAAAATGTATTTTATGTATTTGAAATACACAAAATACAAGATCTGAAAGTATCTTGATACAAATTACATCTCATTTTTCTCTGCCCAGCCAAATACAAATTACAAAATACAAAAAAGTAGTTGAAATACGTATTTCAAATACAAGTATTTCAAATACTGCCCATCTCTGTTGTCACTGCGGGTCAAGAAAATGCTGCAACCTCTAATTTTATCACTAGATTAAAGTAGACCACATATTGTGCACTTCTTCTTCAGCATTATTATATTATTATATATATTATTATATTATATTATATTATATTGGAAATGACTCCAAACAGCCAGTTTAGGTCATCTCACTTGATGTTTTAGCTTCATAAGTCAAATGGTGTGGTTTGTCTTAGGCAGAACCAGAACCAGGCAGAACCAGGCAGAACCAGCATGAGGGCCGTATAATGCCCAGGTCTGTGGTAGAGAGGGAAGATTGGAGGGGTGGGTAGGATTAGTGGCTATAGGCCAGGGGATATTGGTGGTGTTTGGGGGGCGGGTTAGGGCTTAGGTTAGGGTTAGGCCTAAGGTTAGGGTTAGGGCTAAGGTTAGGGTTAGGGCTAAGGTTAGGGTTAGGCCTAAGGTTAGGGTTAGGCCTAAGGTTAGGGTTAGGGCTAAGGTTAGGGTTAGGGCTAAGGTTAGGGTTAGGGCTAAGGTTAGGGTTAGGGTTAGGGCTAAGGTTAGGGTTAGGGTTAGGGCTAAGGTTAGGGTTAGGGTTAGGGCTAAGGTTAGGGTTAGGGCTAAGGTTAGGGTTAGGGGGTTATGGTTGTGGTTTGGGTGACGGATAAAAACTGAAAACCTGTCGGGAGGAGAACCAGGTCTCTGTGCCTCGAGGAAGTTGAAAGACGAGGAGGTTACATGTATCCTTACTTGTAAGCGAGCTATTTCAATATCTGACTGTCGTTAAGTTAAACGCCAGAGGTCGCCACTACACTTCCCGCTACGTGCTTCCGACTCTGCACGCATGCATTACTCACACGACCTCTAGAGGTCACATCCGTAAACATTGTTTGTTTTAACCCCATTGAAAATCGACCCTTGTTTTCCTTGTGAAGACGAGCTCTTTTATTGACAACCTTGTGGGCTACATTCTTTTCAGTCACGTTTTACGCAGTGCTGCAGTTGCACAGACTCTATGAGTGATATAAGTATCACACATTATTTTAATACTTGTAACTTTGCCAGCGTTTGGCAGGATGAAGTATTGTACAGTAAGTTGCCTCCATATGGCAGGGTGAAGAAGCTAGACATATTGATGTGAATATTAACTCATAGGTGGGCAGTGAGGACGCCTTGTCAGTGTGGGTGGATACTTTCCAGAGATATACTGCACATCACTTTCTGCATCTTTGCTCAATAGTCAGCACAATTATTGTTATTATACAATAGAGTGCAATAAACCCTCGTCCTTTTTCGATTGCCTTCATCGAACCGCCTTCATTTGGAGTCAAATAACTGCCGTTATATCTGCTTCTCCGTTGTTAGAGCAAGTAATGCATTACAACACAAAACACCTAGTGAAGTCATGTGACCCACTCACTTCTTTCAAAAACCAACTCAAATCCCACCTTTTCAAGAAAGCCTACATTATATCTGACTTCCACCTCCACCATCCTCTTTCATTTTGTAACCCCTATATTTGTATTTGTTCTGTATCTGTCTACATTTATGTTATACTCTGTGTTTATTTGGTTCATGTAAAGCGTATTTGAGTACCTAGAAAAGCGCTATATAAGTCCTATGTATTATTATTATTATTATAGATTACAGTAAGCGAGTCGACTTATAAAGTAATTTTGTAATGTTCATTTACAATGAATGAAATGACTGAGAAACAACAACAACAACAACAACAACAACAAAAGTGTTAAGTGACTGGAAAAAGAAAAGAATGGAAATCACTGGTGGAATTGGTATCGCGTTCTCTCTCTCCAGTATTAATTAGCTTTGTAACTGAAGAGCTTGATCAAACTCAGTGAGACTAATCCGTCAACGGCAGATACACATTCTCACATTTCTTCTAACATTCAATTAGTGGAGAACAGTGAGGTAATGAGTGAGTGCCGGGCCCCAGTACAAGATGTTCAGAGCAGGCCCCGCCCATCACACAGCAGAACCGGGCCCCAGTACAAGATGTTCAGAGCGGGCCCCGCCCATCACACTGCAGAACCGGGCCCCGGTACAAGATGTTCAGAGCGGGCCCCGCCCATCACACTGCAGAACCGGGCCCCGGTACAAGATGTTCAGAGCAGGCCCCGCCCATCACACAGCAGAACACACCGCCGTGCTAGAATCGTTGTGTCGATAGCGATTAGCCCTTAATCCTTATTTAAACTGAATTTAGAAATGTACGAGTCAATAAGCTATCAACTGTTTTATGTTGTGTTATTGTATTGTTATTTATTTGGTGAGTTGACGTGTTACTCTCAAAGCAAAGAGGGCTAAATGTGTGTGTGTGTGTGTGTGTGTGTGTGTGTGTGTGTGTGTGTGTGTGTGTATGTGTCTGCACGCGACTGTAAATGCAACATTTCCAAGACAGCAGTACAGTATTCAGCCATACTCTCTTATAGAAAATGTGGGTTGTGTTGTTGTTTTTATAGATATTTTAAATACATGTTTGAAATATTTACATATGTGAAATATTTACATAATATATATCATTGTGCATAATGATCTTCCAGTAAATGACGGGCCTCGGCCCAAACAGGAAGAGGACTGTCTCACTCTAATACATAAACAAGACAGATGCTGTACAGTGAGGTTAGGTGTGCAGTATCAACTCTGCTGCTGCAGCAACAGCTATTAGTAGAGTGGATATGTTATTGTTGACTTAAATTACATATCATTTACCACAGTCCAGGAATTAATCCCAGATTAAACAGGATAATCAGATCATTCATGCGATGTCAAAAATAACCAGAGTGTAACGAGCTGTCTTTCAGTATCACATTTCTTAGTTTAAACTTGGACAAACTTCATAATTTCCGCACCTGTTATAGAACAACACTGAGGCTGCCACAGTCATCTAGAGGCTGACAGCTAAGGTGGCACAAACCGCAACCTATATTTGTAAATTAAGCTCAGCAAAGTTGCTGAACTATGGAGGCCAAAAAGGCATAAAAGGCTAGAAGTAAGCTACAGTAGACGTACCTAACCAGCCCAAAACAGGATACGTCACTCTGCTGTTCATATCCCTCCACCGGCTCCCAGTTGCTGCCTGCTTCTAGTTCAAGTCCTTGATGCTCGCCTACAAAGCAGCAAAACTGCTCCGACATCCTGAACTCCCTCATTCATCTACGCTGCCTCCTGCTCACTATTCTCTGCCATGGAGCGCTGCCTGGTGCTGCCTCCACAACAAGGCCCTGAGTCTCTTCTGCGGTTCCTCGGTGGTGGGATGAGTTGCCAAACTCCATTTGATCTGAAGAGTCCCTCTGAATCTTTAAGAAAAGCCTTAACACCCAACTCTTTAGTGAACACCTCACCTGATGGACTGTGCACTCTATATACTGTAGATTCAGCACTCTGTGCACTGCCTTGTTTCACACTTTGTCCTGTTGGACCACAGCTTATGGCACTTATACTCTCATTCTTCTCTCCTAACTAGAACCTTGCTTGTGTTGTATTTGATCTCGCGAGCGTTGCTTTGGATAAAAGCGTCTTCCCAAATGACAAATTGTAAATTGCATCGGAGCGGAACAAAAGCTTTTGTTAAGATACGTTATTAGCTAACGGTGTGCATTTATCCTTTGAAGAGACTAATGAACTCCTGTCACAGCAGACAGTGGGCCCTGGCCAGGGTCACCAGAGCCAGGACTAGCATGCATGATGCACACACACGCTGGACGAGCTCTACTGGAGTGAGACACTCCACTCAAGTGGCCACGGATCAATATCAGATCAACTGAGTTGGAAGTGTGTGCAGCATTGGAGATAAGAAGGCTGCTGGTACAATGATGAAGACTGACAGCCAACACCGATGACCTTGGAGGAGCCAGCCAACGTCAGCATGCTGGTTACTGGCATGATGCAAGCTTGGAATACACAAAGTGCAAGCCAGGCAGCTAGGGGCCGGGCAGAGCTCTCCACAGTACTGACCACACTTCACTTCACTTCACGCCATGTGAATGTGAATTTGTGGTGGATCAGCTTCGGCCTTCTGATGTGTGGGGGGAGGGGGGAGGAGGGAGGGGGAGGGGGGAGATGGGAGGGGGGAGGGGGAAGGAGGGAGGAGGGAGGGGGGAGGAAGGAGGGGGGAGGAGGGAGGAGGGAGTTGGGAGGATGGAGGGGGAGGGGGGAGGGGGAGGAG
The DNA here is from genome assembly GCF_964638095.1 of Poromitra crassiceps. Lineage (NCBI taxonomy): Eukaryota > Metazoa > Chordata > Actinopteri > Beryciformes > Melamphaidae > Poromitra > Poromitra crassiceps. Next base: position 17,356,202 of record NC_139650.1, on the reverse strand, counting down.
GGAGGGGAGAGGAGGGAGGGGGAGGGGGGAGGAGGGAGGAGGGAGTTGGGAGGACGGAGGGGGAGGGGGGAGGGGGAGGAGGGAGGGGAGAGGAGGGAGGGGGAGGGGGGAGGAGGGAGGAGGGAGGGGGAAGGAGGGAGGAGGGAGGGGGAAGGAGGGAGGAGGGAGGAGGGGTAGGAGGAGGGAGGAGGGAGGGGGGGGGGGAGGGAGGAGGGAGGGAGGAGGAGGGGGAGGCAGATTCATGGCTTGCTCAGTCACATTGGTCACATTGGTCTCATCTCATCATGTGAATCTCTAAGAGGCCATCTTCAGCAGGCTGCCGGCCTCTGGGCTTACAAACAAGAACATCAAAGCACGATACGTTCAGAGATGGTTGATCTCATCCGTGACAGTTATGAGCTGAAACAGAGTATATTTGTGTTCTCTCTGTGTTGTACAGTACTTGTCATCCATGATGCGATGTGGCATGTTGTTTTTTAATCGAATATTCTAAGAACAATGTTACATAACCAACCATATGGCTCGCAAATAGCACTTTTACAATAATCAGTTCCGTTTCCAAATTACATTTAGACTCAGCACTGTTTTTGTCAGAAACACAAAGCTAAAAGAAATATTTTAACACATTCTTACACATTTTAGTGGATGCTGAACCTTAAGCTGTATGGTGTTATTAATATGCTGTGAAATTAGTAGTAATGATAGAAAACAGTTGAATTATGTCAAAAGGTAGCCCCAATCATCTGCTTCCATAAATTGGGAGATATAATAAAGAGAAAAGAAAAACTTTGCTACAGTGGAATAAACTTGAATCCAATATATTGGGTGCCTGTCCGTCCTGTGTGCTTGTGCCTGAGATGAATGGACACTATTTATACTCACAGTGCACTCACTGCACGGCAAAGTAACTCATCACCTTAGAGACTTAGCCTTTGCCTCTGAGGGAGCTCTGTCTGCTCCTGCCTGTCCCAGATGCTTGATTAATAACATCGGAGAGCAGCAACATATGGCTCCGGCAGGAGGTATAGTATTATCACATTCATCATGTTCAGAGTAGAATTAGTGAACAACCCAATAGACAGAGCAGGCGATGTTTCATTTTTTTTAGGCATTTCTAACCTTATATTATTTTTCGAGTTATACGTTTCTAACCATTTTGAATATTAGTAATGTCAGAATCTATGAGAAAAAAATCATATATATACACACACACATATATATATATATACACACGTGTATATATATATATATATATATATATATATGCTGAAATGAAAATAACAAAAGAAATACACAAGGTTGCTGAGTGAGGCTATGAAGTTGTGTTCAGGGAGAAAACATGGACATGGACAACACGTGGACAGCATCCAATATTTAAATATAGCCGCAAGCGGCAATGGCAGGGGTTCAAGCCTTGCACAAATTGAACACCTAATAGTCCTTGAGGCAAATTTGTAGAGCACATTCAGGTGAATGTGGAAAAAAGTTCTTTGAAAATTGGAGAAACAGCCTGGGAGTTACAAATGGGTGTGAAGTTACAGCATATTTTATGTTAGGCCACGCCCACTAGTTACATCTGCAGCGCCCCCTTTTGGTCAAATCGTGAAATAGCATGTCAGAAATGCCATTCCAGATGAGGCTGAGAAGTTTGCAACCGATTAGGCGAATGGCCTTGATTTACCGCTATTACATGCTTACACCATATACCTCGCCCACTTTCACCAATGATGACAAAACTTCTGATTTTGACTAGGACATCCTCCTTGATATATCTGCCAAGTTTCACGATCATTGGACAAACAGGTGCGGCGTTATGGCCTTTTTTGTGTTAGGCCACGCACATTTCTGGCGTTTATGGCGCCCCCTTTTGGTCGAATTGCACAAGATGTGACACACATGGCCTGTGATTATCTCCAAAGACCTCCAGCAAGTTTCGTGAAGATTCGTTAATCGGTCATGAAGTTATGACAATTTAGCTGAGAGGCCACGCCCTCTCACAACTTTAACATATCTCCGAAACGAAAGTAGATTTCAAAAATCCAAAATTCAGGATTGTAGAGCTTGGTCCATAGATGCTTCCTGGCGATTTTGGTGGAAATTGGTCAAACGGTCTAGGAAGAGATGTCAAAATGTGTTTTCCAAACTTTTCCAAATATCTCAAACATTTCCCAGACGGACCTTGAGGGTCCTTGAGGCAAATTTGGAGAGCAGGTTCACCTGAACAAACTTTGAAAATCGGACAAACGGCGTGGAAGTTATGGCCTTTAACGTAAAACCTTTAATTATAGCGCCACCTTCAGGCCGCTTCAAAAAACATTTCTTGAGCAGAAATTAGCACCCAATATCTGTCAAATTTCAGGTCTCTGCCATTTACCAACTCACGGGAATTTGCGTTGGGGCAGATGAACAACAAGAACTAGAATGAGAATACTAACAAACCGGCACAAAAACAATAGGGTTTCAGCCCCTTCGGGGCTTGAACCCCTAATTAAATCAAAATGTCAATATGGGCCTGATTTCTTGGCAAACTGATATATCAGTCATAAGTAATATATCATATATCAGTATCATATATCTGATATATCAGTCCAAACCTATATCCAGGAGTTTCAAAAATGCCTCCCAAGTATAGATAGGCCTACCGCCACGTGCACAAAGCATGTTGCTGGAATATGATACAGTGGCACAAATCATGCCCTTGCACTATCAGGTATGTCGTCCCACACAGGGTATGTTACATGCCTGGTCAGCTCGGTGTGCACAGTTGATGGATTACATTTAGGATTACAGCCAGCCTAAGGATAGGCTATCTGCCCTAACACTCGCCCTGTCTCAGCCCTGATTGATCCATGCACCTCGCTGTGGCAGACTGATTGATATCGCAGGTGTGTTCCTCCTCCCTCCCTCAACAGCACACCGCCTGGCCTGATGTAGGTTTGTTTCTCCTCCCTCCCTCAACAGCACACCGCCTGGCCTGATGGATCTCTGCACTGATAGCATTGGCAAAATCCACAATCTAGCTTCTTGCACAAGTTGCCATTTCTGAAGTTCTGATTCCCCAAATCACAGGTGTTGTCTCTGAACACTGTTTCGGAGTGAGTCTATATCTCTATATTCTGTCAGGGAATCCAGTCATGACAGCCCTCTCCCCATTGTACTGTATTATAATGGATGAATGTGCCACTCTCAAGTCCCATCATACTCAGTAGATGGAGGAAGATCAAAGCAGACAGACATGACAGAAAGATAGGTGAATTCAGCTGCAATCACAGAAAGTGTCTGAGAGAAGTCATACCTGCCAACATTATAGGCTGTGGCAGGAGAAGAGAAAAAGGAGATTTTTCTGGGGTAGATCGGCAAATGCACCTTTGAAAGTGCTTTTTGAAAATGTTGCCTAACTTTGGAACGTTTTTTTAACCCCCTTCCCGACAAGCTAGCATGGTTGGTACCAATGGATGCCTTAGGTGATCTAGTTTAATATGCTACCAGAAACTTCACTCTGCCTTTAAAACAGAGCCCTCTACAGCCTCTGCAACCTATGGAGATGTAGCCTACACTAGAAACACCCATTTAGTTTGTATCACAATGAAACTGGGAGATTATCAGGAGAAATCAGGAGCACAGCAGGAGAAATCAGGAGCACAGCAGGAGAAATCAGGAGCACAGCAGGAGAAATCAGGGGCACAGCAGGAGAAATCAGGAGCACAGCAGTAGAAATCAGGAGCACAGCAGGAGAAATCAGGAGCACAGCAGGAGAAATCAGGGGCACAGCAGGAGAAATCAGGGGCACAGCAGGAGAAATCAGGAGCACAGCAGGAGAAATCAGGGGCACAGCAGGAGAAATCAGGAGCACAGCAGGAGAAATCAGGGGCACAGCAGGAGAAATCAGGAGCACAGCAGGAGAAATCAGGAGCACAGCAGGAGAAATCAGGAGCACAGCAGGAGAAATCAGGAGCACAGCAGGAGAAAGGGTTAAAAGAGACTCCTGCTTCACCAGCAGAAAGCAAGAGTAAAAGAGCTGGAGCGAGCAGACAGGAGGAGAATGTGTGGATGTGCAAAGTGACACGCATTCATGTGACAGCGGGGGCGAGGGTGAGTCACTCAGGAGGGATTTCCTACTGCCTCACTGACATCACTGTGCCATGGGCATATTCAAAATATCTCCTCTCCAAGGTGCGAATGCACACAGGAAATGGCTCATTCCCAAACACAGGAGAGGATTGTTGACACTAGCTGCCGTTCCACCGTTTAGCATCACAGTAAAAAGCAGCTGTTGATGTCACAATTAAACAGCTGATAGTGTGATGTCACAATAGAAGCGCTAATAGTGCGCAGGTTGTATCTTCCAGATCAGTGATTCCCAACGTTTCTCATATCAATGACGCCTTTAGTCCACATTAGGGCCAATTTGATGAGATTTTGTCTCTTGGACCAAGAATATTAGGAACATTTTCATTGTTAGATATGATTTTGTCCAGAAAACCACGTCCACGACTATGTGTATTGAAAGTAGAGAGATAACAGTGAAACTACGATCAAAGTAGTCAATTCTTCTACATTGTCTAATTGTGTTATTGCAAATGAAATAATGATGAAATATAACATGATCAGTTTGCTGGGGACCGCCAGGAACCACCATCCTCAAGGAGCCCCAGGTGGTCCCCCGGACCCCACGTTGAGAACCACTGTTCCAGATAAGCCCGTCTCACACGTAACAGCAGCTCACACCTTTTGTCACTGGGCTCTCTCTCCCCTGCCAGCGCTCTCTCTCTCACTTCGCAACTTTAAATAAACGTTGAACGAGGCCAAGGTAAAAGAAGCTGTCGGCTTGTGTTCATGGGATGGATATTGTCTCATCACATGCCCACGGGGCAGCGGAGAGCGCGGTGTGTAATGCGGGGCAATAGCATCGTGTGCGCGCCGCCGCGTAGCTCCTCGTGCAGTGCGTGCTAACAGGTCTCCGGGGGGAGCAACTCGATCGGCTGTGAAGGAAAATTCAGACTTTGACCCTGTCACATGAACTGCCATTCTGCAGTGGAAGTACGGGTCATGATGACGCGTGTTGATATAGCAGTGCCGCGTCTGGGCCTCGGCCTCCGTCTCCCGTGGGATTCGGCCGGCCCTGCCCTGGGGGCAGCTCGGGCTCCAGTTACCCTGCTGGCCAATGCGCTGTAGAACTGTGTCAATCTGAATTATACATGGCCTTTGTTCACCCTTAACCCAAGAGCACTGGAGACAGAGGTGGATCATGTTTACACTCATCCCTCCCATCAAACATTTATGGACCTGATTGGCGGCAAGAAGAACTTAATGACAACTGTCCAATTATAAAGGCCAGACAGCTTGTGGGTTTTAATTGGTTGAATGATTTTTCTTTTTTTTTTAATTGATCGCTTTGCAGCATATAAGGGCGTGTGTCCATGTGGCGTCCTGGAAGTACTGGAAGTATACGCTGGGGAGCGGTGATCCCAGCGCACAAGATGCAAGGAAGCAGATTGAAAATAACGTTAGCGCAGCAGTGGTTAGCTGACAGCTAACAAGCTAGCTTGGTTGCCTGAAAAGGAGCACTCGACACCAGCGCATTTCTGAAAAGTTCCGATATTTTCAGCTGAAAGCGCTGCATGGGAGCCGGCGCACAAAAAACGGCAAAGCGCGATGAAAAAACACATTGGGCGCAGCGCACTTTCACTAAGCGGCCGCAGACGCCCGCATATGCGCTCTCCTCATTGGAAACAACTGGAAAAAAAACACTGGAGCTTAGAAAAAGAAGCTGTATCGACACAGGTCCCAAGGGACCGTGTCCAGAGAACGTTTTTTTTTCTTCTTTTTGGTCAACGCTTTGGATGTATGAACGCCTAAAGCGCAGAGACACACAGCTGAATCCCACCCCTTCCTTTATTTTGATGACATTGATGAGCAGCGCGCTTCTCCAAAAGTTGGACTGTTTCCTGCTTGAGGCTCCGCCCCAAAATGCCAGGAGACACCAGGAGCGGTGCTGGGAAGAGGAGGAGCGCTATAGCGCCTCCTACTGCAGCTTCTGCTGCTTTCTGTGGACACACGGCCCATAACTCCTGTCTGCATTTTCTCTCTAACACACATCAATCTGAAAGTCAAACTTGGCTACGGCATCATATTTTCAGAGCAGCACATGTTGAAAGCAGTCATGCGGCTAAAGGGAGCTGTTCATTTGATCTGAAAACCTCCAGGAATCTGAAGCGTTGCGCGCCCACTCACCACACACTGACCCGCAGTCATCAAAGCTATGCAAACAGACAACGTGTGCTGCTTTGGGAACTCCAAATCACCGGGGAAATCAAGATGTGAGAAACGGAGCGCAGCTGTTACATTATGCAGGGAACCCAACCGGGAACCAGATACCTGAAAATTGTTTCTAAAATATAATTAGAATACTTTTTGGCACGACTTGTTGACAATTTTTAAATTGGCTGCAGGTTTTCTCGTCAGTTATTCAGCTCCTGTCGTATTTTACCATGCGTTGCAAGAAAAGACAAGTTGATGGACAATTCAAACAGCAATTGTGGTCTCTGTAATTGATTTTGCTCCCTGATGAATGAGACATTATGAAACACGGCTGTTAGGGATGATTGAGAAGCTTATCAAGTCAACCTCGTTCACTAAATGAGTGTCCAGCTGCCATCGTGTAACACTTCCAATACGCTGTTCCAGAAAATAGGTCATCACATTTCCCCCTCATCCAGAGCTCAGTTGTTATGTTAATTCTGCTGTTATTAAATGTCCCTGCATGCAACCTGGTGTAATCCACCCTGCTACTTCCTGTTTGCCCAACAGTCAATGTTTCAATGATCCTGGCATCCATATAGACTGTGTGTGTGAGACTGTCCACTCAGAGCAGTAAAGTCCACATTCCCCTACACAGGACATCGTAAATAGTCACCCATCAAAATCAGATGCTCTGGGGAACAGTTTTGATTTTGATCAATCCTAAAGTATAAAATTCATATTTGGTCAGTAGTGAAAATGCTCCGAGGGCAGCTTATATTGGAAGATACAAACTCCATATCGTCGCTGTCGGACCAGGACCTCTCGAGGGACATCACCGTGCATTCCTTTATAACTGGGGACTGGTAATCTTACGACTTCAAAGGTCATGAGCTGGGCGGTGACGTCATCAGAGCTGCTATTTCCCATTCCAAACTCGTAGGAGCCTCAGCAGCCCCAACCTCACAAATCCAAGATGGCTGCGCCACGCAACAACAGTAGTAGTAATCGTAGTAATATTGTTTAGCACTTCTGTTTTGTTTGTGTCTCATTAAATCAGCTGTACACACAGCACTGCCTAACTTCCATCTGTGTGGACATGAGGCTGCAGTGTTTGTATGCGCAAAATGCTGCGAAATGCCATGTTGTCAATTGTTATTGCCAACAATGGCTAGCCTGGCTAGCGACTGGGTCTGACCAATGAACAGTGAACTTCCCAGCTCAAGTTTTCTGCAAATGGAACGTTAACAAAACGGATGTGATGTCATTTAGCCTCCACATCCCAGTTATTTTGCGATAAAGGAACGCACGATAATAGACATTGTGACATCATCAGTGACATCACAATTGCTCGATGGACCATCACTGATGTCATCATCGAGTGCTCGAGTGACATCACTGATGATGTCATAGACATTGTGACATCATCAGTGACATCACAATTGCTCGATGGACCATCACTGATGTCATCATCGAGTGCTCGAGTGACATCACTGATGACATCATTACTACAAAGGTCAAATACTGCGACTCTGGAATAGATTGGTGATGTCTGATCAGAGACTCACTAAAAATATATTTAATTGGGACATCGCCCATGGAAACCCCTGGGCAAATGAAGTGAACTCCCTTCTTGTTCTGAACGATTTATCATTTATCTTTCATAACCGGTTACTTTGTGACACCCGAGAGTCTGTCTATGTTTATTTTGTATAAATATAAATGGGCTGTGGACTTATGGCATAAACCAAAACTAAGAACCTATCGTCTTATAAAGGACAGCTACTATGTTGAACCCTATGTGAAATTTGATTTGAACAGACGAAAAAGATCTCTGTGTGCTCAGCTATGATCGGGAACGCTTCCCTTAGCACTAGAAACTGGTAGATTTAAGGCTACCCCTGAAGAAGAAAGACTGTTTACTTTGTGAGCTACACAAAATTGAAAATGAGGTTCATTTCTTGTTTTACTGCACTGTGTATGATGACGCGAGGGATGTACTCTTTAGCAAAATGTCCTCTATCTATGTTGACTTCTTGAGCTGGATGACTATGAGAAACTTGAGCTACGTTTCAGCAAGGGAACCTTCCTCATTGCAAATGTTATCTGTCAAGCATGGGAGCAAAGACAGAACCTTCTATTTAGAAATGAATGTATTACTTGTTATATTGCTAAATGTATCATTGTTGTGTTGTTTATTGTTCTGTTTTATTGTTGTGTCTTGTAAACCCATGGGGGTTGGGCACCTAGAGTGCATGACATGTAAATCAATCAATCAATCAAAAACCAATCAAAAACCAAAATAATCACAAATCTCACAATGTGGGACCAAAATCTCAGACATACAGACAGACAGACAGACAGACAGACAGACAGGCAGACAGACAGACAGACAGAAAGACAGACAGACAGACAGACAGACAGACAGACAGACAGACAGACAGACAGAGCACACTTTGGCAATTTTATGGATGATGATGATGATGATGATGATGAGATTGTGACATTGGGAATTTCATTTTTTTCTCTTCGGTAGGCCTATGGGTCCAGTGGTTTCAAGAAATGTTTGCTTCAATTTACTGATAATAATAAAAATTATAAATTACTGATGAAACGCTTGAATAAATAAAGACGCGTGAATGCCAGCAGTGGTGGGATCCCAGAGGTGCGTTTTCTACTAAGTAGTTGATTTAATGTATTGCTTGAAGTAAAATCCTTCGGACGCATTAGAAAAATGTGCTGTGGGACAACACAGAAACGTAGGGATGTTCATTCCTATATTATTTGGGTTAAACGTAGTACATGCATTCATATTCATACTGTATAGCCATTTTAGTAGTTAGGGGGCGGGGCCACACCATGCACGTAGCCACGGGTGTGCCAGGGTGTGCAAATGCCACCCAGACAGGCCGCTGGCACACCTAAAAAAATGGGGTAAAAAAGGTTTTTTGTTTTGTCTGCAAAACACATCAACGCTGTCATGCACTGTGTCCAACTTATCCTATGTGCGAATAGAAATCACGCTCCGCTGACCTATGTGCCCCGGAGCATCATGGGAATAGTTAAGCTGTCGTCCACGTAAAGTAAACAAATGCACGCACAGCTGTAGCAGCAGCAGCAGCGCCAAATCAAGAAGACATGAAACAAAGCTCGCTTTTAAGCTTTTTCGGCAAAGGCAAGAAACGTCGCTTTGACGACGAGGAAGAAGATGACTCGTTGTCACCCTCCCCCTCAACAAGTGCGGATTGTAGTGCACCCGTTCCCGCACCTGTATTGGTGGTGTACAGTGGAGAAGAGACAGACGATTATGAAGAAGATGATGCAGCCGAAACAATGACGTTAACAGCGGGGAACGCAGCCAACAACACACTGGAGGTTTGTGCAGAGCCAGAGGACACTGAGAACGCTACAGATCTCTCTGCAGTAGACGAACCTTCATGCCAACCAAATTTGCGTTCTTTCCCGACTAGAACACTCATTGGAAAAAGTAGGTGAGACTTTTTTGAGATACTAAACAAAGTGGTTTTACATGTTGCCAAAAAATACAATTTAATTGACTGCTTCTACCTGCTAATAATGAGTGTGAAAAGGAGCAAACAACACACAAATATTCCTCTAAATCTGGTTTGAAAAGACCCAAATTTTTTTTGGCTGCGGCCTTGCGGCCGCCGCCAAATGGTCCGCCCCCTGGCATACCCTGGCTTTCTGTGGCACACCCAATGAGCCAAGTCTGGCTACGCTACTGGGCCACACTGATCCGTGCTGATATGTCCGTCTGCGTTCATCTCTCTGTTCACTTCCATTCATTTTCAACACAGCTGTCTGTCTGTCTGTCTGTCTGTCTGTGCAGCACTGATGAATCGTGCATTCCTTTATAACTGGGAACTGGTAATCTTACCGGTTCAAAGTTCATGAGCTGGGACGTGACGTCACTAGAGCTGGTATTTCCCATTCCAAACTCGTAGGAGCCTCAGCAGCCCTGACGTAAAAAATCCAAGATGGCTGATCCGCGCAACAACAGTAGTTATAATCGTATAAATGCTATTTTGCACTTCTGTCTTGTTTGTGTCTCATTAAATCAGCTGTACACACAGCACGGCCTACTTCTATCTGTGTGGACATGAGGCTGCAGTGTTTGTATGCGCAAAATGCCACGAAATGCCTTGTTATCAACTGTTATTGCTAACAATGGCTAGCATTGTACTAGCTAGCCAGCGCTGGCTGGCTAGCTAGTGGATCTGACCAGTGAACTTCCCAGCTCAACTTTTCTGCAAATGGAATGCTACCAAAACGGATGTGACGTCATTTAGCCTCCACATCCCAGTTCTTTTGCGATAAAGGAACGCACGAGAAGCACACGTTACGTTTTGATGGACAGAAAAGTTCAAGAGGGCTGAACTTTTTCTGGATGGACGTATCAGATGGACGGATGGTCAGATAGTCACCGTCCGTTTAGCCAATCAGAGTCGAGGAGGCGTTCTCACAGCGGAAATGGCTGAGCTGGTTGTCTGCATCGATATAACGTAATGTTATTTTAGTGTTATAAATATCAACAACTAGCCAACAGATATCAAAGCTGTTGGGCTTCATGGAAACAGCATGACTCAAACTGGACGACCATCAATCTGGTCATTCAGTGGTGTTTTATTGCCACATAAGTAACGTAGCGCACAGAGCTAATCGTGCATTCCTTTATCGCAAAATAACTGGGATGTGGAGGCTATATGACATCACATCCATTTTGTTAGCGTTCCATTTGCAGAAAACTAATGAGACACAAACAAAACAGAAGCGCTAAACAATATTACTACGATTACTACTACTACGAGTTTGGAATGGGAAATACCAGCTCTGATGACGTCACCGCCCAGCTCATGACCTTTGAAGTCGTAAGATTACCAGTCCCCAGTTATAAAGGAATGCACGATAACAGCTAGCTAACGCCAGCTTTCTTCTTCTCTCGGTTTATAGGCAGGTCACTGACACCTTCAAGGTGCTTACTGCCACCTGCTGTACACGTAGGTTACTTGTAGCCTACATGCAACGGACATAGGAAGATAGATTAAGTCCAGCGACTTAAGACCCAATTTACAGTATGTGATTGACATCATTAGAAAACAATTAAGGCATACTATACTATACACATACCACACACACACACACACACACACACACACACACACACACACACACACAGGTTTTCATTTCCACTATCTGCTCTTTGCTGGCTGTGTCATAGAAAATGTTGCAGAGAGAAAAATGTTGCAGTAGACCCGAAAGACACAAAACAAATCATTTCTAAATTATACAGTACATAATGGAAGACAGGGAATTGTTTTGGAAGATATTTTCAGACTTCTTTGTCCTCTCTGACCCTGACAGAAGTAATTTGCATTGTCTTGGAAGAGGGCAGCCAAAGATGACAAACAGTTATTCATTTTGCATAATAATATCCTCCACAAATGACCCCCCCCCCACACACACACACACACACACACAACGCATGCACGCACACACACACACACGCACACGCGCGCGCACACGCACACACACACACACACACACACACACACACACACACACACACACACACACACACACACACAATACCACATCATTTATACATGTGTGTTAGCCTGGTTAAAAGCATCCTGCTCACGTGACCTCACATCCTGTTTCGCTCTACGTATCAGTCTGCACTTCCAGCCGCGTCCACATCGATTTCAGCGGGCGGGACTACTTGCCTTGACAGACAACTCGTTCAGCCAATCATGCGTAGCCAAATCAAATCCCAATCCACTCAGAACGGAGAAAACGTATTTTCTGCCGAGAAACTCCGCTAGTGCATATTCTTGTTGCTAGTGAGTATATTTCTGCAATAACTGCACTTGTGACTGTTACTGTAACGTTACCGCTCGTTGCTTCGGGAGACACCGTTACTGTTTTGCCAGCGGTGGTCTTGATTGGCCCAATTACATCAAATACAACGCAGACCCTGATTTACAGTTTCATGGTAATTTGTGGGAATCACTGGGGGCGGGTCAAAGTACAGACTGATCCGTGAGGTCACATGATCAGGATGGTTTTTTACCAGGCTATGTTTACGTGTGTGTGTGTGTGTGTGTGTGTGTGTGCGTGTGTGTGTACGTGTGTGTGTGTGTGTGTGTGTGTGTGTGTGTGTACGTGTGTGTGTGTGCGTGCGTGCGTGTTTTGCCCAGCCTGGCGGACTCATCTCTGGGGTCAGAAAGGGGGTCACTGATGGTTCTGTAAGGGCTGTATATGAGGTGAGATAAGACATTAACGCTAATTTGAGAGTGTGTATTTGTACGGTAGTGGGTCCAGTTGGCAGCCATGGCGGTCAGCAGCTTGGCTAGGCTGTGCCCCTTGGCTTGTAGCTTTGCTGTTGATGTCTGCTTGGCCCGCACTGCTAATGCAATTCATTATAGCTGGCTGTTGACAACACTGAGAAGCCCCGTGATAAATGCGTTTGCAGCCTCTTACTCGGCGGGGGGATAAGGTATTCTCGCCAGTTTAATAACTTCTCTTGTTCACAGGCCCAAACGTGTCTATTTTGGGGCAGAAAGTGTGGAGAGGAGTGAGAGCGAGAGCAGTATCAATAGCACAGCACACCATGGCCTCAATGTGTGAGGAGTTGGCTTTAGTTGGTTGTCAGCAAGTTTGCAACAGCTGACCAATGAGGAGCTGACCTGCCAGCAAAAGCACAGCGAGTGGGATTTAAGGCTGCTCTTTGATTTCCATTTGTAAATCGGCAAAATATGAATAGCTCAATAGAACGTCCACATTCTAATCCAGAAGATGTCTGATCAATTGCAAATGGCACTGGCCCTTGCCTGGTTTTTTGCTTGTGGAAGAGGAAAGGAAGAGGCGTATAGGCGGAAAATAAGAAACCGCACTAAATGGGCTTTTATATCGTACAGCGACAGGGGTAACTTAAGGGGCCTTCCTGAACGCCATGTCGTCGTGAAAATATTTGTGTATTGGAATGATCAGATGAGATGAAGTTGAGAAATGAGCAGAGCGTTTTGTGTGCTCCCTCTCTTCTCATGCACCGATTTGCTTCATCAGCTGACCAGCCAATCAGAGTGATTTCTCTCACCGTCGGCGATTGAACATGTAGAATCGTCTAGAATAATAATCATCCTGATAAGCGTTGTGCACTTTTTTCAACGGGAGGTAGAGCAGAGCGCAAATCTGCAGGACAAGAGGCGAGCACCGGCTATCTTCTTTTCCTCCTCTGATTGGTTGCCCTCATGAAAGGTCAGCAACAAGTACATACAGAGACATATAAGTTCAATGCCATTACCACACACATAGCCTATGATATTATAGCCTTTGTTTATAATTTTTTTTTTTTTTTTTTTTTTGGTTGGGGACCACTGGTCTAGAAAAGCCGCCGACAAGGCCGACTAGAGCCAACGATGCGGGACACCGCGAAGACGGTGACAGACGCTCACCGACAGCTCGACATTGAGCGACCGTCAGCTCGGTGTGGCAGGGGCTTTCGATTTCATGTCGTGGACGAGGAGATGTAATCCTTTCTCACATCTCAAGGAATCAGGTCGTTAGTTAAGACGATGGGCTTTTACAATCCTGTGTTTGTCAATGGACAAAGAAGTGTTAATATCCTTTTGCATTATACTGTCACACCCAGAACCACATTGGATCAGGGTGAAGACGGGCCCACTCCTAATCTATGGAGCTTTTCCCTTACCGACCTGTACCAGAAAACTCAACCCGAAAATTTGTAAAACAGCAACGTTTTTTGGACCAACGTTGCTATGTTACAATTTCGGCTCCGATATATTCCGTTTCTAACCGCTCCCCCTACCCTAACTCTAAACCTAAAATCTCAGAAGGTTACCATTTTACAATTTTGGAGGCAAAATTGTAACATAACAACGTTGGTCCAAAACGTTGCTATTTTCCATTATTGTCTGTGAGACTGTGTTGGAAAACTATGTATTCATCAGCTGAATTATGCATGTTTTTCAAATCAAGCCACATGCTCATAGTGTCGTGCGCCACATTCCTATTCTCAGATCAAAGTCAAACTCAAGCAACATGTCTATACTCTCTCATCCGAATATGATGAACAGCACAAGCTAGTGTCACTTCTATTTATTATTGTTGCCTCCTTGGCTAGCACATGTGCTGGCTGGTTGCCTCCTTGGCTAGCACATGTGCTGGCACATGCACATGTCTCTGCGAAGGACGCTATCAATAATACACACCAGGGTGACCTTGTCCCACCCAATGAAACAAATAAAGAAACCCATTTTGTAAAAATGGGCTGGGGGGGGGGGTGATTTATTCTGATAGTTTTTTACAGTGTATTCTGTTGTCTGCGGTGAATGGGAAAAGAAATGAACACAGAATTAAACTGTTAATGCTTACAGAGCCAACGGGAAACACTGGCTTTGGCTGTCGAGACAAATCAGCTCCATGTAAGCAGATTTGACCCACTGTGTCACACTTGTATAGGATGACGGTGATCTTTTGTCTTTTGGTTTGCTCAACACATTTGCATGCACACATTGAGACAAGGGGGATAGGGCTGATATACACAAACACGCACACAAACAAAACCTTGAGTCCTGTTATCTAACTCACCCCTCCAGGCTGAATCACAATGGCAACATCATACTCTATTATTATGGCGCTATATGTCTAAATTGGTAGAGCATGACACTATCGCACACTCGGATTAGAGGTTTGAGTCCCTGTGGAAACGCATTATGAAACACGTGCACCCACGGTACTGTTGTCTTGTATTATATAAACATATAGGCATTAATTGGTGGATCTGCAGAGCAACCCTGCAGGCTATATGCCAGTATTTGGTTCATATGGAGGATGGAATTCACAAACAGAAACTGCGAGCTAAAGCAACATTGTTAACATGAGTTTTCAAATTCTTCTTCACTTTGGTTTTTGATTTGAATCCAGCTTCATTTCAAAGCGTCCGCCTAGGTTTCCCCCCCGAGCACATCTCACTGGCTCTTATTACACATGCATGGTCTCTCTCACTGGAGTGGAGGAAGAAAGAGGGGGGGGGGGGGCTTCCCTCGTCCACAGGGACAACACAAATAGACCAGAGCATGGCAAAGGATTTACACATAATAACATGTATTCTTTATTTGTGTCAGCCACTATGAAAGCAAAATGGTTCCCACGGCAACATGAACTTACCGTTAGGGAGCTTGTGACTGTTCTCCACCAGCCATGCGAACAGGTTGGCAAAGTTGCAGTTGCACACCCAGGGGTTGCCCTCGAGCCTCACCACCCGCAGGGAGGGCAACTGACTCAGCGCCCCCACCTTCAGGGTGGACAGTGCATTGCGCTCCAGCTCCAGCTCCCTCAGCGAGGTGAGGCCCACGAAGGCGTCCTCGTTGACCAAACTCAAATAGGGGTTGTTGCCCAGGCGCAGCTTGATCAGGCTGCGCGACTCCCCGAACGTCCCTTTGGGGATCTCCGTCAGATTGTTGCTGCCCAGGTCCAGGAAGACCAGCCGGGACGAGGTGCTGAGGGTGCCCGGCTCGATGTAGGAGAGCGTGTTGTTCCGCAGGTCCAGGTAGACCAAGTCACTGTACAGGACCAGGAAGTCCGAGGGGATGCGCGCTATCCAGTTGTCGGACAGCAGGAGCCGGCGCACGTCCAACGGGATCTCGTCGGGCAGACGGGTCAGCCCGCGGCCGCTGCAGTCCACGGTGTGAGGGTCCGGGCACAGGCAGGTCGTCGGGCAGTTCTCCCCCCGGCTCCGTAAGACAGAGGACAACAGCGAGATGAGGAGAAGTTGGAGCCAGCAGACACATGGCAACATGGTCAAGTGGGTGGAATGAGTTTAGGGGGAACGGAGGCTCGGGGTAAGGACGAATAGGAGGGGGTGGGTGGGGACGGAGAGAGAGAGAGAGACGGGGGGGGGGGACAGGGTCAGAGGGCAGGAGACCAGGAGAGGGGAGGAGGGGAAGGGGAGAGCGAAGGGGGGAGGTGGGGGGTCAATCCCGGTGGAGGAGCATCCTGCCGCGGCGGAGAAATGTGGAAGGTCTCAGGACGCGAGCGCAGCGACGGAGCAGCGGACGGACACTGTTTTCCAAGAGATCATGTAGCACGCAGCCTGGATAGAATAGCAGCCTGCTGCTGAGGGGAGGGAGAGAGGCAGCAGTAGGCAGAGGCAGAGCAAGATAGATGGAGCTTCACAGAGAGGAGGGAGAGGAGGGGGGGGAGCAGCTCAACGGAGGTAAACAGACGCGAGCGAGCCGGGGGCGAGGAGAAGCCGGGGGCACAGAG